>NC_048601.1:16892833-17201166 GCF_003668045.3 Cricetulus griseus
GACAGCCTCTAGTCTATGACCTTAGAACGCAGCCCTCTCTAATATATTACTATGTTCAAAATGGCAGCCCATGTGGAATAATAAAAGGATTTGCACAGAAATGGGAATTACCTAAGTATGGAGTATCTCAAGTGTTGCTGACTGTGGCTTATTACAGGCATTAGAAGGATCCATTTACTATTACTTCAGAATGCACAGAGGCTTTTGTTGCTAATCAGATTTGGCTTGATGGATGAGAAAGAGTTATCATAATGCCCTGCTTCCTTTGCTTCATGTCAGGCACATAGTAGAATGTACCTTCAACCATGAAGATCTCTTCTAGAGTGTGCTTAACAAGAAATATTTTATCTTCCAGGAAAGCTAGCTCTATCTGATAAAAATAAGTAAATAAATAAAAAAGACTAGAACATGCTGGAATAGCTAGAAGACTGTGGGGCATTAGTGCCTGCAGATTATTATAATAGCCCCCCTTGTAGTTTTAAGGATTTATTCTGTTTTTTCATGCATACTTAATAAGGAAGTAATATGAAATTTATGTCCCTAGCCTAGAGGACAGCCAGATGGACATTAGCCAAATGCAAACAGACTTTCTTCCCTCTTCATATTTGGTTAGCAAAGTTCAAATGCAATAAAGAGTAAATGTTTTGGCTCAAAGTTCATTCTGAGTAAATGTTTACTGAGTAAAGATTAATGCAGCAATCATGGTAGGACTTGCCCTTAACCTTACCTTTGCCTGTAATCTAAGACAATGGGGGTGAGGCTGCCAGTTACAACAAGGAAAGCAACGGCAAGCAGGATTTAACGTCTTTTTCTTGCAAAGGGAATAATCTAGATACTTTACATATTCATAATTATTTAATCTAAATAGCATGTTGATACACTGTATCTATCGTTTCTTTCATTTCCTTTTTACTATAGCTAACATATAGCTTGTGTGTATCTTATGCATTAACAGTCCTTCACATTCCAGATCACTACAACACAGACCTTTTTTGACTGAAGTGTCCTCAGTAGATTTGTTTGCGCTTTGTTTTTGGTGGTAATGAGGATTGAATCCAGGGTTTATTTATGCTAGACAGGTACCCCTGAGCTACATCATTAGCCTGGGGCAGGGCAAGGGCTTCCAGAAGCTCACAATGAACATGAATATTTTAGGAAATATTAATATTTTAACAATACGCTTGTCATATTTTGTCAAGAGAATATTTTGACCTGTCCTACAAATAATATCCACTTTATACTTAATGTGCGGTTCAATCATTGTAGCAACCCTGGGAACTGAACTGAAATTTCACTTCTTGATATTATAAAATGGTTTAAACAAGAAGCCAGGACTCAGACCCAAGCTGTCTACCCTCACTCTGGCCCCATTCATGCTCCTGAATTCAACCCTGGCTACTGTGTAATATGGCAGCATGATGAGCTATGAGAATGTTAATAAAGAAAGAGCAACTGGGTATTGAGACATGGTAAATAGGAGAAAGATCATAGATGCATCAGGCTTGTGCATAGTTAGTGTCTTAGTGTCCTATTGCTGTGAAGAGATAGCATGACCACAGCGATTCTTATACACAAAAACCTTTAACTGGGGCTTGTTAAAGTTTCAGAGGTTTAGCCCATTTTCATCATGGCAAGGAGCATGGAGGCATGGAGATAAATAATGGTGCTGGAGAAGTCGAGAGTTCTACATCTGCATCTGCAGGCAACAGGAAGAGAGAGCCCCTGGGCCCTGCTTGGGCTTCTGGAACTGTGAAGCCCACCACCAGTGACGCACTTCCTTTAACATGGCCACACTTCCCCAACAATCCCTCCTAATCCCTCTCAAGTACTCCCACTCCCAAATGAGCATCAAATATAAGAGCTTATAGGGGCCATTCTTATTCAGACCACCACAGTTAGTTATTATCTGGGCTTTCAATGAGTTATCAGTTTTTTCTGTATGACTTGGGAGTATGTCTTTCCATGGTATTCTGTTAATAGTCAATAGTTATTTTTTTAAAAAAAAAAAAAAGTCTAACCAACAGTTATGAAGTATTATAGGTGTGGACCAGAGTCCAGAGGACACCTGTTAAGAGTCCCAACTTCTCTTATCCTGAAACAAAGAAGTGCACCAGGAACATGTGGCTAGTGGTAGAAATAGAGGCGCTCTGGGCTGGAGAGCTAAGGCAAGCCTGGGGCTGACAAGTCCCCAGCCCCGTGACATTTGCAAGTCATTTGCCCCAGCCATGATATTTGCAAGTCATTTACACATAGGACCCATCTGCCCCACAGGATTCCCCAGGCCCTTTTTCTCACATGCTTTATTTTGTAACTCTGAGTGAGTTTCCAGTTTTTCTTGTCTTTCCCTTTGCCAACTAGCTTATTTCATATGGTAATCTTGATAACCAATCCACCCCATCAACCACCATGATATCACTATCTCCTGGGATAGTTTCACAGAATCCTTCAGAGTACAGCTGTTCTTGTTTCACAGCAATTCTTTCCTGTTCCTGGTAGCCACACACACAGAAAAGTGGAGAATACACACTGAAATATTCCCTCAAAAGCAACTAATGCCCAAGGAAGGCAAATAATAAAACTAGTTTAAGAAACTGAAAACTCTCATCCTGCCATAGAAATAAAAAAGAAAAGAAAAGAAACAACAACAAAAGCCCAATACAGTGTCACACTTTATATCATATAAACAATCTACATTCCAATGCATCACGTGGTTGGGGAATCAGCCAGGAGGAGGTGAAGGGAGGGAATGGGTGAGAATATGAACAAAGCACAATGGTCTGCATGCAGGGAAAATCCACACGCATGGAAATCTACATGCAGGGAAGTCTACACGCAGGAAAATCCACACGCATGGACATCTACATGCAGGGAAGTCTACACACATTAAAATCCACATACATGGAAATCTACATGCAGGGAAGTCCACATGCATGAAGATTTACTTGCATGGAATGACATAATTTAGCTCACTGTTTTATGAGCTAACCAAAAAGAGATAGCTGAAATAAAAAGAAATTAACTTTATAGTATTTTGAAATGCCATAATTTATAAATGCCAAGCAATTATGCAACCAAAGCAGACGTTATTTCTCAAGAGGTGGGAAGGATTTTGTTCTGTGGCACAGCTGCTTACCACAACTCCTGTTCTGGTCAATGTCCACCAGGAAGAGACAACAGTTTGAAATGTGCTCCAACCCCATAGCTGCCTGAAGGTTACTCTGTTTCCCTAACTCAGACATCTCTCATCTGGCTTGCTGTTTTCTTTTGAGAATATAATAACCACTATCTCTCCGAATATCATGGTCTTCCTTGCCACCCTCTTTTCCCCTGAGACTCCTGTTGCTCATGTTAGATCCATTCATGTTTGTCCTATCATTGTGCATAGTGTTCCCTGTCTTGGCTCCTTGCACGTCAGTCTGATGGCTACTCTGCAGCAATACTGCTCCCTTCTGCAGGGATCAATTCTCACACTAGTTTTCAATTACTAGGTTTCTGTATCAGGCCCCCAGAACTTAGCACAACTGATGCCATTATGGAGATACCATTCGGGCCATACAATGCAGCAAGTAGGCAGCACCACATGCCAGAATGAAAGCAAAGACCTAATTCATCGGAGTTCATACTGCTGGAAAAGTCCCTAAATGTAGCTTCTGGTTAACTGTTCTTATTAATTGGAGTATGTCAACCCAGGATATGGTTTTTGGCCTTAAAAGCTCACACTGAGAAAGGCTTGGTAGTACACTGGCATCCTGAATAGTCAGGGTGGTCTCCAGCCAGTTAATAAAGACTTTCTATTGGCTTAAACCCATGTCCAAGCAGTGTTCTCTGGTGGATACTCCACAACAGTTTCCATTAGCCTTTACCTCAAAATGCTGCTTCTCTAGTGGACCTTCATGGGAGCTTATTGAGGGTACAAGTTAGTTAAATCACCCTCCCTGCCTGGCCACACACACCTACACCCAAGGTCCTGATCATCCTGTAGGTTTTCACTGCTGTGATGACATTTCAGCTCAATGCTTAGTGACAACCACACCGCGGTTCCAAAATACCATGAAGGGAAGCAACCTATGCATTGACTGACAGCTCACGTCTGCCCACCCCTATGAGAAAAATAGTCCTCTAACAGAGAGCCAGGACAATTGACAACCTTCCGTTGGGGCAGCAGAATACTACAGCTTACCACTGCTCACTCTACTCCATACCCAGTAATAATATAGTTCAGTAGAAGCTGCAATTCAGCCAAGGAGGAGCTCTTGTGGAAGTAGTTAATATAGCTAAGTCCCCCATAAGTGATAGAGGACATAGACAAATGATCTGCTGGGAACTTCTGTAAAAACAAGACAAAGAAAAGCATAGGTCGAAATTGAAACTCTAGGACTCTTGATGGTTGTAAAATATCTGTTTCTACATGTACCTCATATGATGAAACTTGTCTGTAAATGAGTCAGGGGTTATAAAGATATGAATAATCTCTTAGCATCCATTCATCTCTAGACTCTGTTACCTGTCAGCCACCATGCCAGATGTGGCCACGGTCACCCTTTGTAAGGAACTTTGCTTGGAACTGAAAAGAGTATCTGTGATTTGTCTTGAGAATTCAGAAAAGGTAATAATTTGTTCTGTGAGCACTATTATAAACAAAATTCTGGGAGCTGGAGAGATGGCTCAGAAGTCAAGAGTACTGGCTACTCTTCCAGAGCGAGGTCCTGAGTTCAATTCCCAGCAATCACATGGTGGCTCACAACCATCTATAATGGGATCTGGTGCCCTCTTCGGGCATACAGCCATATGTGCTGGCAAAGCACTATACATAATAAATAAATAGATCTTAAAAAAAAAAAAAAGAAAAGAAAATTCAGTGCCAAGAACTCAGGCAGGAAATGCTTGAACATTTTACAGCTGGAATATGTGTAGCATTCAGCTAAGTAGAAGGAAAGTAACACATAGGATTGAGAAAAAAACAAAAAATAAAAAAAACAAAAAAACAAGAACAACAACAAAAAACCCCCAGCTTTTTTTAAAGTTTAAGTTTAAGGAAGTTCCAAAAGAGGTAAAAGTGAAATGAATCTGCCTGAGAATTCCCCAAAGCTTAATTAGACAGGCACTATAAAAAGAAAGAAGTCTCAATATAACTCCAGTTCTCACGAAGGCCCAATACTGTACTATATAAATGTGATGATTTCTGAGTCACAGTGTCCTGATTGTACCTGTGTACAACCCTGTGTCCAAAAACTGACACAATATAAAGAGAGGGTTTTCAGCACGAGAGACAAAATTGGGCCACAATCTTCATCTGAGATACTAAACTTGCAGTCGGAGTGGTCCTCAGGGAGTTGCAGTGTGAAGGATACACACAGTTTGATAGATGGTGATGCCACTGAGAAAGGGGATTTTTTTTTTCCTCCCTCCCAAATTTCCAAATAAAGGGTCTATTTAGAAAACAGAAATTAGTAACTAACTGAATACAAAAGGAAAAGAAAAAATGTCCTTTGGGTTAGTCATTACCACACCACAGAAGAATCTCCAGTGACTAATATCGAAGCCCTTTTATAAGAACTTATTCATTGCAATGGTTGAATATAAAAAAAATGGAAATGTCTCACCCCAGTTTTCCTCTGTCTCACTGCTCTTGGAACCTCTACCTTTGATAATAAGATAGGTGGTAGAGATATCAAATGAGTGAAGACCATAAAACACAGTTCATTATAAGACAAAAAGCCCATTTTGTAGCAAAACAGGCCTGTCTTCCATATGGCCCTTGAAGCCTGATAGTTATTTCAATTCAATAGACATAATAAACAGAATAGTGACTCCGAAGACACACTTGTCCTCATCTCCCACATTTCTGTACATGTTACTTCTCATCACAAAGGTTCTTCCAAATGAGGTTAAATTAAAGATCTTCAGATGAAGAGCTCTCCCCAGGCTAAGCAGATAGCCTAACCCAATCCTGGAATTCCTCAATAGAGAAGACAGGAGCATTACTGACAGAGAGAAAGCTGAAGGTGCCAGGCTGTTGTCTCTGAATGTGGAGTAAGAGACTCCATGGTAAACTGTTGCCATGGTAAACAGTTGGCTTCTAGGGATTGTCAAAGCCAGGAAACAGAGTCTGCTCTCACCCCCACTCCCCAAAAGAAAAATGGGCCTAGTATTCATTTGGTCCAATACAATTCATTCTGAACCTCTGGTCTTCAGAACTATGTAATTATGATATGCTTATACCAATTGTTTTAGTACATTTATGTTGCCATAACATTTATCATAAGCTGGGTAGTTTATAAACAATAGAATGTCCAAAATAATTGAAGTGGCACATTTGATGTCATTTGACTCATGGATGTTGTGATTTCACATGGTAGAATGGTAAGAATTCTTTGTGCACTTTTATAAGGGCACTAATTCCACTTATAGGGGTTCCTCCCCATGATCTACTCATGTCAAAGGCCACAACTCTTGATGCCAAGACAGTAAACATCTGAATTTCAATACATGAAGGGACAGCACATCCCTTCCAACCATAGCACTGCTAATTGTCACTATTATAAAATATTGTACACTTGCTCAGTCTCAATATCTATTTGATAATGTATTAGGTACTTTCCTAGGCAGACTTTTCCTGAGAAATCAAATATATAACTCAGGTAAAAATTCCAAATTAACATGATACTATCATACTGATGATGAAGTTATT
Organism: Cricetulus griseus; assembly: GCF_003668045.3. Classification (NCBI taxonomy): domain Eukaryota; kingdom Metazoa; phylum Chordata; class Mammalia; order Rodentia; family Cricetidae; genus Cricetulus; species Cricetulus griseus. The sequence continues at coordinate 16,899,525 of NC_048601.1, forward strand.
ATTAATTCTTGTCTGCTTAAGTAACACCCTGGACCCCATTGTCCAAGTTGGTATCTCTGTTGCTGTAACAAAATATTGATCAAAAGCAACTTTCGTAGCAAAGTGTTTATTGGCTTACCCTTCCTCATCACAGTTCATTCATCGCTGAGGAAAACTAGAGAAGGAACCTGGATACAGGAACTGATGCAGGACTGCAGAGGACACCGCCCTCTGGCCTGCTTCTCCTGGTTGACACTGCTTGCTTCCTTATACAACCCACCTGCTACAGGTAAAGCCAAGCACTAAGTACATAAAGAAGAAAAAGGTGACATGACTCCTTTTTACATAGAGCTGCAGTTTTCAACCACAGAGTGTCAGCTCACAACCTGAGAGTCCTCACTTAGCTTGAGCTAAGGTAGGACTACTTCTGATACCTGACTGAAGCATCAACACTGAATTGTCCAAAGACAGACCCCTAAGCTCCACACAGCTGGTCTACCACCTGACACATTGAAACACATGAACGGAAGCTTCAAACACCTGCTCGACAAGATTTCCATACCAGTAACAAGTACTTGCCACCTGACTAAAGATGCTTAAGTCTCATTACAAATGGGCAAACATGAATAACAAAAGTACCAAGTCTCCCTGAAAAAATTAGTAAGTCCAGAGTAATGTCCCCTGAGAAAAGCAACCCAGATGATGTACAAGACAATGATTTCAAAAATAGCAATACAAAAATAGACAAAGAATTCAAAGAGAATATAAATAAATGCTAGAACAAACACACCAAACCATGGTTGAATGAAGTTATGAAAAGCCAAGAAATGAAAACAGAATTTAATGGATAGAGAGCTTCTGAAGAAAAGCAAAAATTAAATAGGATTTAAAATGTAAAATTCAGGAATTCAAACAAATATCAGAAAACAAGATCACCGATAGATTGACCGTGTGGGAGAGAAATTATTGGGTCTTGAAGGCAAGTTAGAAGAATTAGATCATTCAATGAAAGAAAATATCTAATGCAAATTATCCCCCAAATCCAAAAGTACAGGAACTTGGACATTATGCAAAGACCAAACCTATAAAAAGTAAGTTCAGAAGAAGAGGAGGCACAGGTCAAAGGTAGAAAAGATTTTTGCAACCAAATCACAGGAAAAAAACTTTCCTTAATCTGAAGTAAGAGGAGCCTATTAAGGTCTGACAGGAATACAGAACATCAAGCAGACAACAATAGAAAAGAAACTCCCTCTGCATGCTGTGAATATGTTGTATTACCATTGGTTAATAAAGAAGCTTCTTTGGCCTATAGCAAAGCAGGATAGAGCCAAGTAAGAAATCAAAGCAGAGATACAGGAGAAAAGGAGGAATCAGGAGCAGATGCCAGTGAGCTGTCTGAGCAACAAGATGTACCAGAGAACTGCTAACGCCTATTATAAATATATAATATAGATTAACAGAAATGGATTAATTTAAGTTGTAAGAGCTAATTAGTAATAAGCCTGAGCAATAGGCCAAATGGTTTGTAATTATTATTAAGTCTCTGAGTGACTATTTTAAAAGTGGCTACAGAATGGGGCAAAACAAAAAAGTCTTCGTTTATACCCCTCATCATGTCAAAATACTAAATGTTCAGTGATGGGGGGGATGTCCTTCTGTATATGTTTCTCTTATTGGTTGATGAATAAAACACTGTTGGGCCAATGGCCAATGAGGCAGGAAGATAGGCGGGACTAGGAGAGGAGAAGTCTGGGAAAGGTAGGCAAGAGAGCCTGCCAGAGTCAGTTGCCATGTAGCAGGCAAAGGGAGTTAGACAAGACCGCTACAGTTCAGAACAACAGCAACAACCAAAATATAAAAACAGCCAGAGAGAAAGACCAAATCACATACAAAGGCAGGCTCATCATAATAACAGCAAATTTTTCAATGGAAACTATGATGGCCAGAAGGTATTGGACTAGTGTTCATAATCAAAAGACCCAAAGCAAGTCTCGGCAAATATAGGAAAATTGAAATTACATTCTGCATTTAATATGACAACTGTGTATTAAAGCTAGATATCAACAATTAAATAGCACAGATTCATGGAATCTAAACAACACATTACTGAATCAAAATTGAGGGAAGGAAGACATCAAGAAGGAAATTTAAGAATTCCCATAATTGAGTGAAATAAAAAAATATAAGGCAATTTCAAGAATAGAGCTTAACTCACTATATGCCTATATAAATTTTTTGAGAAATCTCAAATTAATAACTTATTGATGCATTTGAAGGCCTTAGAAAAACAAGAATAATCAACACCCCCCCCAAAGAAAAGTAGATAGGAAGAGATTATCAAAATCCTGGACAAAATAATGAAATTGAATTGAAAATTACAAAATAAATCAATGAAACAAAGAATTAGTTTGAAAGAATTTAGAAAGCTGACAAACCTATAGCCAAACTAACCAAAAGGAAGAATCCAAATTAATAAAATTAGAGATGAAAGGAACTTTCCACCAGACCCTGAGGAAATTCTGAGAATCATAAGGACATACTTTAAAAACATTATTTTCTACCAAACTGGAAAATATAAAAAGAAAATGGATGAATTTCTAGATAAATTCAAGCTCCCAAAGCTAAATCAAGATGAACTAAATAATTTAAATAGACCCATTGCATTCTGTGAGGTACAAACAATAATTATAAACTGCATATCCCCCCACAAAGCACATGGCCATATGGAATCAGTGCAGAATTCTACCAGACTTTCAAAGAACTAACACAAATACTCCTCAAACTCTTTTTAAAAAAATAGGATATTTTAAAATTCCTTTTATAAATCTGATATTACTCTGATACCCAAAGAAGACAAAGATCCAACAAAAAGAAAGAGAAAGGAAGGGAGGGAGGGAGGAAGGGAGTAAGGAAGGAAGGAAGGAAGGAAGGAAGGAAGGAAGGAAGGAAGGGAGAGAGAGAAAGAAAGAAAAAGAAAGAAAGAAAGAAAGAAAGAAAGAGAAAGGAAGGAAGGAAGGAAAGAAAGAAATTATAGGTCAATATCTTTGATGAACATGGACATAAAAATTTTCAATAAAATATAAAATTTCAAAGAATAAAAAAGAAAAATTTTAAGAATAAATTTGATGGATTTGAACTAGAAGGTGTAAATCCCAATATACTTGGATACTTCCTATAATGTATGTGAACCATTTGCTTTTATAGCCATAATTTACTTATTCTTTATTTATTGTGTGAAACATTGTCTGTCTCTGAACCAGACTGGTGACCAGCAGGCCCTGAGGCTCCTTCTGTCTCTATCCCCTGGAGACTTGCATGCTTGACTTTTTATGTGGAAAATGAGGATTTGAATTCAGGTCTTTGTGTTTGTACAACAAAACTGTTACCCACTGACCTATCTCCCCAGTCCATAAAAACCTAGGCCAGGCTTGGTGGTACACTCCTTTAAACACAGCACTCAGGAGGCTGAGGCAGGGAGATCTCTGAATTCAAGAAGAAAGAAAAAGATTGACTTCCTATATGCTGTTTAAATGATTCATTTAACTAGTGGTAAACTCCCTTGCCTATAAGAAACTGGTTTAAACAGCTCAGGGCAGCTTGTCAGGGGATTCCTTAGAGGGGCCAATGCTCATGAAAACTTACTGTTCTTTTCACAATTATTTCCACAGAGCAATGGAAGAAAACTTACCATGTGTTTACTGTGAGTCAGATGGAGGCACTGGAAAGACATTTCCCTGGGTCATCTCATTCCCTGAGTTTTAGGAGTTGGTATTAGCAAACCATTTTTTTTTTCAAGTCTACATTGCACAAGATTATTGGGTCAGATAAGTTCATAAACCTATCAAGTTTCTTTTGTAGATTAAGTTTACACAGTTCAATGATATAAAATAAACTTTGTGCAGAAATATAACTTCCTTTGTGAGGGACTTAGTTGTAACTAACCAGTCACATCCATAATTGTGAGAACATGGTTCACCCCCCAGGTCAGCTCTGAAGACCCCTGTTCCGAACACACTGCTAGTCCCTGAGGATGTTTACCATCTTCCTATCAGGGTACAGGAAGTAAAAACAGATTGCAAGGAAAAAGGCTTAATATGGCTAAATGAAGTGTGTGTGTGTGTGTGGGGGGGTGTTGAGAAAGTCATTTTCCAGAATAAAATATACTTGCATTCATCTAATAAATAATAAAGCATAGCCTTAAATAAGCATAATACATTACTCATTTGCACTTTTTTCTTAATTAAATTTATTTATTGTGTATATTATTTCCCCTCCCTCCCTTCCTGTAGAGCAGGCTGGTCTCTAACTCAAAGACCTCCTGCCTCTGCTTCCCGAGTCCTGGGATTAAAGGCGTGCGCCTCCAATGCCAGGCTTCTGCTATCCCCTTTATAAAATAAATTTTTGTTTACATTAAAATTAAATACATAAAAGAACTAGGTATAAAAGTATTTTTGAACAGAACAAGAGGGAGAGGGAGAGATGAAGAGGCCAAGGATGCTTTGTAACCTGCTATTTCGTCCTTTTTGGGACTCATCAGTACAGTATAGCTACTCTGTGAAGCTTTTAAATACTTTGATTTTTAGGGTTCAATAGTATACATACTACTGATAGATTAAGTATTGAATGTTTCAGAAACATTCAATATGGTGTGAAATAAATCCAATCAAATGGTGAAACTAACATGACATTTGTTTGTAAGATGTACTTAGAACAATAGAATTGAAATCTAGAGAAACATTTTGACAATGTCACTAATGTTTTAAATTGCAGAGTTTAAAGTAAATCTTAGTTTTAAATATTATTTCAATTCTTTCTTATATTGGAATGAATTTTGAAAAGAATGTAACTGGGCATTAGTGGTGCACGCCTTTAATCTCAGCACTCGGGAGGCAGAGGCAGGCGGATCTCTGAGTTCCAGACCAGCCTAGTCTACAAGAGTGAGTTCAAGGACAGCTGCCAAAGATACAGAGAAACCCAAATTATGGGATGGTGCAAATGGTCAACTGTCATTATTAAATTATCCCCATCCTTTCAGTCTCCCACTGTGAGCCTGTGACCCCCCCCTTTCCAACCCTGAAGCAGCTGGAGTTACAGGTGTGCATTGCACACCTGTCATTCTGAGTCTCTTTTTCTTTCTATCTTTCTCTACCAGCCCCCCCCCCCTGGGTAGTCTTGGCTATCCTAGAACTGTAGACTGAGCTGGCCTTGAACTCACAGTTTCTTCTGATAGGAAGATAGGGGACAGAGTAGCAACTGTAGATAGCAGATTACAAAGCATTTCTTAGCAAAGGCTAGAAAGAAGAAAAAGGAATTTGGCACTGAAGAGCATAGCTGCTGGGCTTGCTACAGATCCATCTCCTGTCTGCATAGACTCTGGCACTGCTGATCCCATTGTTATTCAGGTAGGCATATTCCTCCACTCCTCGGATGGAAACCCTGAAAATAAACCAAAAACAGTCAATCTGCAGAGCCCAGAACTGCATTCGCACCAGCAATGAAACCGTGCCTGTCTCCGCTGCTTGTGTGTAATAGGAATCAAAGGAAGGCAGAGTGCAAGAGGAATCATTTGCCTTTGTTTTGCACCTGCTGCCTTTTACATTCTCAGGATTTGATTTGAACACCATATCTTTGCCATTCATCCATGTTGAACCCTGTAATGCATGTACAAAGCATTTGACTGGTGCTTGATGCCATGTTCAAATGGACTACAGTCCTGGTGGCCTCACTGAGGGTGACTTTTCAATTTTGTTTTGGAGCATTTTACATATGGGAAACCCTCTTCTTAGTAAATCGCTGAAAGAGCTTTGATGGGCAAGACGGGGCTTGTGATCAAACATTCCAGTACAATGACTCCATTCAAAACAGCCATGCTCCATCCAAGAACTGTCTTGGGTGCTCTCTGATTACAAGACTTTAGAGGAGGTTTCCAATGCCCTTGGAGTCTCTGCTTCTGTGAACAGGAGTAGCCCTGCAGACAGTGGACTGTGAGTCTTGCACTTCTGCAGTGGCTTCCTGAAGTTTCAGAGCCCTCGCTGCCCACCTGAGGTTTGTCTCCATTCCACACAGGGCATTTATCAACAGCAAAAAGTTTAAATTGGTGAAGGAGAAGACAATAGCTACCCCAGATGCCATCATCCCAGTAAAGATTTTGAGTGAAATCACACCGTGAAGCTTTTAAAAATGATGGCCAGTGCAGTGTCCCTCTGAGGCTGGACAGTCATGTTTACACGACACAGCCATTCTTCTAGAGACATAACTCACACACTTCCCAACAAATGATCATAACAGGAAGGAGGGATAGCTCAGCCATTAAAGGCTAGGCTCACAACCAAATACGTAAGAAGGAAAAGTGGTATGAAAACATACGAGCTGTTATATTGAGTGTTGTCTGTCCACATCCAAGGGTGTTCTGGTGACTCTCTGCGCAGGCCAATCCAGTAGTCAAAAGCCCCTTTGTATCTCTTCAGGAATTCCTGTCATAGAACACAGAAAGTGAATATATGTGTTTTTCTGTTTCAGATGACCCTTGAGCGTCCCCACCCCACATCTTCCTCATTAGATGACAGGAGGGTGTAACTGAGGGACACAGACTTTGGAGTCATAATAGCCCTCAGTTATCAGTAGATCCAGTTGACATCTATAAACTCTTAAGTACCATATTTGAATTAAAGTAGTAAGTTTAATGACATATCCCTCTGTGGCTGGGACAGTTCCTGGCTAAGCCTCCCCCCACAGTTATTAACAGTTGTCACCTTCAGGATGCAACATATGGTAGCCTGGAGAAAATTGCTCATGACCACCAAGTATCTCTATAAAATGTCAGATCTGACCTTCCAGATTGACTGTGAGCACTACCTGAGAGAATGTTTCTTGAATGTCTCAGGGATCCAACCAGAAGTGTTACCATCAGCAAATGGCACACATTCCCATGTTGCCCATGTCTCCCTCTCTGTGGCATGGAATCCTTCCTCGTGTTTCATCTTTAACCTCCCTAGCTCAAGGCAGTACATACTAAACAGAACAAACAAAAGAAGCGACTCCTGATCCTTTCTTACCAGCTCCTCATCGCTGTCAAATTGAGCTAGATGGGCCTCTTGTTCTTTGCAGAAGTTCTGGCTGAATGTCCAGTCATTTGTGTTTTCAGAAAAATAAAAACATTTACTACCAAATCCAATCCAGTTTCTCGGGCAAAAAGCATAGGTATATTTGTCTGGGGTCTGTTCTGATCTTCTCACTAAAATTTGGACAACACAATGAATTATAACAAGCATTGGCATACTCCACTGAGCTCAGCTCTGAATTGGACTGTAGTTTTTGTAACTGATCTGTAGAAATCCTCTCCTTAGCATGATGGTCTTTTATTTAAAGGCATCCCAGCACTGACCTGTGCCCCAATATCTCTGGGGTTCCCACTGATAATAGGGCTCCCAGGAAGTGAATTTCTATAATGTCATCACTTTTTGTGCTTTATGGTTGCTCACTACAGTAGGGGTTGCTAGAGCAACAATCACTCTGTATGGACACCTATTTTGACAGTCAGCCTGATAATTGAGGTAACAGTGAGTACTATTGGGAAGGTAGCGTATACAGTGTGGACATGTTGCTCTAAGGGATTGTTCATATGTTAGAATACATTGCTGACTGGTTAGAGGCCACAGTCTGCCATAGCCTAGCGGCTTTCTCTCTAAACTTGACAATTTGGTACTCCCTCCCTCCCCAATGAAGCTTCCTGCTCTCTAATAGCCTTATCTGGAGGTTGTCCTTGGGCCTGGAGGACTAACCTTATCTGAAAGCTGTCTCTAAAGCAGATGCCTCTCTCTAAAACCAGATGCCTGATTTGTTTTTAGCTTGACCCTTGATACAGATCCCTGCTAAGAAGACTTGTGCTACAAGCTCTGCTATAGGACCCTACTGCCACATATCAAGTCTTATGATAGGAGTGTGCCACTAAATACAAATTGGGGTTTGTCCCCGGGCTCCCCAGTTCTATATATTCCTTATACTCTGGAATAAAGTTGAGTTGATTCACCGGTCTGTCTCCTGGAAGCCTCCCTTCATCCGTGCTCATGGGCTGCATACAAAGCTTTCTGCACCCCTTCTGCATCTTTCCCTTCTCAACCTAGGGCCCAGGAGGAAAGATGACACCCCACAGATGGCAACAGTACAAGACTTTCATTACACTATTCTAAACAGATCTAAAATTGATCACCTCAAAAACCTTTCATTGACTGCTTTCAAAATACAGTTGAACATGGTAATGGGGGAGGTGCTGTATCTTACTGGCCAGGTTACTCTTCTCTGCCCTCACACTTCCTTGAGGCTCCTGCTTTGAGTTTTCCTCTTCTTGTTCTCTGCCTTGAATTGTTCCCCCAGGAGGACATAGGTCTTCTGCATCTCTCTCTAGAGGTCACTGAATGTCATCTTCCCAGGGATGCAGAGCCTGGCTTTCTGTGCACACCACAGCCTGTGCTGTCCTTCACTACGTCTTCCTGCTAGACAGTAAGTTCCCAGAGACCATGAATTTCTAGTGAGTTTTCTTTAGAGTCCCTCCTAGAGTGAGTCCTTCCTCACAGTATAGGTATGTAAGTATAACTGACAATGTAAACGTGGACAGAATGCTGCAGAATTTTGAGAATGAGCCACTTACCTGACAAAGCAACAGAAAGTGCAAAAACAGCTACAGTGAGGACAGTGATCACTCCATAGCAGCAGTAAAGCTTAACAGGAGACTCAACAGAGACGATTCTGAAACATTGTCCTTGGAGCTTTTTACCTGAAAAATATAAATATGAGAATATCAACTTCAAGAACCTTTTAAGGAAAAAGAAATTTGCCCAGAATCATCTGTAGATTTGGCCTGTACGCTCCCATTGCAAACACCCTTCACAGAAGTTCCTGGTCTACAAATGATGTCTATGGCTCACGGAAGACTAGAAGAAAGGAAAACAGAATTGTTGCTATGGTCTTCCAGTTATTGAACCAAGAGCCAATAAAGGAGCAAGAAACAGAAAGAGTGAAGATCAGGATGAAAAAGAATAATGAAAAACCACCCATAGATTTAGTTCCATAAGACCAGACTGGTTGGGACTGGAGGAAACACTGTGGGGCTTGGTTGGGTGTGGCCTGGATCAGCAAGAGGCAGAGGGGTTAAAGACAGTTGTTGCTCTTCTAGAGGACCCAAGTTTGGCTCCCAGCTCTCACATGGGGCAGCCAATGACTGCATGTGCAAGGCCTGCTCCAGTCAATGAGACAGACACATCGGTACCCTTCTGTATTTCTGGTGCTAGAGAGGCAGAAGCTGGAGAGTCAGGGGTACAAATCCAGCCTTGGCTACATAGGAAATTTGAGGCCAGCCTGAAATACACAAGGGTCAGTTTCCAAAAACCCAATAAGGAAAAAAATTAATAAACACACTGTAATAGAATTGTAATTCTATTACAATTGTAATAGAACACACTGACATAATTAATGGGAGAAATATGGGAGCATTTTAACAGGCTGTCCAAAACCATGTGAAAAAGTTAACATTAGTTCAAATTAACAAAAACTCTTAACAAGTTAGGAATCAAAGAAACTCTTCCCAACATATTTCTGGATATTGAGCATTTCAAAGAAATTGTCAAGATGATTTCATCCTTTTTACATTTATTTTTATTTTATGCACATGAGTGATTTGCCTGTGTGTATGTCTCTGCATGCTGTACATGTCTGATCCACAAGAAGACCAAAAGACGGTGTTGAATCCCTCGGAACTAGAGTTACAGACAGTTGTAAATAGCCATGAGGGTGCTAGGAACTAAACCTGGGTCCTCTGTGCCATCTCTCCAGCTCAAGATAACTTTCAAATTGCATGAAAATGAAAAGGAATTTGTCTAGTTGAGCAATTTAGAAAAAAATACACCATATTTGTAGAAATGACACCACTTAATCACAGAGTAACAGAAACAATTTAGTGACTGTGGAACTATTGAAAGGAAGGAAGAAAGGCAGAAAGAAAGAGAAAAGAAACTACACAGCTATGTGGTTGATTCTCAAGTCAGGCTGCAGGACAGCTACAAAATCAGCTGTCCTGTAGCCTGACTTGAGAATTATTTCTGCTTGAACTAATCTAATCCAACAGTTTTCCTGTTGGTTTTTCTTAACCTTCTGCAAAATAAAAGCAGATGTTGTATTTTGAGCTGCCTTCATATTTCTGAATCTGAAACCGTTCATGGGTTAGTGATGCTTGGAACATAAATCTAAGGCCAACTGTTTGTATGTGACACTGGTGTCATACGTAGATGACTGCCAGATGTAGAAATCCATGTGCACAGCTTCAGGAACAGCAAATGTCAGGTCAGGGGTGGCCATGGTTTGGGAACACAGGAAGGCAGTGTCTGGGAAGAATCCACAATGGGCCTCAGGGCAATTTGGGTGGAGTTAGAGGTCTATATTTCACTGTGATGGAGACATTATAAATATATGTTTTTTTTCAAAACTCAGAAATGAGTACCATTTAAAAAAGGCTTCCACTGACTTAACCTCTATGCTTGTTTATTTCTATACATCTCCAAGTCAGAAGGGAGCTCATGTTTAAACTAACAAGAAAGACAACTGTTAGGGTTAGAAGATTGCAAGCATTATGCAATGTCTTTTGGATTTTGACTCCATACAAAATCCTCAACCTTCATTTTCTGTGGTTTATATTTGGCAAAAAACGTCTTTAGCAAGGAAATTATCATGATTTTTATTTTTTAAAAATTTTTTACTAAGGTGATACTCAAAGTGTCCTTTAAGCTCCCCAAGAAAGCCCACTTGTTCCACTGGTCTCCGGAAGGTCAGTTCATCTGTCAGTCCTTCCTCTTTTCTTCTCTTTGCTTCTATTTTTGAACATTTCTAAGCACCTTCAAATTTGAAATGTCCAGACTTACCTGTGATTTCTGAGTTTAGCATTGTGCTAAAAACCTCTTCCAAACTCTGAATGAATAATGCATACTCCTAGCTAATCCCTCTGACTGATGAGCAGTGTTTGGCTAACTGATTTTACTGAAAGCTGTCACCCTGGTCTACCCATGCTGTCACAAAAGACAGCATGTCATCCTCTCTTAAATTGGATCACAATTCTCCCCACTCATTCACTGAAAGATGCAATTTATTCTGAAGCAATGTTAGAAACGACCTCTCAAAAAAAAAAGAAAAGAAAAAAAAAAAGACAAAGAAGTGCAACTGATTGGGGATGTCCTTCTGCATATACGTTTTTTTTTATTGGTTGATGATTAAGCACTGGCGAATAGAGGCAGGAAGATAGGCGGGTGGAGTTGACGTGGAGAATTCTGGGAAAGGAGGCAGAGGGAGCCCAGCCCGCCAAAAGAGAGATGCCATGGAAGGGCCGGGAAGATAGCATGTGCCAGGTGTTCTCCGGTAAGATAGCATGTGCCAGGTGTTCTCCGGTAAGATAAGACGACGTGGAAATACATAGATTAATAGAAATGTGTTAATCATTAAAACAGAGCTAGCCAATAAGAAGCCTTAACCATTAGCCAACAGTTTAATGATTAACATGTTTCTATGTGTTTATTTGGGGCTAAGAAGGGGGGCGGACCAGGCTAGAAAGAACCTCAGCAACGTGAAATATTGCTGATCAGGTTTTTAGATTTATTTTTTTTTAAAATCCAGGTGGTGGTGGCTCAAGCCTTTAATCCCAGCGCTCAGGAGGCAGAGGTAGACAGACAGATTTCTGAGTTTGAGACTAGACTGGTCTACAGAATGAGTTCCAGGAGAGCCAGGGCTACACAGAGAAACCTCGTCTTGAAAAACAAACAAACAAACAAAATAACCCTGCTTCACTCACAGAACCAGTTATGGCAGTTATGGTTTCAAGAGTGGAGTTTCAAAACACCCAGTTATACAACAGCTGCCCTTTGAATAGGAGTTCCACCCACTGTTCCCATTGGGTAAGTATTTGTTTTCAAATGTCAACTGTGCTGGTGAGGGAGTTTTTGGCCAGCTTGTGATATAATACCAGACTTTCTCAAATAATCAATCAGCAGAAGGCTGAAGCAGCATCATCAATAGATAATAATAACAATAATAATGGTAATAATAATAATAGTTTCAGTTAGGAGAATACTTAAGTGGTAAGCATCAATATTTTTGTCATGAATTTTGTTTTTTGGTAAATATCAGTCTTGTTTTCTCAAAATCCAGGATCTTTCCCTAAATGGAAAAAAAAAAAATTAAGGTGAAGGGACAGGGAAGGGAAAAGAGGATGAAAGAATGAAATATAATGAAACAGACATGTTCAAAATGCAAGAAACACAATTTGGCTTTCTTCCTGAAGACTAAAGTAGAAAACCCCATTAAGTTCTTTTCCATAATTTACTATGAGCTCCAAAATGCAAAGAATTTGGTCCTGGGTGGGGTAAGCCTCCCACCCCAGGCCACCTCCTTACATTCCTTTTTTTCATTAGAGTGGATCTGCAAGACAAAAGCCCCAGCTTCCCAGGCAACGCCTTTGCTGTGGGGCATGTGGGGCAAGAAAGGAGTTGGTGTAATTCACCAATTTACCAGATCCCTGGGTAAAGAGTGCACTAGCAAACTAGCAAGCTAAGTACACAGAGAGAGAGAGAGAGAGAGAGAGAGAGAGAGAGAGAGAGAGAGAGAGAGAGAGAGAGAGGGTGGTAACTATTCAAGTATCATATGCTCCAAGAGAATAACTAATGTAACAACCTCGCAGCTAAACTCCTGTCTGCATTCTCAGGTCTGCAGAGACCCACTGTGACAGTCTCACAGGCGTGAGGTTCAGCTCCCCTGCTCTCTGTGCGTTTCTGTCCGTCTCTATCCCTCCCTGTCTGCCCCTGTCCCTGGCAAGCGCCTCTCTGCTCTTGCAGTTTGGTTCAAATATGGACTAAATACTTACCCATCTCACCCTCCTGCAGGCGGTGTGTTGTACCGAGCATGCCCACAAAAGCTTCTGCTGGCTGGTCAGCACCCATCTCTGAGCCCAGGAGCTGTGGTTCAGCTTACAGGAAGATAGAAACCTAAGGGCTGAGGCACCTCGTTGAAAGCAGTAGGGCGATTAGGAGTCACAGTTTTCCTTTGCCTACAATCAGCTTGCTCCTCCCTTTCCCCTCCTCTACTAGCACACGCACTAGCCAGTTATGAGTGAACACGGATTCACCACCACTTTCTGTCTCCGATAACACGCTCCAATTTGGAAGTGTTTTTGTCAGTGGTGTGGGGACAGAAAGATAGCTCCCACTGTCACCCTCATCAGTCCAAGAAATGCCTCTAGAGCCTTTCTGATGCGGGGTCCTTCAATACAGTTCCTCCTGCTGTGGTGACCCCAACCAGAAAATTATTTCATTGCCACTTCACAGCTACAAGCCTGCTACTGTTAGGAATCAGAATGTAAATATTGATATGCAGGCTATGTGATCCCCAGGATATGGTCATTCGACCCCTGCAAAAGGGTCACAACCCAAAGGTACCCGAGAATCACTGCTCTAGATTTTTCAGGCACCTTTGACTCAGGCCAAACCAAGGTTCATAGCTTTGATGCCAAAAACTTTCTCAGGGCTAGACAGTTAATGAAGCAGACTTGGAGTTTTTCTAAGATTCATCTGTATATTATTTAATTACATTTATATTTATATAAATATATAAATACATATTATATTTAATTATATTTAATTAATTGGGTTTAGAATGCAGGTGCCCCAGAAATGTAGCAAGGGGATATTATCACCCTCAAGAAAAACAGGTGTAGCATTGTTGTTATCACTTAGGAACATATGCCAAGGGAAACTGTAAACATCTTAGAAAGTTCTATTTGGGTGGTGGGAATGGTGGTACAGGACTCTGATCCCCAGAACCAGAGAGGCTATGACTCTCTATGAGTCCGAGGTTAGCCTTGTCTACATAGGGACAGCCAAGCCAGCCAAGGCTAAGTAAAAGTAACAATAGTAAAACATTAAATATAAATTATTATGTCATAAAAACATGAGTTAATAGAAATGTAGTCAAAGGGGTTTTGAATTCAGTTATTTGGGGTACTCAACTGTCAGTGTAGTTGGAGATGAGTGCCACCCAAATTTTCTGATGTCCAAGTATATTGCAGGATATTTGTTTATACTATGTGAAAATATGTCTATGTTTTGCCTAACCTACCTAAGGCGCCAGACTGGTTAATAAAAGGCCGAATGGCCAATATCCAGGCAGGAGAGAATAGGCAGGACTTCTGGGGAGAGAGAGGAACGCTGGGAGTAAGGAAGGGAGAGACATCAGTGAGACATGGAGGGAGCTGGACATACAGAATGGAGAAGAGGTAAAAAGCCATGTGGCGGAATAAAGATTAATAAACGAGCTAATTTACAGTGTAAGAGTTACTTGGGAACAAGTAAGCTAAAGAGCAAATTTTCATAATCAATAATGTCTCCGTGTTATTACTGGGGAGCTGGTGGCCTCAAAAGAAAGTCTTACACAAAAGTTCTGTTACACAAGTAGTTCCATCCTCAGACATCAACACAAGTTTGAGGTACAAGGCAAGACTGTAAGAGTCTATCTCCTGAGGGTTCAGAGCACAGCAGGTATTAAAAGAAACCCAACACCATCTTTTCCATCCAGGATGTAGGCAATCTTTGATCAGTGTCTTTTTTAACTAATGAAGTCGCCTGGTTTTGGACCTCATTCATTCATTCATTCATGCATTCATTCATTCATTCGTCTTCAGGAACTCAAGATGGGAGGGAAGACTCTGTTGTGAACCTAGCCTTTCACGGCCAAGCCATTTCTCCAGCTTCTAGTTATAACGGAGTTGCAAGGTAGGTGTCATGATGATGAGCAAATAGATGATGGAGGAATGGTCGAGAAACAGAAACAGAACGGCTTGTGTGCTGTGGAAAGAGGCAGATCTGCAGAAACAAAGACAGTAGAGAATAGGCTGATGTGGGTGGCCTGCTTGCTGCCCTGGACCAGGTTGACCTCTGGGCCCATATTTCCACAAAAGACCATCCTGCTGCCAGGACCATGCTGATCTGAGTGGCATGTGCTACCACCTGGGGCCATGCCCTGGGTACGGTGTAGGACTGTGTCTGGGTTTTTGGTCCTACCACAGCCAGGATCTGTATTGATGTTCACAGCTTCTGTCAACACTGAAAGCCATGCAAATACATGGAGTCTGGGCCATCACTTGAGGCCAGGTAGGGGTCTGAGAGTCTTGCTTGGAGCCACATAGATCTGACACCCATGGCCACATCTGATCCCTGGCTGCAGCTGAGAACCATGTCTAGGTCCATGGTCCTACTGCAGTTATGGTTTGTGTTGATGTCCATGGCTCCTGATACCACTGAAGGCCACACAGATGCCAGGGTTCTAGGCTGTTACCTGGGATAATATTGGCATCTGAGAACCACGCTGCCACAGGATCCATGCTGACTTGAGTGGCTTATGCTGCCACTCGGGGCAGTGGTGACATCTGAGACTGGGCTGCTGTCAAGGACTCAGTGGGTCTGTGGTCCTACCACAGCTGGGATCTGTGTTGATGTCTGTGGCCCAAGTTGCCATCAAAGGCCACACAGACGCCCAGAGTCTAGGCTGCAATCTGTGGCCATGCTAGTGTCTGAGGACTGTGCCACCATCGAAGTCATGCCTATCACCCAGGGTCATGGTGTCATACAGGCCAAGGCTCCTGCCAAGGGCCATGTCTGGGTCTGTGGTCCTGCTGCAACTGGAGTCTCTGATCATGTCTGTGGTCCATGTTACCACAGTGGGTCATAGGACCCATACAAGTTGAAATCTAAGGGCCATGGGATAGCTGGTCTTACACATCGATGACTATAGTAGGTGAGTTGGCCCAGCTCCTCATAAGAGAGCTGGCCCTCACACTCAGAAGAGATGATCCCACCCCTCATAATGTAAGGACCCCCTCCCCCCGCAGGGGGGGTCTCAGGCCTCCAGGATTTTTTCCCAGGACCGCAGCTACCCCAATCACCATGAGGAGGCAGAAACTTGATGCAAACAGCAAGAGGTTTTAATAAAAGGTAGACGTTTGTACAAATGGGCTCTCTCAGCATGCTGGCTAGAGAGCAGCCCCTTCCCCCAGGCACAGGTGTTTTTAAAGGCAAAAACCACAAGCTTAGGGAGGGGCCTCGACTCTCTGTGCATTGAGTATGTGACCAGAGTCATGGGGTCCTAGGAGGCCCTTTGTCTTGAGGGGAGGCCTGGGAATCAGATGGCCTCCTGACCCCACCAGTTGTAAAACCTGCAGACCTCAGGATGTGCCTGAGCAAATGGTAGCTTTGTTTCATAGGGACCCTTAATTGTTAATTATTGACTCATTGGCCAGTGGGGGAATCTGTTTCCTTCATGAGCCCTCGGGGAGGGTGGCCATCGGGGAATTCTTGGTACCCAGTTATCTTATGGCCTTGGAGTAATTGTTCTTGGCTGGTAAATTCCAGACACTAAGTCATAGTAATGGCCTTAGTCAGTTTCTGGGTTAGGCCGCCTACATTCCGTTTGGAGAGTTTCCTTATCTGGGCTATATTTCTTTGCTAAGTTTTAAGTCTTTCAATAACCCCACCTCACAATTTTAACCTGGGTAGTACCATACCCCGTCCCTCATAAACCCACCTCACAACTCAAATCCTGATCCTTCTCCCTGCCCCACTATCTCTGCCCTCTTCTTGCCTCTCTCTTCTCTCTCTCCCCTTCCTTTCTCTCTGGTCCCCCCACACACACACACTCACACCTCTTTCCCTCTCTTTCTACTTCTCCCCCTCTCTCCTTTCTCCTTCCTCCCTGATCACCCAGCCCTCCACTCCAGATTATAAAATCCTGCTGGCACATGGCTAGAGTCCACGCAGCCAGGCTGGCGCCATCTGGAGATCATTTACTGTTTTACTTTGTGTTTCATTTCTCTTGATCATTTACTGGTTTCCTTTGTGTTTCCTTCCTCTTCAGAGCTCTGAAGGGAAGGGAAACTGTTAACAAAGCAGACCTTACTAAGCCCCCAGGACTTTCAACCCACCTCTAGCTAGAGGCCTCTCCCTCTGAGAGATAATAGACCTCTTCCTGCCTCAGAGTGTAGCCTGGCCCAGTGATAAGCACAGTGGGAAGCCTGGGGCAGGGATGAGTACAGAGTGAATGCTAGCTCAGTGATAAAGACTTCCCATCCTTTTCTTATCACAGGCCTGCAGCAGTTCTTGGAGTGTGTGAGCTCCAGAGAGGCACAGGCAGAGTCTGACTTCTGGCCTGGGTTGGGGAGACACACCAGCAGAAGCCCAGGGACATTTAGGCAGTGAGGCAAGAGAAATGTGGCACACTAAATACTGTAACAAAATGAGGTTACTTTCTCAATGTCACTCCATGTATAAAAAGCTGAAAACCATTTACACAATTTGTTTCAATGTAGTGAAAATCAATCACATAAAATCACATCGTAACCATTAGAAATGGATATTGATGAGTTTTTTTACCATACAGTTGAGCATGCCACCTTTTGTACCACATTAATAATATTTAAAAACAAGAACTTAACCCTGCTGAGAAATCTCACAATGTCTTCTTTCATTGTCTAGAGTGTGTGACACTGAAGCTAACTGCTCTTATTAAAGACATTGATATGAAGTGCAAGCTGGAGAGATGGACCCTCAGTTAAGGGCTAAGGTTCACAACCAAAAGGATTCAGTTCTCAGCACCCAAGTTTGCCCCTCTGGCTTCTTCTTTGCCAAGCATAATAATAGATATGAAATAAACAAACTGATAAATGAATCAGCAATTAATATCTAATCACATGTATGTAATTATCTCCGTTACTATATACTATAACTGTGTATTTAAAGATGGGAGTGGAGGCATACTTGTTAGATCAGGATAGAAGCAGGATAATGAAGGACACCAGTTCTCTGTGGGAGTGGAGACCATGTACCCAGGCCCTTCTGGAGAGAAAAGTTTTATCATAATATATGTTCTTCACTGTCAAGGCTGAGTGATGCCAGCAGGTATTCTATGACTATTTTTTTCTTGTCAGGCAGGCTCTCTGTCTCTCTGTCTCTCTCTGTCTCTCTCTGTCTCTCTGTCTCTCTCTCTCTCTCCCTCCCTTCCTTCTTTCTTTCCCTTCTTTTTAAGAAATTTGTTTATGTTATATCCTGACCACAGTTTCCCCTCTCTCCTCTCCTCCTGTTCCTTCCCCTCTGCCCCCCCTCCCAATCCATTCCCCTGTTTTCTAGTCAGAGAAGGGTGGACCTCCCGTGAATGTCATCAAAACCTGGCATATCAAGTAGCAGTTAAGACTAAGCACCTGCCCTTGTATTAAGGTTGGACAAGGTGATCCAGGATAAGAACTAGTCAAGGACAAAAGCCAGCCAAAGAGTTAGAGACAGCTTCTGCTCCCACTGTTAGGAGTCCCCCAAGAAAGCGAAAGTACTCATATATTGGTACTTATCCCAATTGTCACCAGAGAGACTTCATCCAGTTACTCATGGAAACAGATATAGACCCACAGCCAAACATTAGGCTGAGCTCAGGGAATCCTGCAGAAGAGAGGGAGGAAGGATTATAGGAATCTGACAGGTCAAGGATGTCATAAGAAAAATCTACAGAATCAACTAACCTTGGCTCATAGGACCTCATAGAGTCTGAACCAACATTCAGGGCCCAACATGGGACTGATCTAGGCCCTCTACATATACTTGACAGTTGTGTAGTTTGGCTTTCTTACAGGTTTTCTTATTGTTATGCTGTTTCAAGAGTATCTTTAGTTATCTGAGATTTCTTGTTTTAAGTTGCCTCTGTCCCCTGGCACATGGGTCAGATTGATTTCATGTAGTAGGGGAGTTTTAACTTGACTAGCTGTGTGGGTCCTATAACTGCTCTCATGAGCTCCTGGAGAGAAATCTTTGATGAATTTGACAGGGAACTGTAGTTCATAAGATAAAACCAAAAATTAGAGGACACAGTGAGGGACCTAGTCAGGGTAGCCATTGTTCTAACATGGACCTAGTGATGACAGTGACTTGATCCAAGAGGAACTTCATTTAACAGATTAAAAGGCAGGATGAAAATGTGAGTGTGAGGATAATAAAGAGAAAGGAATGATGAAGGGGAGGAGCCTGAGTGGGAGCAAACCCAAAGTACATCCATAGAAGGAGGCATGGCATTGAAGCTTTTCTTTGGTCCTTCAGTCTCAAGGCAGTCTGGATTTGCTGGTGCAGAAGCAGCATTGTTCCTGGAGGAGGGCACAAATCCCACCATTAACAGTAGTCAGGAGACCTAGTCATCTTTAAGTTTGGATTATTGCAATAATCAAAGAATTGATCTGGAATTTCTATTAGGTTTTCTGAGAGCCGATGGGACAGAGAGATTAACTGATTCAAGCAAGCCCCCAGTCCAGCTGCTTCAGTTCTTCACAGCTGATGAAAGCATAACACACATCATATACGATACACGGTGCTTTATAATTCTCATAAACACATCACTTCTTATACGTTTACTATGCTTTTGTTTAATATTTTAGAAAAATCTCCTTTACATGTAAATATAAACACAGAAATAGACCCATGTGGCATCCTATACTTCATATCCATTGTGTCTCAGTTGCAACAAAGGGCCAATGTAAATGACAGAACCATGGTAAGGTTCTGGGTAAGGGTAAGGGAGTTCCCTCTGTCCTGCCATGGTGGGTTGAAACTCTTGTGAAAATGTGAGCCCTACTATGGCTTTCCTCCCTGAGTTGTGGACATTTTGTCTCAGCGATGAGATGGGCAATGAATTACATCTAATACGTCATCTTACTGCATTTTCCAGTCACATCACAAAGCTGCTGAAATCATCTTCCAGGTCCCAATCTCACTGGGAACGCTTTGTCTTTCTCACCATGGAGCATCGTGCTGCCACTGGTGTTTCACACATGTTCTTTATCAAGTTGAAGTTATTTCCTTCTGTCCTCTGTTTGCATCTATTAATGTGATCATGTTATTTATCCTTTCAGATAGCTAGTGTGTTAAACTGAATTACTTGATTTCATTTTGTTCAGTTTTATGCTTTTAACTGACCCATAATTGTATACATACATTGTAAAACCCCCGGAGACTCAAGCCTCCAGGATCTTTTCCCAGAACCGCAGCCACCCCAATCACTATGTGGAGGCGGAAACATGATGCAAACAGCAAGAGGCTTTAATGAAAGAAAGACGTTTGTACAAACGGCCTGGGGTCAGGGGAGGCCTCCTGACCCACCAGTTGTAAAACCTGCAGACCTCAGGTTGTGTAACTTAATCTTGCCCGAGCAAATGGTAGCTATCTCTTTGTTTCATAGGGACCCTTAATTGTTAATTATTGACTCATTGGCTGGTGGGGCAATCTGTTTCCTTCATGCACCCCTCGGGGAGGGTGGCCGTCTGGGAATTCTTGGTACCCAGTTATCTTATGGCCTTGTTGCTGAGAATATTTTCATGTATATCTTAGGGTAATGATTTGTAACTTCATTGCCTGGGGTGAGTCTTTTCAACTGGATTTATGTAAACTAGATCATGATGGCTTTGTGTCTTTGGTGATCCTATATCCTTGCCGGATGGAAATTTTTTTTTAACTATCTCAATAGGAAAGAGGGATCTCCTTCTCATGTTACACAGATACTAAATGGCAGAGCTGTCTGCCATTCATATTTAGAGGCTCCTCTAGTCCACTCACCACTCTGCTAATCAATTCCCTGACAGTAACAAATGGAGCTTTCCATTTCCTTTTAACTGCAGTCTAGTCAATTAGGTCCCCAATATTCTCTGGGAATTATGAAGATTTCACATAGCAAAAATATAGAAATTATAGAAAAATGACCATTCATAAAATCAACTCCTGCTTGAGATGTCTAGATATTTACAAGAGTTTATAAGAACGGTAGTAATAAAGTGAAAGCTACCAAACATTCACACAACTAGGTTATTCCTATTTCCTTTCTGTGGTAAACACCATGACTAAAAGCAACTTCGGGAGGAAAGGGTTTATTTGGCTTACACATCCGGATCACGGTCATTATTGAGGGAAGACATGACCAGAACTAACATAAGTCAGGAACCTGGAGGCAGGAACTGAAGTCCAAGCCATAGAGGAGTGCTGCTTACTGACTTGCTTCCCATGTGTTGTTTGGCCTCCTTTCTTACATAATCCAGGACTATCTGCCTAAGGGTGACTATGCAAAGTGGGCTGTGCCCTCCCACAATTATCATTAATCAGGAAACTGCCCTACAAAATTTCCCATAGGTCAATCTGATGGAGGCATTTTCTCAGATGAGGTTTCCTCTTCCCAGATGACTTTTCGTCAACCTGCACAAAAGTGGCAAAAGTGTTGTGCAACAACGTGTAAAACACAATCATAGGCAAAGCAATATTTTTGCCTTACTTGAACGTATATGCAGTCTTTCCTTTATAAGCCTCCTACTCACACCACTTAAACAGTCACAATGGGGAGTGCCTGAAATTCATGGTGATCATTATGCCTCATCCTCCAGATGCTGAGTTTGCAATGATGAGCCACAACATCCAGACGACAGTCTTTCATCGTGTATTTATAACATATCTGCCAGACACTGAGAACTACTGAAATGTGAGGAAGGCAGAAAAGTTCTTACTTTCTTAAAACGCTCACCATAAGGAAATATAGAAGAAGCAAAGAGTGAGTGCAGTAAAACTGAAGATAGGCTTACCATATGACCCAGCTCTACCCTTTCTAACCTGTACCCAGAGGACTTCACCACCCAACTTGCACATTCAAGTAACAGAAGCTCTATGCACAATAACAAAGAAATGGGGTCAGCCTAACTGTCCATCAAAGGAAGAGTGAATAACGAAAATGTTACACAAAGACACAATAGAATTTTACCAATCCATGTAGAAAAATGAATTTTCAGAAAAATTCACAGATCTGGAAATTATTGTATTAAGTGAAGTAGCCCCGACTCAGAAAAGCTAATACCACATATGGTCTCTCATTTGAAGATCCTAGATTTTACTTTATGGATTTTAATTTATACATGTATTTATACCTGTTATACATATCATTTTAAAATTTACATACATATGATATATATGTAAATGCTCATGTGTGTGTGAGCGGACCCAAGATTGTGTGTGTGTGTGTGTGTGTGTGTGTGTGTGTGTGTGTGTGTGTGTGTGTGTGTGATAGGTCATGAAAGTAGAAAGGGCAACAGAGGTTTTGTGAATTACATTGACATGAAAGCAGAAAGGGAAAACCAGGGCATAGAAATGTACAAGGGGAGGCTAAGAGATGCGAGCATGTTACTGAAGTTTGACTTAGTGCTTGCTTACTTGAAGAGCTAGTGTTTGCTGAGAATATTAGGAAATATCTGTATAAAGGGCCAAGACACTGTTCAGCAGGAAAAGTCATTTGCATTGCAAGTCTAACAACCCTAGTTTGATTCCCAAAACACATTAAAGGCACATGATGTGGCAAGCATCTGTAATCCTGCACTCCTCTCATGAGATGGGAGAGCTTCCCAGAAGCTCATGGGTCACCTAGCCTGTCATATACAGAGCAGCATAAACAAAAGAGACCTGTCTCAACAACGAGGAAGTAGAGAACTGTTTTAGTTGGGGTTTCTATTGTTGTGATGGATCATCAGGTCCAAAGCAACTTAGTGAGGAGTTTATTTCTCTTATACTTCCATGTCACAGTTCATTATTATTCTGTCACTGTTCTATCGCTGTTAAGAGGCACCATGCCAAGGCAGCTCTTATAAGAGAAATCATTTAATTGGGGGCTTGTTTAGAGGTTCAGAGGCTTAGTGCATTATCCTCATCCAGGTATCATGGCAGTAGGCATGGCACTGGAGAATCTGCTGAGTGCTATATCCTGATCCACAGGCAGCAAGAGGCAGCCTAGCCTGCAATGGGCTTTTGAAACCTCAAAACACACCCCCCTGACACATTTCTTCTAACAAGGCCACACCTACTCCAACAAACCCACACCTAATGCTTCTAATCCTTTAGAATAGTCCCACTCCCTGGTAACTACCTATTCAAATATGAGTCCATTATTATTGAAACCACCATAAGATCCAAGGCAACCATAGCAGGAACTCAAACAGGGCAGGAACTCAGATGTGAAGTGTAAGTCTTGTAAGGGGCCATGGGCCCAAAACTATGCGGCTTAAAGCCCAACTTTGTAAGCCTTTTAATGACCTTTAAGTTTGCGGCTTAAAGCCAGCTCTGTGAGCCTCCTGTAACCTGTAATTAGACACGGTTTGGCCAAGCGGAACTGCTCACTGCTTCTGTTCTGAGAAAGGGCCTGGGGCTTTTCTGTTCACTGTTCCAAGGAAGACCACTAGATGTTCCGGCTGATAAGAATTTTCCAGCCCCAGCAAATACCAGATGTTCCTTCTGTTATTCCTCCCCCCCTCTTACCCAATTTTTTAGTTGCAGGGCTATTTAAGCCCACTTTAAAGCCTTAGTAAATGAGACCTTGACATTGCATAGATGGACTCTTGTCTTTTCTTGCTCTGCTTGGTCTCCTTTCTTTCTCTCGCCCATGACTCTTTCAGGCATGCCCCCTTCAGACCCTGAATAACTGGACCCGCAGGATGGGTCAAGTCTAAACTGTGACTAGAGTCTGGAATGGGTGGAAGTGTCCTAAAATATATAATAGATATCTTAGTGAAACTCAGAAAACTCAAGTATAAAATTTATCTTAGAACATAGGATGGTATGAAATGTTTTTTTCCTATTTTTATTTCAAATCATTCAGAATGAAAGATTCAATAGACAGGTATTGGTGGCTCATTCTTTTAATATCAGCTCTTGGGGGGAGAAGCAGGACAATCTCTGAGTTTGAGGCCAGGCTGGTTGACACAGTGAGTTACAGGACATTCAGAGCTACACAAAGAAATTCTATCCAGTAAAACCAGCAAACAAACAAACAAAGGAGACAAGAGAGAGATAAAACACATTTGGGGAAAATGTGGGTTAAGTATAGGATTGAAGAAAAAGATAGTACTATTGACTCAACTGTTCTAGAACTTTTGCATAGACATGAGATTTCTCTCTCCTTGAACTACTGTGGTTCCATTCATATGCATTATGATCACAAGGGGCAATAGACCTGGCTTTGAATATAAGTGAGGCTACAACTGTATTTTAGTATTCAATAATTTTTAAAGCATCCAAACATTTCCACTTTGGTCATCACCAGTCTTTAAAAAACATTTTCAAATTCTTGTCTTCATCAAGACTAAGATGCATTCCCCAGGAAAAAATATTTTCAAATAAGTGACATATATTTTATGAACTGAAATTCCTTTCTTTGTGTGTGTGTGTGTGTGTGTGTGTGTGTGTGTGTGTGTGTGTGTGTGTGTGTGTCTGTGTGTCTGTGTGTCTGTGTGTCTGTGTGTGCTTGCAAGTATATGGATGTACCCAACCACACAGATACGTAAATGTCTGGGAGATCAGAAGAGGATATCAGATGTCCATTTTTATCATCTCTCCAAGAAACAGGGTCTCTTGTTGCTCCTGGAAGTAGGCTGGCAGGAGCCCCAGTTAGCAGGCCCTTCCCCCCACACAGCACCACCACATACATAGCTGGAATCACAGTCACATGGGCAGCTACACCCAGATGTTTTTGATGTTGGTGTTGGGACTGCTTTGTTTTTTGAAAGAGCTACATGTGTAGCTCTCATGTAGCCGAGGCTGGCCTCAAACTCTTTATGTAGCTGAAGATGACCTTAACATCCTTTTGCTCAGGCCTCTACCTCTGAGGTGCTGGATATGTCGTTATAGATCACCACTCCTGGCAGGAAAGTGCTTTTGAGGCCATCTAGCCCTACCAGACTTTCACACACATGCTGTCTGGAGTTTGCTACAAAACAAAATGATATTGAAGTTTTATATGGTTAAATAAAGCCCTAGTTCCATGCCTTTCCTTATATTTGTGCCATGTGCAATGTGACTTGAAACTCCTTCCATCAATTCACCACCCTTGAACATGGCTCATCCAGCAGAAAGTGCATGAGAGTACACAGAGCTGCACGGAAGGTCAAGTCTTGTTGTGTCTTCCAACTGTGTTCAATGGTCATGTAAACAAGCTGACAAAACACACTGGAAACATGTGGTGTGTCTATCAGTCAGTCCTCAGGTGACTACTCAAGATTCCATGGATGTCAGAGTCAGCCAGGGCAAAAGTCATCTGACTCGACCTGTGGAAATATTTAATCACATGCCAATGCTGCAGCAATATATGAAGCTTCAGGATGTGAAGATGATTGTCATGCTGAATAAGGCACAAATGACAATAATATTTATAGTCATTTATCCCATTGTAGTGTTAGACCCCCGAAAACTCAAGTATCCGGGGTCCCAGGCCACGTTCGAGGTCACCTCAATCACCAGGCAGATTCGAGAGCTTGCTGCAAACTGCACGAGGCTTTATTGTAATTTAACGAGCTAACCCCATGTTAGCTCGGGTCTTTTACCCACCCGCCATGGCGGACAGCTAGAAAAAGACGGCTCCTAGGGTCTCCCAAAAGATCTTATAGGGCAGCCTAAGGGGAGTGTCTAGGGGTACGCACAGGCTCACGATTGGTGTGCTTCCAGGCTTGGAGGGCTTGCCCTGTATTGATTGGTCAACTGTTTGTTATGGCCCATAGGCCCTCCCAGGGTGGTTGCTATGCTCTCTACGTCATTGTCGTGCGCTTGTCCGTAAAGCACACCCAGGGTCGTAAAGCATAGCGCCACCAGGTAACTTCTGATTGGCTCCCTGTCACGAGACAGGCATCTGACTTTCTAGTGTCTAGGTCAAGGTCATAGAAGCACATGTTTGACCATTATGGCTGCCAAAAGGGAAGCCGGTTCCTTCAGTAGTTCTAATTTAATGTTAAAAAACTTCATGAGGTAAATCTAAAATGAGCATGCATCACTTGCTACTGATTTGCTTGCTCTGGTTAAAATGATTAGCATTTTTAACATTTTTTAGATGTTCATATTGTGTTGTTGTTATAGACCAGGGTTATTTCTGTCTGTGTACAGCAGTAACCACAATGGATTCCAATTTATAAAAGCATTATAATCCAACCAAGCAGCTTGATTATTTGCTAAACAAGTGGTAAGTAATAGGAAAGTGTTTACATGCATGTAACAAATGGCCCTCAAGAGTCACATTTCACTTTGTGTGATAAAAAAAATAGACATAGAATTAGATTCAGAATATATGCACTACAAAGCTCGTGGCCAAGACTGGACCTGCAGTGTGACTTCATTGAAAACAGAATTTCCTGCAGTCAGAAATAACCATAGGCCCCATCTTAGGGAACAGAATTAGACATTTTTTCTCTAAAGATTTATTTTTATTTATATGTATTCCAAGTGCCTGAGGGTTCCCAAGGAGTATAGAAGAGGGTGTCAAATCCTGCAGAGTTACAGAGGGTTTGAGTTGCCATCATGGGTTCTGGGAACAGAACCTAAGTTCTCATCAACAGCAATTGCTCCATCCTCTAAGGTTGGATTTCTAAACAAGTATTTAAAATCTCCAGTGGACAAAAGAGAAAAGAAGGATATCAGAAGAAAAGTGAAGATGAACAACTAGTCACATTCCTCTAGGCTGTCTCCAAAGACTATTATCCAGCAAAAGACTTCAAATTCCACCTCACACCCTCATTTATTTGCATTAGCTGAGTACAGCACAGGAAGCCATGCTCCCCTGCTGTTAGGATACATTGATGAAGAAATATGAAAAGAAAGATGTTGTAGAGGTGTTTACATTGTGTATGTGAATGCAATTCTTGACCACTGTTAAAAAAACAACATTTCATCAATGTATTTAAATCATCCTTTATGACCCAAATAACTAATTGCAATATGGCAGTAATAAGCATATATTACTTTTAATGCATTAATCCTGAGATTGTTGCTGATGCATATTAAAAAAAGAGTGAAAGTAGGCTAAAGAAATTCATGGCCAGCCAGGTAGTATTGGAGCAAGCCTTTAATCCCAGCACTCAGGGAGGCAGAGGCAGGCAGAGCTATGCAAGTTCGAGGCCAGCCTGGTCTATAGAGTGAGTTCCATGACAGGTAGGACTTGTTGCACAGAGAAACCCTGAATTGAAAAAACAAAAAAAATTCATGGCCACCAAGAGAGCTCCACAGAAGATGTGTAAAGGACTCCTTTAGCATGAGAGAAAGACAGACAATGGGGAGGAAACAAGCAATATATAGCGACAGGAAATAATACACACCTTTCAATAGTAACTTCCATATTATGGTCCCCATCATTCAGTAAAGAAAACGGACTGGCAGACTGGATTAAAAGACAGGGCCTGCCCATTTATTGCCTCAAGAAACACAGCTCACCATCAAAGATCAGCACTAACTTAGAGTAAAAACATGGAAAATTGTGATCCTACTGCATCCTCCAACTTTCAAAATTAAATATTAGAACATCTCAGATTTTTTGTCTTTATAGGGATATATGGAGAGAGGGAGATTCCTTGATGGTGCATTGGATGTGTTGTTAATTTTTGAGGAGAGTGATTGATCCCTTGCTGTTCTTCATGGCAGCCATGTTAGCTTTCATTCCCATCATGGTGCACAGTTTTCTTTTGCTATATAACCTCCTCAAGATTTTCATCTCTTGTTTTGTTTGGTAATTGGCAGAAGGCAGTGTTTGAACACCTGGCTAACCATAAACATTTGTCCTGGATTCAAGTCATATTTAGGCATGTCAATAAACACTGACTCAGATCCTGTGGCCACCTGTGGGTCCACATCCGCAGTAATCCCACTTGTTAAAGAAGTCAAGACCTCTGGGGAAACCCAGAGAATCAGCTGACTCTAACTAGTGAGAGATCACTGACTCAGGTCTGACAAATGGGGAACTAGACTCCCTTAATATTGGTGACAATGGTGTGACTGGGACAATAGATGAGGCCACTAGCAGTGGGTCCTAGATGTAACACTAATGTACAAACTGACTTAGTGGAGCCCATTCTACATGGATAGCTTGCTTAGCCTATACACAGGGGTGTGGGGGTGGAGAGGCACCTTGGTCCTGCCTCAACTGGATGATGGGACAGACTTAGTAGACTTCCTATCGGAAGCCTTGCCCTCTCTGTGGAGCAGATGGGGGGGGGGAGTGAGGGGAGCGGAAGGAGAGGAGGGAGTGGGGACTGGGATTGGAATGTAAAAAAATAAATTAATAAGAAAGTGAAAAAAAAAGGCACATCTGTGTCTGTGTACATTTATAGAATAAAGACATTGGAAGTGAGCATCTGTAAGTCACAGAGGTTTTATAGTCCATGTTTTGTGCCACCAACTGTGCACTGGGAGGGCCGACAGACTTGACAGTTCAATGCAGATATCTGGTGTGGAAGGTAAAGTAATAGAGATGAGATTCCCAATCAGGAGTCAGGACACAGGATTTCAGTCATGTTTCAGAATCTTTTGGCAGATCCAGTGGTTGTCTGCAGAACAGGTCTCAGAAAACACTTCTTTCTGTGAGATGAAGTTGTTTTCATGTTCCTGCCAGTGATTCACAATCTAAAGAGAAATTAATAGCTGTTCCTAGAGTTTAGGATTTTCTTGCAGTTATCACACCAGCCACTTATTTTTCTGTGGACTTGTAAAGGTGCTGTAGATTACACAGTGTCTAAGCACAGTAACAAACATTATAAACATGTATAAACAGTAAAGATACAGCTGGTAGAAGCTGTGATTTCCAGTTTCGCCCTCACTGGAGAATACTTCCAGTAAGAATCTTCATAATGACGTATAAAAGGGAGAAGATTTTGGAACTGGGGGTGAAAACTCCTTATGCTACTACTAACATGTCATGTGACCATGTGGAAAGCATCTTCACTTTGCTGCGTTTCAGCTTCCTGAAATAGATGGGGTATAACCTGCTAATATTTAGGAAAGCTATTGAGACATACATGAATGTATGACAACAGTTACACACAGTGGGTACTCAAAGTATTCAGCATACAGCTGGGCGGTGGTGGCTCTCGCCTTTAATCCCAAAGCACTCAGGAGGCAGAGCCAGGTGGATCTCTGTGAGTTCGAGGCCAGCCTGGTCAACAGAGCAAGTGCCAGGACAGGCTCCAAAGCTACACAGAGAAACTCTGTCTCAAAAAAAAAAAAAAAAAAAAAGTGAACAAAAAAGTATTCAACACACACAGTGAACACAGTGGGTCTACAGAATTGGATGCAGAGAGAGAAAAAGAGCCTCAACTCACATGGAACAGAATCCAGTTTCTTCCTGTCTCATCCCATAGCTGGTGGGTCTTGGGTTTATCACAACACTAGTCACTAATCGTCACCGCACACCCAGGGTTCCTGGGATCACTGCAGGTGGCAATGAGACCAGAAGTCAAGCACCAACACCGGGAGCTTCTGGGTGATAACAAGGAAGGGATGAGTTCTCAAGACTAGCCTGTGTCCAGCAGAGGATGTCACACATCAGGCAGTAGGCAGGGCTCCCTCACAGCTGTCACTTTTCCTTTGCTCATTTCTTCACAGAGTCCCTTGGCCTTAGCAGCAAATTTGATGTCACCCTAGTACCCAGCATGCTAATCAAACTATGGACTTCCCTCAGCTGGGCTTCTGTAAATGTCCCTACATTTTATTTTTTCATCCTTTAGCTTCTTTCTTCAATCTGTATGCACGCGTATGCGCATGCATTACTATAAATTGCTGATATCTACTTGTACATGAAAAGTTTCAGCCAATTTTGGAATTGTCTTTCAGCCTACTCTGACCCTCTTAAGAATTTGTAAACTAATTTAAAATTTAATTTTCAGGAAAATGGATGTGAGTTACATGTTCAAATTAGTTCATTTAAAACTGACAGATCAGGACTTAAAATCAAGCCATTTGTCCACTTCCAGATCTTCTCTGCTGGTACATAATTTAGTTCAATAGAAAATAACTGTTCTTTTCCCTTTAAGAGGTCCTGCATGAATCACCAATCAAAGATTGTAGTGATAGGCTTCATGTAAAATCTGTATATTCGTGACTTGTTTTCCTTTATTAACCTTCTAAAACACTATTATTCCTGTTCGAACTCCTTCCTAGCTCTCCATCAGCATAATTCTCTGTACTTCATGAAATTGCTTTCTATATATTTGTAATTGATTCATCCCACTATATTCAGTTATTAATTGATTAGTCATATTAGTCTCTAATAAGAGCTGCCAAAAATCCAAGTCTCCACTCCCTCAGCATAGATAACTAGTTAAATCTAAAGATGACAACAAAGCTATGGGAAAGTGTTATGCTCTATTCTACCTTGTTCCTGCTACACCATAAAAATTTCCCAAAGTGGTTGCTTCATCAGTGCATGTTGGAACAAGGTTAATGCTGTCATATGTCAAGGAATCATAATTAATAACAAAGGAGTCATATTATGCTTCGTTTCTATTAATTAACTTCAGACAAAGTAACTGAGGATAAAATAACAGCCAAGTGGATTAAGGGACAAGTGTGGAGACAGGAAATATGAACCAGAAAAGCCCAGAACACATGGATTCACACAGCTCCGAGGTTCCATATGATCTGATTGAGAAGTCAGTCTGTGGATGTTGCTGAAACCCTCAGCTTGCTCACAGTCACACCTGAGCTTGCTCATCTTCAGTCACACCCATCTCAAGGGAAGGGTTAGCAGTCTAAATATGGGGCCTTCCAGTCTTCTTCATTTCTGTCATATTTTTGTCACAGTTGTAACTTTCATTTTTCCGCAGTTCTAGATGCACATATGCCATCCCCCATAATGGCTCTCAGAAAAATTGAGAGCATGGAAGAATCGTGATGTTTCTGTAGTGGACCAGAGTTGTTGTCCTGAAACGTTCAGTATCATTGACCTTCTCCTAGGCTCCAGGTATGAAAAAGACTAATGTTTATGTGGGAAATTATGAAGCTGAAGCTCTTACCTCACTTACCTAAGACACTGAGTCCAGTCAGGCTCAAGACAGGAAGAATCAGCCAAGCACAGCGGAGTTTCAGAGCCAACTGATGCCAGTATGGGAACCGACAGGCATCTAAGAAGTGCAAAGAATACACTTGTTAAATCCACTTGAGTACATCTGAGGTAAAAGTCAGAGGTGATTTTGTCACCACATAATACCTCCCTCATCTCTAAAGACTATTTCCAAGACACCTAGTGGACTGATTGAAACTGGAGATAGTGCTACACTCTGTACACACTGTTACACACACACACACACACACACACACACGCACACACACACACACACACACACAGAGTTTTCCTTCTTAACCAAGCCCATACTACATCTGGTGGCTATAAGTCACACAATTTGATGTGTGACGGTAAGAACAATGTTTTCCAGTAGGTGGAGAACCTCATACTATCTATCACCTTTCATTTAAAGGAATGCAGTATGGCTGCTCTTTGGCATGGCTGCACTGTTGTTATCAATACTTTTTCAATTTGAGGCCATTACTGAGTGAGTGGGTGTTGCTGGGACACAAGCACTGGTGATTCGCCTCTTGACGTACATGCTGTGAGACCTCATTGTTGCTGATCAGGGTAGTGTCCTGCTTAAAACACCAAGCTAATAATTCCTATAATTTTATAGTTAATGGTTTAGGACCGCTGTTGACATAACAGAAGCTACAGACACTGAAATGGCAAATAGTGGGTACTGTTCTGTAACATGACATTGTTAGACCCCCGAAAACTCAAGTATCCAGGGTCCCAGGCCACGTTCGAGGTCACCCCAATCACCAGGTGGATTCGAGAGCTTGCTGCATGCAAACTGCATGAGGCTTTATTGTAATTTAATGAGCTAACTCCATGTTAGCTCGGGTCTTTCACCCACCCACCATGGCGGACAGCTAGAAAAGACGGCTCCTAGGGGCTCCCGAAAGATCTTATAGGGCAGCGTAAGGGGAGTGTCTAGGGGTACGCATAGGCTCACGATTGGTGTGCCTCCAGGCTTGGAGGGCTTGCCCTGTGTTGATTGGTCAACTGGTTGTTATGGCCCATAGGCTCTCCCAGGGTGGTTGCTATGCTCTCTACGTCATTGCTGTTCGATAGTCCGTAAAACACACCCAGGGTCGTAAAGCATAGCGCCACCAGCTAACTTCTGATTGGTTCCTTGTCACGAGACAGGCATCTGACTTTCTAGTTTCTAGGACAAGGTCATAGAAGCACATGTTCGACCGTTATGGCTGCCGAAAGGGAAGCTGGTCCCTTCAACATGATATACATGGTATCTATAGCAGATATGGGGGTTACTGTGCTGTAGGTATAGCAGATATGGAGGCACTGTGTCTGTAGCAGATAAGGGATACTGTGGTGTAACACGGCATAGATTATATCTGTAGCAGATAAGAGGTACTCTGCTATAACATTTCAGGATTCTCTGTGACCACTATAGCCAGTAGTGTAATAATCTACTGTAGGCAAGAAGACAATTCAGTTCAACATGGCTCAGTACCCGGTGTTGGTTCAAACTTCTGGAGTCTGACTCCAAGTAGTTTATTTTTGGCATACTTAAGCACAGAACAATTTGGTGAAAACTTGCCTGGTGATAACTAACTCCAATCCTGTATACAAAATGAAGCTTTTGATGTGACCACAGCAAAACTCTTTGTAAAGTACATTTGACATCTTCCACAAACATAGGTTCTATAGATTGACAAGCTCACCATAGGAGAGGATTCGGTGTGGTCTCAGCCACCCAGTTAGTACACAAGTCTCCAGGGTATAGCCATGTCCACTCCTCCAGATAATGCATCCCTTCCTTTGATGGAACAACAACACTGTGTGTTTAACATTCCTGGTTCCCCTAGTGCTTATCTGTGAACACAGGATTTCCATGCCTTGTGGGGGACCAAATATTTCCACTATGGAATATTTTGAGATCCAGCCTTGGGTTTCACTAAACAGGAGCACCACCCACTATTGTATTGTTAATGCCAGTAAGGCTACTATTGTTTACCATGGCCTCAGGGTAATATGCCTCCTATTTGCATCTCTGTGGGCCTAAGCATCTGGATAGGCCTGCACCTGGTGCAGAGGTGTGTGAGTGACTAGGGAGGACAGGAGTTGGGGCGAGGGACGAGAGCAGAGAGGAGAAGGAAAGAAATGGTTTCCTCGTGGTCATGACAGGATGGTTAAGAAACACCAGAAAAGATGGCTAATAAAGAAATGACTCTAGTTGTACAACATGGAACTGAGAGCTCTCTAAAGATGACAGGATGCCTGTGTTTGGTCTTTATCGCCACTGGGTTGCTGGGAGCTTCCAGGTCCACAACCCCACTCAGACCGAACCTCATGGATTATGGGTGAGACATTCTGGGTCACAACAATGCCTCCTACTTAATGTGACATACACTATGTCTACCACACTGCTCTGCACAAATGCCATGTTAGGTATCTCTGCTTCCCTTGGTAACTATGTCAACAGTGGATGTCTGATATGTATTAAATAGTGAAATGTATTGATTTTTGAAATGTGGTCATCAAGTATCATATATTTGTCAATTTCATTTTCTTCTAGACAATTAAAACAGGGAATTTCATAGGGAAAACAATAATTTTGTTTATAAAGTTAATGTGGAGTTAAGCTGGCTCTTCCATCTCTAATTTAATCTAATTTAATCCCACAGCTATCTGCATGGTACTGAGACCATCTATGATGCTGTAGTTAATCTAGAAATTATCTAAAACATATAGTAATATACACATAGGTCCTGTACAAATAACAAATTTAGTAGAAGAGACTTGAACTTATATGCAGCGGTTCTGGAAGCAATCTGTATAGTCAGAGGTAACACAAAACTGTCATGGAATGAAACACACAGTTCATCGGACTTGTGGAATGCGACCATGGGTCGTCAATTCCCACTGTGTAGGAATGCTATTTTCTGGAAAAGGAGGCAGTAACAGATACCAGATAAGATCCCAAATATGAGGAAACCAGTACTTATAGCTGCCTAGAATTTCTCCTGAACACTAGTGTTGACATAGAGTGACAAAGCCCAATAAATTATCCTAATAAACCATGTTTCGTGTTTTACATATGTGTTTTATTTCATATTTCTGTCTTTTCTCAATCTCTCCCCCCTTTGAAAATCCATTTTGTGTAAAATAGAGAAAGCTTCATAAGTCACCATTTTAATGGCTTTTACTAAAGTCTAAGAATAAGAGCACTCACATCTCAAATTATTGCAATATAACATAGTGCAGTACAGTATAATATTGGGGAAATCTGTTTAACCCTAATAAACCATAAATTTCCTCATCTGTGAAATGGCTGGACAATATCTACTTCACAAACTTTTAGAATTTATGAAACAATTTTTATAAATTCCAAAACTGAATTTCTGGTATAGAGTACTATTTAGTAAACAGTGGTCTTCCTTCCTTCCTCCCTTCCTCCCTCCCTTCCTTCCT
The DNA here is from genome assembly GCF_003668045.3 of Cricetulus griseus. Taxonomy (NCBI): domain Eukaryota; kingdom Metazoa; phylum Chordata; class Mammalia; order Rodentia; family Cricetidae; genus Cricetulus; species Cricetulus griseus. Next base: position 16,933,896 of record NC_048601.1, read on the forward strand.
TCCTTCCTTCCTGCCTTCCTTCCTTCTGTCCCTTCCTTCCTTCCTTCCTTCCTTCCTTCCTTCCTTCCTTCCTTCCTTCCTTCCTCGGAAAGTGTTTTTTGTTTGTTTATTGTAACTAAAGGTAAAAGTTATTTGGGTGACTTTAGAAATCTCTCTCTCTTATCCCTAAGATATAAGAAACTGCACAGATACTGTGTCCTGAAAGATGAGCTCTATGTCTTGTCATGGCTCTTCTGTATTATATTAGATTGAGTGGAACAGTCATTAGTCTGAAGAGGCTACATGAACATTGGATGTACCTGCTTTGCTATCCACAGGATGCCTTCACTTTCCCCTGACTCTGACGTGAAGATAATAATGAAGCAGATTTGATGACTCTAAGATGGTTTCCTGATTTTAACTTTTATAATTTAATAGTTCCTAACCAAAAGTCCTTTTATAAGGATAATCACATGATTTCCACCATATAGGGATAATGACAAATTAAAAATGTTGCAGAGTTACTGATAATAGTAAATTCAGTTGAGTCATAGAATGCAATTTCATGACAATTTGACCAATTTTCTACCTCAGTTTCTGGACCCTTTTCATATTCCCTCATGTCATGTTATCCTGAGTATTACCTCAGTCTTACACATTTCTTTCATTTAGATTACTGAACTCTCTGGCAGAGGAGAGAGCTGCTTTATCCAATGCTGACTGCCACGGGTGTAACTGCAGTAGAGCTTAGTCAAAGAGTCTGTGTTCTGTATCAGGATTTGGAATGCGCAAGCTATTACAGCAAGTCTGAAGTGTCTGAAAAACAGTTTTCTGTTCATATATGGAATTTTTGTTTGTTTGTTTGTTTTTCGAGACAGGGTTTCTCTGTGTAGCTAGACCAGGCTGGCCTTGAACTCACAGAGATCCACCTGCCTCTGCCTCCCGAGTGCTGGGATTAAAGGCATGTACCACCAACGCCTGGTTAGGCATTGTCATACAGACCAGAGCACCTCTGTGGGACATTTGGGGACAAGTTGGGAAGTTGCAGCCCCAGCCCGTTTTAAAACCAAAGAGATGCATCACAGAGAAGGGAGTAAGAAAGGGGTGCAGAAGATTTATGAGGAAGCATCCCAGGCTGTTGAGATACAGACCTGTCTAAGATGTTCTCAGAAGCCTTGATCAAAGGACAAAAGGAAAATAATTCTTTGTCCTTGCCCAGAGGTAAACTTGGCAAGGCCAGGCTGGAGAACTTGAACATTCTGGCCAAAGAATTTATCGTTTTGGACATGGAATCATAGATTTTTTCCTTCATTAAAAATGGGAGTTACCAGCCTCAAGGCCAGGACGTGTTTATTCTGGCATGCACTTTTGATGCTCTATGTTCCCTTTGTGCTTGGTTAGCTTCCTGCTGGCTCCATCCCATTGTATGATAGCTTTCTTCTGACTCTGTCCCATTTCTCCCCTGGAAATAGTTTATGAGATGCTATATTTCTAATAAATCTTGATTGGCATGAGACACAGCTTCTGCAAGACCTCCCAAGCTCCCCTGTTCTATCTTCTTTATCTCGGATCCGCTGGACCTTCCTTCTCAGGATCTGCCATTGAAAAACAACCTGTTGGCTAGGGTCATCACAAATAGACCCCTCTTTTCAAAGAGGGGTATGTATGGCTGCCAAATTTAAGGTCATGAATGGAATGTTCTGGTTGTCTCCTGGATACTGGAGAACAGATTCTGTATTGCCTGTGGGCATGAAGGGACCAGCTCCCCATTTCGGCAGCCATAACAGCCAAACACATGCTTGTCTGACCTTGTCTTAGTCACTAAGGTCAGATGCTGTTAGACCCCCGGAAAACTCAGGTATCCGGGGTCCCAGGCCACGACCACGATCACCCCTATCACCAGGTGGATTCGAGAGCTTGCTGCAAACTGCACGAGGCTTTATTGTAATTTAATGAGCTAACCCCATGTTAGCTCGGGTCTTTCACTCACCCGCCATGGCGGATGGCTAGCAAAGACAGCTCCTAGGGCCTCCCGAGAGATCTTATAGGACAGCGTGCGTAAGGGGAGTGTCTAGGGGTACGCACAGGCTCATGATTGGTGTGCCTCCAGGCTTGGAGGGCTTGCCCTGTATTGATTGGTCAACTGGTTGTTATGGCCCATAGGCCCTCCCAGGGTGGTTGCTATGCTCTGCGTATCATTGCTGTGTGCTTGTCCGTAAAGCACACCCAGGGTCGTAAAGCATAGCGCCACCAGCTAACTTCTGATTGGTTCCTTGTCACGAGGCAGGCATCTGACTTTCTAGTGACTAAGACAAGGTCATAGAGCACGTGTTTGGCCCTTATGGCTGCCAGAAGGGAAGCTGGTCCTTTCAATGCCTGCCCCTTCGGCAGCCATAACGGCCAAACACTTGCTTGTTTGCAGACATAGAAAAATTCATCCTGAAATCTAAAAGGAATCTCAGAGGATTTAAAACATCAAAAACCATCTTGAAAGACACATGCTGCCTGATTTGAAAACATATTAGTAATCTACTGTAATCTAAATGTGTTGTACTAGCATAGATTCAAACAGACCAAAGGAAAATAGCACAGAACCAAGAACATATAAAAATTGTTGACATTTGATGTAAATAGGGAAATTATCTTGACAATTGATGTAAACAGGGCAAATAATCCCTTCAATGAATAATGTTTAGAAAACAAGATTACATAAATTATATATAATTATATAAAAACTCAAATGGTTTAAGTAGATAAACACAAAACCTAAAATTATAAAATCCCTGTAAGAAAAGATGAAATACCCATGACATTGTACTTCGTAATGGTTTGTGACAACAAAAAGTAAGATAAACAGGACCACATAAATCTAAAATGTTTTTACAACCAAGGTTATAGTTGACAAGATAAAGGGAAAATGAGAGTAGCGATTTGAATAAGAATAGACCCCCATACATTTGAGTGCTTAGTTTCTACTTGGTCGAACTGTTTAAGAAGGACTAGGAGGTGTGGTATTATTGGACAAGATATGTAAATGGACATGGGCTCTGAGATTTCAAATGCAGTCAGTTCTTTCTTTGCCTCCAATTTGTGGATCAGGATGTAAACTCTTGGCTACTGTGGCCGTCTCCCAACTGTCATGCTCCCCAACATGATGATTATAGACTAACCCTCTAAAGTCCAATAAATGTTTTCTTTTATAAATTGCTTTTGTCATGGTGTTTCTTCATAGCAATAGAAAAATAACTAAGACAGAAATTGGTGCCAGGAAGTGGGATGATGCTGTGACAGGCCTGACTACGCTCTGTTTTAGAACAATGTGGAAGATTTGGGACTCTGGACTATGAAAGTGGCCGAATGCTATAAGCAGGCTTAATGTCATTCTAGTAGGAGCTTGGAAGACAGCAGTGGTGAGAGCAGTAAGACAATGGAGGCCTGGCTCAAGAGGATTCAAGGGGGAACAATATCAGCTACTGAATTTAAAGACTGTACTTGTGATTTTAGACATAGAATTTAGATTCTTTAAATTGTTTCCTTGTCCTAAGAATGTCCCCAAGCCTCAACTGAAGAGTTTTGAATTCATCTCATTGGCAGAGAGATTTCAAGAGAATCTGATATCTCCACTAACACTGATTACTGTTATGTATATCTACAATGAAAATCTGTTCTGAAAAAGCAACAATAAATCAAAGCTTCTGCAAATGTAATTTAAAGAGGCAGCCAGCTTCCACCCCAAGCAAAAAGTAGCACTTGGTAGCATTGGCCACATGATTCTGGGTTTAGAGTCATGCAGCACACAGAGGTAAAGGGTTTGTGGATGCTTCCTCTATGGTTTAGGAGTGCCTCTGAGGGATTCTGATTCACTGCATTGAAGTCCAGAGATCCATTCTGTGAAAGTGAAAGTGACCCCTGGATTTCATGGGAAACTCTGAGATAGATATTCGAGATGCCAGAAGTATGAAGACAGAAAATGGAACCAGCTCAAGAGGAAGAAGCCCGTTGCAATCAGCAAAGCGGAAGGTTGAGCCATGGAGCCCTTTGACATCCAGTGGAGAGCTACAGGGTTAGGGGTTTGCCCTGCTGGGTTCCAGTTTCCCGCTGATCTAGTATTTCTGCGCTGTGTGCTTTTTTTCCCTTTTGGAAAGGTATATTTGTGTTTACTGAATCTTGAAAGTCTGTAATTTTGTTGTTTTGATTTTACAGAGGATTACAATTAAGAGATTTCCCCATGTCTCAGAAGAGACTTTGGACTTTGGACTTCTAAGCAATCTTGAAACTGAAAGATTATGGAGACTTATGAAGTTTAATTTAATGCATTTTGTATTATGGTGTGGCCACAAACCTATGAGGTCATGGAGTGCAATGTGGTGGTTTGAATGAGAGTGGCCCTGTTGCATAGGCTCATATTCTTGAGTGCTTGGTCCCAGTGGCTTGTTTTCAAGTGAATAAGAGTTGAGGTCTTGAAGTGAAATACCAATACCGAGGCAGGTATATAGGGTATTTGCTTAGGAGTGCCCTACTTACTCAGAACAGTCTAGCCAACTGGCAGGGAATGAGGTAAGTAGAGCAAGCTGAAGGAGAAGGGGAAGAAGGAGCTCCCATGTGCGTGCCCCTCACTCTTAAACCTCCCTCACATCACCTGACCACGCCCTAGCGGGCGTGGCCAGGCACGCCTGTAACCAGCCCCAAGCAGGTGGTTAGGGCATCCCCTACAAGGTCTTGTTGGAGGAAGTGAGTCAATTAGAGATTTCAAAAGGCCACTCCTTTCCTAATTCTTCCTCTGCTTCCTTGTGAATCAGGGTGTAAGCTCTGTACTCCTGGTCCAGAGCCATGCCTGCCCGCCAGCTGCCGTGTTCCCCACGATGACCCTGGGCTGTAGGAATCGAGAACTGTGAGCCCGAATAAACGTTTTCTTTTCTAGGGAGCACAACGTCAGTAATGATCATGAGGATTAAAGTGAAAACAGTGAGGAAAGACTCCTGACTTCCAGTTTTTCATGAAGGAACTTGAAAGTTTCCAGTTGACCCTCACACAAACACCCGTGCGAACCAGCTAGAAACCAAACACTTCTTCTAGGCTGTGCAAGAGAGGTGAGAACACAAGACAAAGACATACTCCCCAGCACTGGAAAGACAGCGGAGAGAGGGCAGGAAGCCATGTTTCCTGGTAGCCCAGTTCAGCACCGCTCTCCCACCATGGTGTGGCAGCCTATTTGATTACATTGTGAACTCTGAAACTGAGTTAATTAAATAAAATCAACATTAGTCAAGAGGCAGAGCTAGCAGCTGGTTGACAGGAAGTAGCCACAGAGAGTAAGAGGGAGTCGGGGAAACAGGTAGAGAAATACACAAGAAGGACTAAGGAGGCACTTTGAGTCTGATGGCTGTTGAATATTGGATCCCCGGTTACCTGATTCCTCTGCTGCAGATACAGTAAGCCACAAACTGGATTAATAAATCTACATTTAGAGAACAGGGCAAAGCAGAGCCCCCCGGGTGACTGTTAGGAAGGCAGGAAAGAGAACATGAGAGCACACCTGCAGATCTATTGGCCAGATCGTCAATAGTCTATAGGCCATCTTGTGCAGTTCCAGGGGAGGAGCGGCCAGATGGCAGACTTTCTCAGGGGTGGGGTCTGGATTGGGAGGAAAGGGGCTAGGTGGAGCTTCCCAACATCCCAATCTTTTTGGGTATATATGGACACAGGTTTAAGTCTGGCTTCTTCCTGCTGACAAGGGATGACATGGGGAGGGGGGGAGTAGACAGTTGGTGGGCTCACCCCCAGCTGCAGGTATGGCTGAAGAACCATTCGATTAGCTGCCATCCTGGAGACCTCAAGCATCTGTTCCTTGAAGGAGCTGAGAAGGCCAGTTACTAGAAGAAATAATAGATTGCTGTCATCCCCATGAGTTGGGGGGGGGGGCTAGCCACGGGCAGAGTGACACTGCTAGAAAGAATGAAATGGAGAAGTGCTATACTTGGTGGTATAGAAGAGGCACGGATGAATGAATGAGATGCAAGAGCATGCCCTTCATTATGACATCTTGGGAAACCAGGTTTCAGTTCCCTGTTCGAGCCTGCAGAGGCAGTGCCAGAAGCAATGGGGGAATTTATGGGCACCCACACCCTGAGACATTATCACACCTTTCTGACCCTGCACCTCACCAGCAGGCTAAAGGCTAACTTTGCCCTTCCTGATCTGGAACATTGTGTCTGATTGTCTAGGAAAATCACAAGGACAAAACATGTGACTGGAAGATCAAGAACAACCTTTAGAAGAAGACGTGTCAGGGTTGAGGAATTAAAACCAATGAGACATCACCTCCTACTATTGGATGACTAAACTAAGAAGACCGTTTCCCCACTAAGTGTGGGTGAGAATGTGGGGAATTGAAATCATTATTCATTGTGGTGGGGAAAAGATAATAGTGTTACCACCATGGAAAATTGTGCTAAACAAGATAGAGGAGGGAGGGAGGAAGGGAGGGAGGGAGGAGAGAGAGAGAGAGAGAGAGAGAGAGAGAGAGAGAGAGAGAGAGAGGGAGGAGAGAGAGAGAATAGTTTGGAATGTTAAAGTTGGGCAATGATGATGAACTCCTTTAATCCCAGAACTCAAGAGGAAGGGGCAATCTCTTTGAGTTCCAGGTCAGTCTGGTCTTCAGAGCTAGTTCTAGAACAGTCAAGGATACACACAGAGAAACCCTTCTCAAGAACAAACAAACAAAAAACAATATCTACAACCAGATTTCTGGATATATGACTATAAATATTGAAATGTTTATAGTCTGCTATGTTCCCCCCCACCAAAATTAATCTTGAAATTGGATTCCATCAAATAGTAATAAGAAGTGAGAAATCCTCTATGAAGCAGTCCACTACAGATGTTTTGCCAGGTGTACATATAGATAAAATAATTTCAAAATATTAATTTTTATCTTTGTGGAACAGTCACCTCTCAGCCTTGGTCAGACAAGTCTCTTTCAGAAATAGATGTGGGACAAAGTGGGGAATCATAGATGGTCAAATATGGAGAATAAGTAACTGCTCAGCTTCCAAAAAGACATCTATGTCACCTCCTTCAAGACCCAGAGGATAGAGTGGAATAGGGGTGGAGGGACTGATTGTAGGAGACCAGGATGAGGACGATTGAGATGGGATGCTGTCTTCTGGACGTGGCGTAGCCATTGTGAACACAAGCTTGCAAGGGAACCTGGGTGCAGGGGAGAAGAGAAGGAAGGGAAAGAAGAAAGGAAGAGAGCGGAAATAAGGGAGAATGGGGAAGAGAAATAAAGGTAGATAGAGGGCAAGCTGAGAAGCACAGAGAGTCAGTGGGAGTAGAAGGGTATCAGAAAAAGGAGTAAGATGTAAATGTGATCACAGCACCTTTTACGCAAGCATACAGATATGTAGGCTGGTTAATTTTATGTCAGCTCGACACAAGCTAAAGTTATCTGAGAAGAAGGAACCTCAATTAGAAAAATGCATCCATACAATTGGCTGAAGGCAAGCCTATAGGATATTTTCCTAATTAGTGATTGACAGGGGAGGGCCCAGTCCATGGTGGGTGGTGCCATGCCTGGGATGGTGGTCCTGGGTTCTACAAGAGGGCAGGCTAAGCAAACCAGGAGAAACGAGTGAATAACCAACACTGCTGCGTGGCTTCTGCATCAGCTCCTGCCTCCAGGTTCCTGCCCTGTTTGGGTTCCTGTCCTGGCTTCCTTTGATGATGAATAGTGATATGCAAGTGTAAGTAAATAAGCCCTCTGCTCCCCAAGATGCTTTGGCCATGGTGTTACATCACAGCAGTAGTAATCCTAAATAAGACAACATTATCAAATACAAAAATATAACATTTTAAAAAGAAAGGGGGCCTTTGGGGAAGTGACTAAGTCATTACTCACAAACGAAATAACATTTTATACAGGATTAAACCAACTTCAAGATCATTTTGTCATTTTACTGAGTCCTGCTGTGTAGGGACAGAACATTTCATCCCTCTGCCTTTTCATCCCCTTCTAGCATGTAAAGTGGCAGCAAGAAAGTCCTCACTAGACACCAGAGGCGAGGAAGGTGATACCTGTGCTTTTATACTGTAGTTCCACACCACTGTCCAAGGTAGGTCAAAATGAAGATGGATCCCGGGTGTTCAACAGCAGATGGTTGGATAAATTCACCAGAGAGATGGCTCAGCAATCGGGAGCACAAGCAGCTCTTCAAGAGGACCTGGGTTTGATTCCCAGCATACGCATAGCAACTCACAACCAACTGTAACTCCAGTTCCAGGGAGTCTGACACTTCTTCTGGCCTCCCTGAGCACCAGATCCAAGGGTGCACAGACAAACATGTTGGACAAATTAATATTTTAAACTAAATGTTTAATTATTTGTGTGGGTGTCTTTTCATCCCTCTCTATCGTCATGTCCGTCCCTCCCAGCCTCCCTCTCCCTGCTAACTTCTCTCCCTCCCTCCCTTCTTTCCTCTTTTCCTTCCCGCCTTCCTTCTGCCTGTCATAGGAACACCCTAACCACTTTTATGTTTTTCTATCTTTATATCCTTACCTTTAATGTAAATATAATTTCAGCTGCGTTTTGTCATTCTTGGTTATGTTCTGCTAAAACTGCATTATCCAGAACCATGGTAGAAAACCTGCAGTTTCTGTCATTGAACAGAATTCCATGCCCTCTCCTGAGATAGTTTTAACTACCAATTTGTCAGTATAATAAGCATAGGCCTCCCCTAAAAGGCATGAGAGAGAGTTTATTCTAAAGCCAAACATGGATGTCAATGGTCCAGTAACACAGGTTCAACTTACCCCCAAACTCTATGATCCAAAATGAATAGCAATAGAAAAGTGGATGTCATGAATCAAGCCACTTTTCAAATAGCTTGGAGGGAACTTCAGATGGACAGGTTCTAACAACACAGGGAAACCTCTGCTGTAGGTCTCGCATGCGACTGGTGGCATTCTTCACATTTTGGTTGGTGGGAGCGAGGAGCCTGTCAACACTTTTCAACCATGTTTCGCCTGTCCGCTGTAGGTATGTCAAGTCAGACACGGAGGTGCACAGCGAGTGGCTATCATTTTAAAGCTAAATTGTAACTGGGCTCCGGACCTGCAATATCCCTTCTTCTGCACAATTACTGAAGTTCTAACCAGGCAATCAGGGTTTGTAGAAGGGTCAAAGTGGGGTGCAATTTTAACTGCATAGAATTTAGTGAGTTCATTACAGGAAGTGATGACTTCAGTAATATATGTGTCTGAGATGTGCGTGTACAGGCATTAGAACATGCGTACTCACTGACTCTCCAGAGATAGACTTTTATTTCTAGTCATTGAGGTGGTCATGATGGAGTCTGAATCATGTCCTGTGTTTCCACTGGCATCAACTCACTCACTCCTTATATAGAAAATGAGGAACTTTGTCAGACATTCATGGGATTCCATGGATTGCTCCAATGTATTTGTCATTTCTAGTAAGTTTGCTGTATTAAAGTTTAGCTTCTCTTCTTGCTATCTATTCTTCAGGGATATCAACCTTACACTCACAACATCTCTTCCTTCTTTCAACAATCACCCTTTCATTGCTTTAACTTGGCTGGCAGGATCAACTTCATAGTCACCATTTCTAATGTAGTTCTCCTCTCTTTAGTCTTTATAGTCTTTCATATCTCTGCTAACCACGGAAGGCTCAATTATTCCCTCTACCATTGTGTTTTACTATTTTAATTCAAGCTGCTATGGGTGCTTTTTTATTGAAGTTTTGTCAGAGTTACTGGAGTATGAAGAGCTTTCCATATGAGTATGTTTTGCTTATCCTGAAATGTTCACTCTCATGTAAATTCTTCATCAACTTTCAGAATTGCTTTCCCCAGATTGTGATGTAGTTTTTGGTAAAAGAATGTCAGTGCTATGTCTATGCAAAATCCCCAAGCAAGCTATTCTTGTAATTACATGCAGTGTGCATGTCAGAGACCAGCGGCCTGAGGGTTCTGTCCTCCACCTGTTTGCAGCCAATGTGGGCAGACAGCAGCAACTGGAGCCCTCCAGTGTTCAGTCCTAGTGCAGACCTCAATGATCTTGGGGGTCAGCACTTGAGGGTTCAGTTCCCAGGATTCTGTCCTCTTAGTGCTTAGCAGAAGCCTGTGTTACAGCTCTCAACCCCAGGTCTGAGACCCTTGTCTGTGAAGACTTCTAGCTCTCTGAGACTTATGGCATCAAAGACCTGCTGTTTCTCTTCACTTGCTCCTTACAGCTCTTTATCCTTCTTCAGCGTCAGCCCTGCACCCCTTGTCCTCTTTCTCCTTCCCGCCTTCTCCCTCCTGTCCTAGAGTTTCACAAACTGAGCAGCTGCTGCTTTTTCAGCTGTCAATCATCAGCTGCCCTGCTATATTCACAGCATGGCCTGACCACACTCAGCTGTCTCTGCCTTCGCCATTCTGCTCTGTCATTCTGTGGCCTGTGCTGAAACCCCTGCTGTCAGCTATCCCTGCTGATTCTCCCCTGGTATTACCAGTACTGCCTGATCAGCTTAGAGAAGGCAAGAAAAACCCACTGCAGGGACTGATGTTGCAACACTCAGGATTGAAACATAGGAGGGCATCCATCAGACTTGATGAGACAGAGCAACATTCTTGAATAATTTGAGAAAAGTCACAGTCCCGGCCTTCAGTTTCTGACTAGTCACAGCACTTTGTGTAGGTCAATCATAGCCTTGACTTTTGCTCCAACCACAGTCTTTGAGGCTTCTGTTTGTGTGTGTGTGTGTGTGTGTGTGTGTGTGTGTGTGTGTGTGTGAGAGAGAGAGAGAAGAGAGAGAGAGAGAGAGAGAGAGAGAGAGAGAGAGAGAGAGAGAGGAGTAGGGTGGATGTGGGAATGAATGCCTGTGGATATTTGCTCTTGAGTATCGAGTGTGGGCACACATGCGGTAGAGTTCAGGTGGAAGACAGTACAGCTGTAGGCATTGTAAGCATGAGTCCTCTCACCCTTTACCTGGCTGGAAAGTGTCTTTTTAACTCTCCATTAGCCAGACTAACTGGCCCAGGGCCTTCTGATGATTGCCCTATCAATGACTCTCTTCTCGACATAGGGCCACACTGGGATTACAGATGTTTTCTTGCTGGCATTATCTGAGTGTTCCCCACAAGACTGAAATGCCAGTGGGTTGGTAAAGGGCTGAGATGTGAACCCCTCTGGAGACAGTTTAGGAAACAGCCTCTGCTTTGTTATACCTGAGCAACTCTTTTTATAATGGGAGCCTATGAACTGCGATTGGCTAACACATTACCTGGGATTGTACATTGAGTGATCATACCACTAAGGTCTTTATGTGGGAGACGCACATAAAGGAGACTGGAGAGTGCAGACTCTTCAGCAAGCCAGTTACAGGCTACTAGTGTTCTGACTTCTGGGAATACTCAGGAGCATGGTTGCCATGCTTCTTATTTAGAAGGGCAAGTGCCAGGTAAGCTGACTCCCAGGCACTGCCTACATTTTCGCCTGCAGTTCCCCCTCTGTATCAGTCTGCATTCCTAAGAGAAGAGCTTCCTGATCAAGGAGCTGAATACATCAACCAATACATGTTAGTTTGGTGTCTTTGTGTGACTCCTACAGTGGGAATGGGGTGTCTCTGACACTTTTCCATCTATTTTCTCACCCAGTCTTGATATGAGTATTTGTGTCAATTATTATTGTGTCTTACTATGCTGTGTTCAGTTGGTATCCCTAGGATGCTTGCTGTTTTCTGAAGGGAAATGGAGGAGGAATGGATTTAATGGAGAGGGCATACGAGGGGGTACTGTGAAGAGATGAGGGAGGGGAAACTGTAATTAGGATGAATTGTGTGAGAAAAGAATATATTTTTAAAAAACAAAAATGATTATGAAAGGCATGGGGAAAAACCAAGAGTAAAAAAAGATAGGAAATAATGCATACCTTTTAATAACTTGAAAACCCATGGATCAAATTTCCCAATCAAAGAAAACTGACAGATTGGATTAAAAGATAGGACACTCCTATTTATTGCTCCAAGAAACACAGCTTACCATCAAAGCCTGGCACAAACTTAGGGTAAAAAGATGGAAAATTGTAATTCTCCATCATCTAAATTTCAAAATTAAATTTTGGAACACCTTAGATAGTCTTTCTGTATTTGGATATGTGCTCAGAGTGTGTGAGGTCATTTGAGGGTGTGGTGGATGTGCTTTTATTTTCTGAGGAGAGGAATCACTCGCTGTTTTTCTCTCGGCAGTCTTGTTGGTTTCCATCCCCACCACGGTGGGCAATTTTCCTTTGTTACATATGCTCCTCAACATTTCCAAGTCTTCTCTTGTTTGGAAATTGGCAGAGGGCCAGGCTTGAACACTAAACAAACATTGACTTTTGTAGTGGCTTCTGGTAATGGTTAGATACATCACTAAACACTGACTCACATATGACAGGTGACTGTGAACACCTGTAACGATCCCAATTAGTCCTGATATCTGTAGCCTGTTGAGATACAGTGAGATGGGGCTTCCTGGTGCAATTTCACCTTCATAGCTTAAATGGATCTCAGTAGAATCCTGTCCAGTAGTAAGTTAATGTGGGAACAAAAGTGACAGAGATAGATAAATGCTTTTTGGGGGGTAGGTATCATGGGAAACCATCCCTGTAAGGTACCTTTAGGTTTACTCAATTTCTGATCTAACACCCGCATGCAATGAATTGACCCATCAAGAAGGACTCATCTCAATCTGAACAGCATCAAGAGATTGACAACAACTCCATCCCAAGAGACTGTGTGCACATTGTCAATTATGGAAATATTCCCTGCTGATTGGTGTTCTGTTGGTGTCATTGTTACCAGGTAACAACTTTGCCTCTATTCCCATCTTCTCACAGAAAGAATTTGGCCAAAGCACAATTTGAGCAGAAGTTTGCTTCACAAAGGAAACTAACTCAAAGTGAACGTACCTATCAGAGAAAGATTGGAGCAGGCTGGCCTAAAGGAGCTGGAAGTTCTTTGGGTTCTGCAAGGTGTTGTGGGTTAGTTGTCACAAAGGAAACTAACTCAAAGTGAACGTACCTATCAGAGAAAGATTGGAGCAGGCTGGCCTAAAGGAGCTGGAAGTTCTTTGGGTTCTGCAAGGTGTTGTGGGTTAGTTGACTGCACTTTGACTCCCCAAGATTGTGCTAAAAAAGATTCATCTTGGATAAGAGGGTGGGGCCAGTCAATAGTTGACCAGAATTAGCAATAGTGAAGCCAAGAATAAAGACAGAAAATTCACACATGAAGGAGTAGGGAAGAACTGGGGGATTTTTGGTCTGGGACATGTGGAGAGAGAGGTGCTTGCCGTGTCTCTGGTTAAAAGAAAGGAGGGTCAATTGGTCACTCTTGTACTGCTGATTTGATCTATCCGGTTTTAATCCAAAAATCTGACTCCTGAGTCTTTATTGTTACTAAAACAACTTACATAACGCAGTATGTTGGTGTCCAATGCATGGTATGAGGTCATGCAGTGGGAGACTCCCCTTTCCCCCTCCACAGCCACTCCTCATGCAGCTTTCCCCATGGCCGCCCTTCCCCAGGTCGTGGGCTTCTCCCACCCTAGTCCCCCAGTGTCTGCTCCCAGGGCAATGCCACATGCATCCTCCACATGACAGTTTCTGCTCAGGCTTCTGCTGCTGCTAATCCTCCACACAGGCACATGGGACATTCCATTGCTGCCAGCTTCCACAGCTTCAGTGGCCTGATGCTAGCTCTGTCATCCAGGCCTCCTCCGTACCTGCACCCATGGCACCCTTACCTCCTGCCATGCTCCCACCCAAGTCCAAGCATCCACCATGCCAGCCTAGCAGTTTTGGTAAGACACAATGGAAGTCCAAAGAAATAATTTCCACAATGAGAATGGGGGAAATATCACAACGCAGGGAGTTAGGACTCTGTATAGTGCCACAGAGAATGGCTTTTTTTCTTCCTTTTTTTTGGGGGGGGGTTTCAAGACAGGGTTTCTCTGTGTAGCTTTGGAGCCTATCCTGGAACTCGCTCTGTAGAACCGGCTGGCCTCGAACTCACAGAGATCCGCCTGCCTCTGCCTCCCGAGTGCTGGGATTAAAGGCGTGTGCCACCAACGCCCAGCTGAGAATGGCTTTGAAATGGAAAAAATAAATGAAGGGATAACTAACTTAGCTGGAATTGACATAATGCCAGTCATAAATCAGTTTGGTAATTTATATTTTACCACTAACAAGTGATTTGCTAAATGTACAAAATATGAAAAATTGACTGATAAGATACAAGCCTTAGAAAGATTTAATGTTGATAAGATACAAGCCTTAGAAAGATTTAATGTTGATAAGATACAAGCCTTAGAAAGACTTACTAAGGAAAATAAGAAAACTATTCAGACACAGACAGAGGAACTTAGACCAGAACCTATCACACCACTGTCTGATGAAGCTGAAGAGGGGTGGTCCAGGGTTATTAGAACACCAACCTTAGTTTATCCAGTTACTATACAAGAACAACCAGTAGACAATAGGCAACCCAAAGGTTACGAAGAAATAAAATGGAATCCCATAGAGATATTAGATTTGAGGAGAATTATATGGTATGCATTAACTCTTTGTGAAGCAAATGTTGAATTCATGGGCAATTCAGAAAAGAGTTATCCCCCAAAACTGGAGAGATTAAACTACAGCAGTATTGGAAGCTGATCCTCAGTTGTAATTGAGAACATGGTAAAAGAGGAAACTAGGGTAATAGAACAATGAAATAATAATAATGGAGGTATTGATATTTCACAAGACCAGTTCCTAGGTGAAGAAAAATAGGCTGATTTGCAAAGATAGTTTGGATTTGATGATCACACATTGACTTTATGTCATCTAGTATCTCTGAATGCTTGAGACATGGTTAGAGAATCAGGAATGAGGTTTGAATCATTTACTAAAATTACACAAGCCACCCCCCAAAAGAATTACTGATTTTTTATAAAGAAAGCTTCAGCTATACATAGAATAGCAGCAGATCCAAAAGCCTGACAAATAATAACTGAATCTTTGGTTTTTGTAAATGCTAATTCAAAATGCAAAATGTTGATTAGTTCTTTAAAGGTAAGATCATTAACAGTAGAAGAATGGATTAGAAATATGGCTGATATTGGATCTCACACTTATGATGAAAATTTGATAGAAATGATTTCCAAAAATATTTAAGGATAATCAGAGTGTCATACGTTTTAATTGTGGTAAGCAAGGACATCTGAAAGGGATTATGGGCAAGGTGTTCCTAGAAACATTTTTGTTCTAGAGATAATCCAAACAGATGGCCACACCTTCTAGAGTATGCAGAAGGTATGGCAAAGGTCGTCATTGGACTAATGAGTGCAGATCAACAAGGGACAGGAAAAGTAACCCTTTACCATCAGGAATCACCTTAGGGGATCACTTTCAGGACCAGTTATCAAATTTGGTTCAATCATTCCATGTTAGCAATGGAGAAACTCATCAACAGAGCAATTAGAAGACTTAATGCCTGCTGTTTGAAAATCATACTGTTCTGGATGTGCTCAAGAATACAACAGCTTTGGCAAATCAAACAAAGAATTCAGGAGATACCATAAAAGAAGTATTTTATGAACTTCTGTAAATGATCAGACCAAATCTAAAAATATGAATAAATGGCATTGTAATTGAAGGTTTAGTAGACAGAGGTGCAGATGTAATGATAATTTCACCAAATCCTTGGTATCCAGATTGGCCTCATCAGGAAGTAAATATTCAGTTTCTAGGAATTGGAACTTTATCTCAGGTAAAACAAATAAGGTGGATAGAGTATATGGGACCAGAAGGACATATAGGGAAGTTAAAGCCATATGTAGCTACTATAGCTATGAATTTATAGGAACATGAAATGTTATAGCAATGGAAAACATAGATGAACATTTCTCCAATTTCAGAAGCAAAGCATAAAATAAAGAATGCTTCTGGGAAAAAAAGTTATTATTAAGAACAATCACTGACCACTCAAGCTGTACATAAGCAGGGCACAACAGCTATTGATCTTTTAAAGGTTTCAACAGCGCTATCTTTAAAGTAGTTAACTGATAAACTGGGTAGAACAATGACCTTTGACATCAGAAAAATTGCAGGCACATGGACAGCTGATAGAGGAGCAGCTCAATGTTCAACATGTTGAAAAATCAACCAGTCCTTGGAATTCTCCTATACTTGTCATGAAATCTGGGAAATCAAGAGTGTTGAAAGATTTCGGAGTCATAAACAAGGTGATTCAGCCAATGGGCCTTTTACAACCTGAGATTTCCTTGCCTTCTTTATTAGCTAAAGGATGGTCTATTATAGTGATTGATTTAAAAGACTTCTATTTCACTATAACTTTCCAAGAATAGGATACAGAAAAAGTTGCCTTCACAGTCCCTACTTACATTAATTCCAAGCTTGTTAAAAGGTATCAGGGGGAAATTATTGCACAAGGGCTGTTAAAAAGCCCCACCTTGTATCAATATAACAGCCATTATAAATAATTCATTAACAGTTTTGGGGGTATACCTTACTAGCTTATTCAGACTCAAATACCTTAGAAAAATGTATGATGAAATAAAGAGAATTCTGCCTTGTTAAGAGTTACAAATTTCTCCTGTAAAAATACAAAAAGGAGATTTTATTGATTATATAATTCAGCCACAGAAATTACAAATTAGGAGAGATCAATTATGAGCTCTTAATGATTTTCAAAAATTGCTCAGAGATATTAACTGGTTTGGCCCACAATTGGATTAACAACTCAAGAACTAAGTAATTTATTTCAAACCATATAAGGTGATAGGGACCTAAATACCCAGAGAAAACTATCAACTAATGATGAACGAGAATTGGCTGTGACAGAAAAGAAGATACAGTATATACACGTGGATTATGTGTATCCAAAGCTTGAGGCTGGATTGTGTTTTAGTAATTTTTTCCTTTTACTCATTCTAAAGACCACTGGACAAATGAGACAGCTGAATAAGGATGAATAATCAAGATAAATATCCCAAGAAAAAGTAAATTTCCCAATGGTATAGCACACCTCCAACAGGGTAAAATTTCATAAATCTTCCCAAATGCCTGCTTTTGCTGCTCTGCATAAATATAAAAGGCAAATGGTCCTTTTAAAGTCCCAGTGCAACTAAAAATTAAAGCCAGCTTTGGAATTAGAGTGTGTCTCTCTCCTTCTCTAAACCCAGCATGATTGTTAAAGGAAACTACAAAATCTGTCTCATGACAGAAGAGCCACCTGCTATGGGACAGAAGAAAAACAAAAATAAGGGACTATTCTATTGCCACTAATCTCATAATCCTTTGGTTTTATTTTGATGCTTTTTTCTTAAGGGATAAATATTATCTCAAAATGTATAAGATTATATATACATTTTCTGTTGTGATATTAATCATCATATAGAGTACTAATGAATTTTAGAAATAAGCGTCGTATAGTTTGCTGTATATGTTTTCAGACTTGAGTCTGAAGAAGGTCAGTAGGAGCTAAGTTTGTGTACCCAGGGTTTTATAACAGAGTGTGGCCCTTTGGCTTCTCGTGGATATGCTGCTTATAACATTAAACATGTTTAAGTTTTTTGCAGTGAACCAACTGTTCCTGGAGACCTTTGAAGTCACCAAAAGGATGACGGGGCCCTGAAACAACAAATCAACCTGGATTCTGATAATGCAATTAAAGTAACCATTACTACCCAAAGATTATCTTTGGAGTACAAACTGCTCGGGACAACTTCAAAGTTGTTAGCTAAGCTGGTGCAGTCTCATAGACTACTCTAGCCAGGACTTCAGATAAGCCCTGCATTTTCCCATCACAGAGACTGGACAACAAGTGATAAAGGTGGCTCTCCCAGGACTTGACCATGTTCCCAGTTTTCTCAGGGTCCCCTAAAGATACTATCACCCCCAACAACAGGCAGTTAATTTTAAGAATATGATTCCCACATTCACAAGAGGTAGAATGGGTCATTTTTTGCCATTTGGTAGGTTATAGATGTTTGTCCTTGTTACTTGCAAGGTGTTACTGGTCATGGTTAGTTTATAGTGCTGCTTTTCTCAGAAGTTTTCTTAGATGATTTGTTACTAAGAATTTTCACAAACTGGCTTATTTTTTCAGGTTTCATATGTTGAAAAGTTACAATCAATAACAACTTAAGTAATTCTGACAAGTAAAAATTTTGGGGTTTTGTGATCGCTCAGTAGTTCAGAGCAGTGACTGTTTTTTAGAGACCCAGGTTTGATCTCAGCACCCACACTGCAGCTTTCAACCAAAGCTCAGAGTCTCAGAGGATCCAACGCCCCCTTCAGGCTTCCAAGTGCACTGCATGCACATGGTTCACAAACACATAAGTAAGCCGAACATCCATACACACAATAAATTTTAATAAAAATTACTTTTAGATGAAGTTTTATTTGGATCACAGCACATACCTCAATATAAGTAATTAAATTTGACATTGAGTGATTAGGTTCTGTAGATGTCTATTTTAACAGACATTGTATTAAATCTCATTATAAAGTAAATTCAGTCATTTATTTTCATTACTATGGGAAATTTGGCTTTTTTCAGTAAAGTGGCATTAAAGAGGTTTGCCATAATAAATACTTATTTAATTTTTCCAGTGAAGATTGAAAAGATGTCATTTCTTTTCTACTAAAATAATCAAATAGGCAGCTGCATACTTCCTACAGTTTGTTCATGAGCCGTAAGCTATAGAGGGGTGAGGAAGAAAGGAATGATAATGGTAAAATGGGAAGGACTTTGGAATGATGGGAAGAGACAAAGTCATGTCTTAGTCCATTTTTGCTGCCATAACAGGAAACTAGGTGAGAAGAGACACCCCTGTCTCACACTCTGGAGACTAACCAACGTGCCAGAATCTGCCCAGGTTCTACTGGTGGACCCCAGCAGGGTGGGAGACATCATCCAGACAGAGCTTAGTTTACTCAGAGTCACTGTCATTATCACATAAGTCAACTGCTAATTAATTAATTTAGAGGTGTCAATAAAAAAAAAAAAAACTTTGCATCCCAAGCTATTTCACTACACGGGCCTCTGGTGTCAAGAGTCAAGAGCAAAGACTTTAACCAGGGTTCTACAGTGCAGATGTGACAAAACTTGGAGCGAGAGCACAGATGGGGACACTGCAAACAGTTCTATGCAACTGTCTGCAGATGACTTCATGCACAGAGGCCACACAAGGCCTCTAGCGCCCCCTGCTGGCCTGGGCTTCCTTCTATAGAGCACCTCTCTTAGGCTAGCAAATCTGTGTCTGTGTACATTTACATTTACAGAATAAAGACATCGGAAGTGAGCATCTGTAAGAGTCATAGTGGTTTTAGAGTCCTTGCTTTGTGCCACTGACTGTGCACTGGGAGGACTGACAGCCTAGACAGATTGAGTACAGTGATCTGGTGTGGGTGGTAGTGTCATAGAGATGAGATTCACATCAGGAGTGAGGGCATGGGATTTCAGACATGCGTCAGCATCATCTGGCAGACCCAACGGCTCTCTGAAGAACAGGCGTCAGACAGCACTTCTGCCCCTGAAATGATGGCGCAGCTGCTTTATTTATCCTGGCCAGTGACCTGTAATCTAAAGAGCAAAGAATTGCTTTTCATGTTTAGGATTTTCTTACAACTATTATATCAGACTTTAACTATTCTTTGGAATTTAGAAAATACTGTAGATGACTTAGCGTTTGAGCATAGCATACACACTGGCAAACGTTATAAACACATATGATCATTAAAGACAGAGTTGATAGAAACTTCTAATGTTTTCAGTTGCACCATCACTGAGGAAGAATTCTTACCACGAGAATGTATATCATGATGTACAGAAGGAAGGTTTAGGAATTGAGGATGAAATCTCCCCATTCTACCACGACCGAGCCATGCGATCATGTTAGAAGCATTTTCCTTTGTTGAGCTTCAGTTTCCTTAAATATAGAGGTATCACCAGCTCAAGTTTAGGGAAGGCATTGGGAAGTGCATGAATGTATGACAGCAGTTACACACAGTAGGTGCTCAGGAAATGTATTCGATATACAGAGTTGACATAGTGGATCTACAGAATTAGATACAAAAGGAGCCTCGACTCCCGTGGAACAGAATGGAGCTCCTTCCCGTCTCATCCCAAAGCTGGCGGGTCTTTGTTTGATGACAACACTAGTCCCCCCCACAGAGCTCTTGCAGATTGCTACCGGTGGGAATGAGACCAGAAGTCAGCACTAACACGGGCATGTTTTGTAGCGATTACAAGGAAGGGATCAGTTCAAAACTAGCTGCACTAGCAGAGGATGTCACACACTGTGCAGTAGGTAGGGTTTCCTCACAGTTGTTCCTTTGCCTCTGTTCATTTCTTCAGAGAGCACCTTGTCCCTAAGTAGCAAATTTGATGTCACCCTAATCCCAGCATGCTAATCAAACTATAAACGTCTCTCAACTGGGATTCTATAAATGTCCCTACATTTTATTTTTTCATCCTTTAGCTTCTTCCTTCAGTCTTCAATCTGCTCAAATCAATGACTCCTTTTCAAAAAGCCTTGACAGATGCCCAGGGCTTCCCCAACCACACTTCTGGTGAGGGCTCTGGCATTATTTCACTTAATTCCCCAAATAAACCTAGTTGCAAAAGTCTTACTTTCCCTCTATTTTCATTTCCTGAAAATCAGGGCCCAAGGAGTTAAAATAAATATTTTCTGTGGGTGTGTCAGAGGCAGTCTGTGTAAGAGGGAGAGAGGAAGGTGAGAGAGCAAGGGTATAAGCAAGAGGACAATTTGGGGGGAAGCCTCCTTTTCTACTTTGTTTCTGCCCCTGTGCTGTATCCTGCAGGCTCACTGGCCCAGGTGCTTCTGGGTGACTCTCCTGTCTCCTCCTCCTGTCTCCCTGCAGCAGGGCTGTGATGCAAATGTGGACTTCTGAGTCTGACTTTTTATAAGGGTTCTGTATACTTAAGTCAAATTGTGAAGTTTATAGAGCTAAAGGATTTCCCCAGAGTCATTTTCTCAGCTCAGTACAAACAAAACCAGGAATATCTGACTCTCTTTCTGTTATAGCATGACAGCCTCCAAATGTACCTGGTCACTACCATTATTCAGAACATTGTTTTATCCAGAGTAAAATGACACATTAACTGAGCTAATCCTCCAACTACATACTGCTTCAGTTATCATCATATTTTTTTACAATGATTCAAACTAAGTAGCATTTTACATCATATCACAATTAAGAACACACACACAAACACACATTAACCAAAATCAGTTCACATGAGCACACACACACATACACAATAGAACATATACGAACACACACAAATCAAACCTTGCTATGTATGAAAATATTTTTGAAAGGTAATGTCTATTTTGGTTCTGTGTAGAAAAAATCATTTCATAGTTGCACTATGGTGCAACTATTTTGCCTCAGTTCTAAAGCACTGCTTAAAGATTTCTACATAGTGGCTGGAGAGATGTCTTAGAGGTTAAGAGAGCTTACTGCTCTTGCAGAGGGCCCAGGTTCAAGTTCCATACCCATATAGTAGCCCACAACCATCTGTAACTTCAGTTCCAGGGAATCTGATTCACTCGTCTGACTTGAGTGAGCTCCTGCAAATACATCATACACATACATACACTCAGGCACACACACATAACAAAACCAATAAAAGAAAAAAAACCTTAAATCCTATGTAAGTATAAGAAGTATAAAAGTGAAAAAGAATGAAAAAACTATGCATTCCAGATAGAAATTTTAAAATATTTTATCTCTAACCATAAGAAATTAATAGATTTCCTTTCCTTTAAAACTCCATCAAAAATAAGTAGAAACAAGTGCATACACATACAAACACATACCCACACAAATATACATTATTTTTATAAAGGGTTTATGTCTACTTGTTCATGAAAAGTTTCCACAAATTCTGAAATGGACTTTTCAGCCTACTCGGACATTCTCAAGAATGTATAAACTAAAAAGAATATTCAAGTTTCAGTGAAATGGATGTGAACTGAATATTCAAATTAGCTCATTTAATACTTACATATCAGGACTTAAAACAGAGGCATTTATACACTTCCAGATCTTCTCTGCTGGTACATAATTTAGTCCGATAAAGAATTGCTGTCTTCTTTTCTTTGAGATGTCCTGAATGAATCTCTATAATCAAAACATAGTACAAGACTTCATCTTCAATCTGTTTATTTATGACATATTTTCTCCTACAAACCTTCTAAAACACTGTTATTTCTATTTGAAATCGATCCTAGCTCCCAACCAGCATAACTCTCTCTTTTTCATGAAATTCCTCTCTACTTTTAATTGATTCCTCCCACTATGTTTTGTTATTATTAATTCATACATTCAATTAGTCACTCAGATTATGAGCTGTTTAAGATCCAAGTCTCCACTTCCTCAGCATAAACCATTGTTTAAAGTCCAGAGAGGTCAACACAGCTTCAAGAAAGTGTTATGTTCTACTGAGCAATTTTATTTGTCAATTTACCATATCTCCTTCATCTTCAAGGAGCAACAAAGTGGCTTCTTTCACAAAACAGTCAGCTAGACCTTCAGCCCAAGGTCGGAGAATTTGAGAAATAAATAAGCATTTATCCTGGTGTAGATGCCAGTCTCTTGGACACTTTAGCATGGCTGATCTCCCTAAAGCAAGAAAGAAGACTTGTTTATTTCTGCCCTGTTCCTGCTGCAACACAATCAACTCCACACAGGAGTTGCTGCATTAGTGCATGCTAGAACAAGGTTAATGATACATGGCAAGGAATCCTAATTAATGACAAAGGTTTCATTTTATGTTTCATTTCTATTTATTCACTTCAGACAAAGTAAACTGACCAACATTTTCATTAAATTAACCAAATTCCACTTTTTAACTGGATATGGGCCTATTGGGGATCACGTGCAGTAGCAGCCTGAAGCACCATGACCAGAGCATGGCCAGGTGTCTAAGATCTTAGATGTCAATGTCACGCTGCTTCAGTGTGGTTCCCTGAACCAACACTTACACACCCCGTGACTCCCTGCAAGCTCTTAACATTTTCATGGCTGTCTTTCAGATGGTACCATGGCAATCTAGTGTCCTCAGGGAGGGATGCTGTGCACTTTGAATGAGGTAACACGTTTTCTGTCAAAAATCACCTCTTATTCTCAGGAAATCCAAGCCACGCAGTTAGTTACCTGTTGGTTCAGTCCTGTTCTCTTGATCAGCCACACCGTGCTTTTCGATTGGTGGTTTCTCCATCAAGAATCGCACTAATAAATAAGGAAACACACAGAGAAGATTGAATGATGAAAGGAGTGTTGGAATGGGTATGCTATTTCTCATTTCAGGAAATCAAGTAATTTCAAAAAACCTGAACATATGGACTGAGGATAAAATATCAGCAAACTGGATTAAGGGCCAAGTGTGGAGACAGGATATATGAACCAGAAAAGCCCAGAACACATGGATTCACACAGCTCCGAGGTTGCATATGATCTGATTGAGAAGTCAGTCTGTGGATGTTGCTGAAACCCTCAGCTTGCTCACAGTCACACCTGAGCTTGCTCATCTTCAGTCACACCCATCTCAAGAGAAGGTTTAGCAGGCATGTAATAAGCTAAATATGGGCGCCTTCCAGTTTTCATTGTTATTGTTACCTTTTGTCCCAGTTTGGCTTTTATGTTCTGTAGCTCAAGATGAACACACGCCATATGTCATAATGGTTTTCAGGAAAGTGAAAAGCATGGAAGAATTGTGAAGTTTCTGTGGTGGACAAGAGATGCTGTCCCAAAACATTCGGTGTCATTGACCTTTCCCTAGGTTCAAGGTGGTCAAATGCTATGAAGAGGATTAATGTTTATTGGGGAATTAAGAATCTAAAGCTCTTGCCTCACTTACCTGAGATACTGAGTCCAATCAGGTTCAAGACAAGAAGAATCAGCCCAACACAGCCGAGTTTCAGGGCCAACCTATGCCAGTGTGGGCACTGACTGGCATCTAAGAAGTGCAAAGAATACGCGTGTTGAATCCACTTGAGTACATCTGAGACAAAAGTCAGATGTGGTTTTGTCTCTACATAAGACTCCCCCCTTGACTACACTGCCTTTTACTGTACTCCTGGTAGACTGACTGAAACTGGAGAGAGTGCTACACTCTACATGCACTGCTTTACAGACACACACAACACACACACACACACACACACACACACACACACGTGTGCATACACATGTATAGATTTTCCCCATCATTATTCTCTAGACAAATACTTATAACAGCCGTTTACGTGGCCTTGAGATTGTCTTAGACTCCTTAGCGATATGAAGATTACCTAAAGCACACAGAGATCCACACATAGCTCCCGTGCAAACACCACATTTCACAGAAGAGACTTGAACTTATAGGTAGAAGTTCTGTAAGCAATCTTCTGTGGACAGTGAGCAATGCTGTGTGGTCAGAGGTGACACAAGACTGTCATGGAAAGAAACACACAGGCATTGGGCTTCAGGAGCAGAACTGTGGATTGTCATTTCTGCAGTGTAGGACATGCTGTGCTGCTGGAAAAGGAGGCAGGAGCGTGCAGATATACAGATTAAGATACACGGGACTAGGAAAATATAGGTTAATTTTATTGGGGGAGAAGTCGCTTCCGTGAGAAACCAATGACCCACAAGTTCCACCTCCAAGGATCCACACCCAGCTGCTCTCCAGAACCCAACCGGAACCAAGAGAGAGCAAGCCTGTTCAGGACCCCAGACCAAATCCCACAAGCTCAGATAGGGACTAAATGGGCATGGTCAGTGCCACAGGTGAGGCTGGTTGGATCTCTCAGGAGCAGACACCAGAGAACACTGTAAGATCCCCAAAACACTCCAAATATGAGAACAGTATATTTCTAGCAGCCTAGAGTTTCTCCTGAACAGATAGAGTGATTTAGCCTTACATACCACGTTTCTCGTTTAATAGGCTTGTGCCACTTTACTTTTCTCTTTCTTTCTACTCTTGAAATTCCAATTTGTTTTTGAAAAATGCAGCAAGCTACACACAGTCACTACTTTGATGGTTTTTACTAAAGTCTAGTATTCAGAACAGTTTATTTCAAGTTACCACAACATAATTGCCATACAATATTGGGGCAGTATGTTTAAACTTCATAAACCACAAATTTCCCCATATGCAAAATGTCTGGACAGTATCTGCTTCATAAACTTTGGGGATTTATCAAACAATTCCTATAAATTCCAAAGCATAGTGTCTGGAACAGAACACTATTCAATAAACAGTTGTTTTCTTTCTTTCTTCTCACCCTCTGAATGTGTTTTGCTATTTATTTATTTACTTATTTAACTAAAAGTAAAAGACAAAATGTGGGTGACTTTAGAAATCAGTATTTCTTCACCCTAAGCATAATATACTATATAGACATCCTGTTTTGTAAGATGAGTTCTGTATCCTCGTTGAGCTGCTCAGCATATTAGATGGGAAAGAATTCCCATTCATCACTGAAGAGACCATGTGAATATTAGTTTTGTGGAAGTGTCTCTGTGGAGCTTTTATTTTTTATCCACAGAATGGTGCCATCTCCACTGTTTCAAGAGAGAGAGAGAAATTGTGTGTGTTAGTGAATGTGTGTGTGCGCGTGTGTTTAACTGAACGAGTGTGTATCAATGAGTGATTGTGTGAATGTGTGCATTTGTATGAGGTTGTGAATTTGACTGCAGGCATGTGCATGCATTGATGTGTGTGACTGAAGGCGTGTGAGTGACTAGAGGTGTGTGCATGCCACCCCATGAATAGAGGTCAGAGAACATCTGTCATGAGGTGATTCTCTTTCCACCAAAATACTGGTTATGGAACTCCGTTTGTCAGGTTTGTGCAGCAAGTGCTTTCACCTGATGAGCCATCTCACCATCCCAAAGCAATCATTTCAAACTGTAATATAATACTAGAAGCTTAACTGTGGAAGATATTCAAGTACCAGAAGGAGAAATAAAGCCACCTACCTGGGGGAAGAGATGGAGGTGATGCACACTTGTGTCCTGGGGTCCTAAAGGTCTTTACATTGACATAGACTCTTGATGTGTCCATTGTAGCTGTGAGACATGAACTGTGAACAGTGAGAAATCCTGTGAGACCAAAGGACCAAAAGGACATCTTCTGTGAACACTGTGTTCTCCATGTCCATGCCCACCCACAATTGCTGCTGAAGGTTTCTCCACAGTTATTTAACTTGGGTCTATTGTTCCTTCACAGTTGATATTTTTCTCTTTCAAAGAGTATATATAACATGTGATTGTAGCATAAAAACCCAGAAACAGATATTGGGGTTCAAGCTGAAGATCAGAAAAGCAAAGCATCCAAGACACTGGAGAGTTCTTACCTCTACCAAGGCTCAGACAAACAAAGGGGTGATCCTGTCCTCAGGGTGACTGCAGACTGTAATGCTCTCCACCAAACCTCAGGCTGCAATGAGCTCCTGTCTCTTCCTGCCTTATATACTTCTCTCTGCCCAGTCATATCACTGCTGTCTCCACCTCCCTAGTGCTGGGAATACAGACGTGTGACTCCCGAGTGTTAGGAGCACCTTTGTGTGAGTTCTATTTCTCTTTTTTAGACAGATTCAATGTCCTGTAGTCCTGCGATTAAAGACGTATGGCACCACAGCCTAGCCTCTAGTGGCTTACCTCTGTGCTCTGATCTTCAGGCTAGCTTTATTTATGAAAACACAAATAAAATATTACTACATGTCATCTACTGTGGACAGTTTTGTTCTTCCTTTAATCATCCATTTTGAGTTATGCTTTCAGGGCCCAGAATAAATAAAGCACTTAATCTTAAATTAAAATTTGAGGGGTCCCTCCCCACCAAACTCACAGAAATCATTCTGTGTGACATTGTGTAATTAAAAACTGAATGATGAGAAAGCCGCTAGTGCTTTTCATCGTGTTCTGAAGTTACGAAATCCTCCTAAAATAGCCATATTGTGAATATAGCTGTGAAAGGTGGCAATGAGATGAATGTGGTTAAAAACAAAGAAACAAAAAACATGATGGACACAATAGGAAAACCAATGAGGAGGGAGCCTCTCAGCATTGTCCTGAAGGTCCCTGTGGATGAGACAGCATTCACAGTGAAAGTATTTCATCTGTCAGAGCTGCAGAGAGTGGACACGTAGGACTTGGGATGTACTGACTCCTCCAAAGACTTCAAGGCCTAGAGCCTTAGAGCAGGACTACAGATTCCAAGTCAGACATTCTCACGTTACAAGAAGAAAAGCAAGGACTTCCTTAAGGTCACTTTGAGTGGTCAGAGTGGAATTGTCTCAGACACTCACAAGTGCATGACAGCGGCAGCAGGTTGCCAGCTGTGAGTTCTGAAAGACAGGCGGTGCAGTGCATACACAAAGCATTGGGATGGCACTTATCCCCAAGACCACTGGTGATTACAAAGTGGGAAGGAGCGTATGTGAAGTGCTCACAGCACACTTTAGACTCAGTTAAACCTCCTCAGCTGTCACGGATGATAGTCATTTCACTCCAAACCAAGCCTGGGGACCTGCTTCCTGGGGCATCTAAATCTACGATTTCAACCAGTGTTCAATTTTTTCCAGCATTTACCATCTTGGGGTATTCTACACATTTCTAGAAAAATAACCAACTCTGGTGTGTAGAAATTTCAATACATATATTGTAAAGGGTCTTGAGTTTTGTCATATATCACCAAAGGATTCGTTAATGATGCGTGTGCTTGCCACATGAATCCCTTTCTTTGTCAAAATAGCCACAGCCTTACACAGGGAATGTGTGAATAAACATTCCCCGTATTAAGTTCATTCATGGAGCACACTTAAATAAGCAATCCTTCGGCCAATGAAAGCTGTGGGTATGAGTTAGAAATATCAATAGAGTGAAGAGAAGTCTAATGGTCTAAGCAGAAGATCCAGACAATGTTGTGAGGACACTGAACTTGAGCTGTAAGTTCTGAAGCCATCTGTGGCTACTGAGAATCCACAATAGCTCTGCTAAAACTGGCAGGTTGTGGTAAAGTGAACTAACTGGAAAAAACAACCAGAGCTGAGCGTCATTTGTCCAAGTAAGTGTGAAGCAAACTGACCACTTGCTGCTTGCAGACTATCAGGAGGAACACCAACTACTGCACAGTGATGATGCCATGGTAGCTCAGATAAAAATAATGCCTTTCTAAGAAAGAGCACCTTGGAAATTTAGCTGTGCTAATGACGTCCTTCGATTGGCTCATTGTCAGAATGGAATTTTTAAGCCATAAAATGCATCAGGTTTCAGAATTACCATGCTATTGCAAAAATAAAATATATTGGAAGAGAAAAAGACAGACAAAGAATATGAGAGAGATTATAATGTGATATGTGCAAGGATTAGATATCAAAAAGAAATAAGTCAAATGGTAAATGATTATGAATAACCCAGGGTGGTAGAGTGTGGAAATAGTAAAAGTGATATTGAGTGTCTGAAAAGGAAATAAAGAGGGGTTTTAGTTACAAGCCTATTTTGGTACTAAGCCCTTCCAGGTTAATAATGGAAGCTGTGATATATATATAAAAAATATAGTGTAAAATATCAACAGTAGAACTCACAACATTGTCTGAAAACAAATGTCATAATGGAATAATTTTATGAAATAATATAAAACTACGAACTAGAAAGTATTAATTACCATGTAAAAATCCCATGCTTCAGGTTAAAAAGACAAAGGAATCTGGAGACATGATCAGGATGTCTCACCAGGAAGCTATAAGACCTCCTTCTCCAAAGAGGCATTGCTTTAGGCATCGCCATACAGAGCAGAGCACCTCTGTGGACATTTGGGGATGAGCTGGGAAGTTGCAGCCCCAGCCCATTTTAAAACCAAGGAGATGTATTGGTTTTACATACAGAGAAGGGGGTAAGAAAGGGATGCAGAAGATTTATGAGGAAGCATCCCACACTGTTGAGAGACAGACCTATCTAAGGCTTTCTCAGAGGCCCTGATAAAAGGAAAAGGGAACCTAGTTTGTGTCCTTGCCCAGTGGTGAACCTGTAAGGCCAGCCTGGAGCTGGTGATAGGGCCTCAAAGTGCTTAAGGTTTGCATTCCTGGGAACTGGGCTTTTCCCTCAAAACAAACAAACAAACAAAAAAGCAAAATAAATAAAATATAGGAATTATCAGCCCCAAGGCCACTGTGTGCTTGGTCTGCTGTGCTCTTTAGATTCTCCATGTTGTCTTATTTTTTCTTTGTTTGTTTGTTTTTGTTTTTTCGAGACAGAGTTTCTCTGTGTAGCTTTAGAGCCTATCCTGGCACTCGCTCTGTAGACCAGGCTAGCCTCGAACTCACAGAGATCCACCTGCCTCTGCCTCCCGAGTACTGAGATTAAAGACATGCGCCACCAACGCCCGGCTCTCCATGTTGTCTTTGTGCATCACTGCTTGGTTACCTTCTTGCTGACTTCATCCCATTGTATAATAGCTTTCCTCTGACTCTGTCCCATTTCTTCCCTGGATAGAATGTAAGATGCTGTATTTCTTAACAAGCTTGCATGCCATAAGACACAGCTTCTGCAAGACCTCCCAAACTCATCTTATTTATCTCTAATCCCCTGGACCTTCTTTCTTAGGACCTGTCACCTGCTGGTCAGGGTCACCACAGAGAGGCTCGTTCATTTCAATGAAACAAAACAATGGGCATGAATGGAATATTCAGGTTTGCTTGGGGATACCTGAGAATTGTTTTAATTCAGGTATCATTGTCATAATTGGATTGTCCATGGGCTTTTTACCAGTTGGAGCCCACATACAATACAGAAAAGCAGCATGAGTGAGGCACAGTTTGCAGACAGACAGTAGGGAGAGAGAGAGAGACAGGTAAATAGGTTTGAGAAATAAAACAACATGAAACTGAATAATTTTCCTACTGCCCATCCTTGAGGGTGGGCTTCCCCCATTTTTCCTTCTTGTACCTCTCCCCAACCACTAGGACTTTGGGCCTGGAAATCTTTTTTTAAATTTAAACTAAAACAATCTTATTTTACATACCAATCCCAGTTCCCTCTCCCTCCTGTCTTCCCCACCCCACCCCTCATCCACTCCTCAAAGAGGTGAGGCCTCCCATGGGGGATCATCAAAGTTTGTCACATCATTTGGGGCAAGACTGAGGCCCTCCCCCATTTATGTAGGCTGAGAGAGTATCCCTCCATAGGGAATAGGCCCAGAAAGCCAGTTCATGCTGTAGGGATAAAAACTTCTTCCACCTCCAGCTATCCCATAGAATACCCAAGCCTCCCAACTGGCACCCACATTCAGGGGGCCTCATTCAGTCCTACACTGGTTCCCAGCTGTCAGTCTGGAGTCCATGAACTCCCAACTTGCTCAGGTCAGCTGTTTCTGTGGGTTTCCCCAGCATGGTCTTAACCCCTCCAGGAGTTTTGGTTCAGTGCTTAGCTGTGAATCTCTGCTTCTGCTTCCATCAACTACTGGATGAAGGCTCTAGGATGGCATTTAAGGTAATCATTAATCTTATTATAGGGAAAGGGCATTTAAGGTAACATCTCCACTATTGCTTAGATGCTTAGTTGGGTCACCTTGTTTTTTCCTTGGAATTTCCTAGTGCCAGGTTTCTCATTAAGCCCATAACGGCTCTCTCTATCACAGTGTCTCTTTCTTTGCTCTTCTTCTCAGTATGGCAGTTTCTCAGGAAAATGGGAATCGATTTACCACAAGACCCAGAAATTCCACTCTTAGGCATAGACCCAAGGGATGCAAAAGGACATCTGTTCAACCATGTTCATAGCAGCATGTTTGTAATAGCCAGAACCTAGAAGCAGCCTAGATGCCCCTCCCATGCTCCCAGTGTACACCCAATGTAAGATGGTCTCCTAAACTTCTTTACTTTCTGTCCCCAGTGTATACCTGTCCAAGCAGATTGCCAGTCACTTGGAGACTTCAAATTACTCTAAATACAAATCAGTGAGCCCTAGTCTTGCTGAAAGCTGATATAAACTAGATTCTTCTAATGGACTTTCCAAGCAGCCTAAACCCCTTGCTTGGACTAGAACTTCCAGACTGCTTGAAAGCTGCCTACGATTCATTGCTGCTGGGTGGTCTCTGCATTGACTCGTTCCCCCCAGGTAGACGTATGTCTTCTGTTTCTGTCTAGAGGTTGCTGAGTGTCATCTTCCCATGATGCTGAGCCTGGCCTCCTGTGCACGCCACAGACTGTTTGACCCTTCACTGCATCTTCCTGCTTGACCCTAAGTTCCCAGAGAACATGAATTTCCAGTCTGTTTTCTCTCCAGCCCTTCACACAGTGCTTGGCTCACAGGGGTCAGTAAGTATTTATATATTTGGCAGTATGAATGTGGACAGAATGCTGCACAGTTTGGAGAATGAGTCACTTATGTGACAATAACAAAGTAAGAGAAAGTGCAATTATAGCTACAGAGAGGGCAAGGGTCACTCCATAGCAGCAGGAAAGCTCAATGGGAGACTCAGGGGAGATGATTCTGAGACATTGTTCTTGGAGCTTTTACCCCAAAGTATAAATATGAGAACATCAAGCTCCAGAACTGTTTAGAGGAAAAGATAAATTTACCCAAGAGTCTTCTGTAAATCTGTCTTGTACTCCCGTGCTGGAAACCCCCTTCACTGAAGGTCTTGCTCCATAAATGCTGTCCTCGATGCACAGAATACTAAAGAGAATTTTTGCCATGGGGTTTTCCAGTTATTGAATAAGGGCCAAGGAAGGAGCAAGAAACAAAAAGAGTGAAGATCAGAATGAAACAAAAAAACAACAGCAACAACAAAATATAGATTTAGATTCATAAGTGTAGACCTGGTTAGGACTGAGAAGACTGGAATAATAATAAAAAGGAAAGCAAAATTAATATGCCACTTGTGTTGTCACAGGACTGGTTTTAGCACATGGGAGATGGAGGCCTGAGAGTCAAGAATCCAAAGGCGTTTGGGCTAAATATTGAGTTTGAGAATGAGATGAATTATATTGGACCCTGTTCTTTCTGTCTATGTATCTAACTCATTATAATAATGAACTTTGTAAGTGTAATTCAATGTGTTAACAGAATCAGAAAATAAAAAAGGAACACTTCAGTAAATTCAGCAAAAGCATCTGCAAAATTCAATATAAATCCACAGTAAGAGATCCCTGCACAGTAGGAATTGAGGAATTTCTCTGGAGCTGTGGATTGGAGTCTGGTTTTCCTTTGCTTTACATCTAATATCCACTTATAAGTGAGTCCATACTCTGTTTGTCTTTCTGAGTCTGGGAGAGAAGGGGTGGGAGGGAGACCTTTGGTTGGAATGTAAAATGAAATTTAAAAATAATAACAATAAAAAGGAGAAAAAAAGGATGTAAGGAATTTTCTCAAACTCACAAGACCTATGATAAACCAAAACAAAATTCTAACTACAGCCAGCACAAATGCTTCCTCCCAGAGAACCAGAGCAAGGCAAGGATGTCTGCTCACCATTCTATTGTGACTCTGGAGGTCCTAGCTAAGAAAATAGGGCAAAAAAAAGAACAGTCATGCCTCCTAGTTATATGGTTACATCTACATGTAAAGTTCTAAGGAGGCTATTAAGTGTCTGTGAAATAATTAATGTGTTTAAAATGCTGCCAAGCATATCAATGCATAAAATGATTCAATTCTCCTTGAAACTGGAATGGTGTTGGGTCTTTCCCAGTCCAGAGTTGAGAAATGATTGAATTCCTGTTTCTTTTCTCTAAGGGAGCTCCCCACCCTGATGCTGGGCATCAGGGTGTAACTGATACTGCTCATGTCTGCTGAGCACCTTTAGAGATGTGTCCCTAGATTTTCATGAAAGAAATACATTGTGTCAAGTCCTCAGCTTTAGCCTGGAACTTAAATAATTTGGGGCTCTTTTGAGCATGAAATTAACAGTAGCATTTGAGGTCTTTGAAGACATCAGTGCTCTGTTGAGTTCCATTTCCTCCATAAATAGAATGGAATCTGCTTCTTGGCCTGGGTAGACATGACACACCACTGTGTCCTGCTGGGCCTGTCACTCATCTGGCCAAGACACCACCCCTCAAGAAGGCTGATTCACCTAAAGCCATGCTAAAGAGGTGTCAGGAGAAAGTATTTCTCTACTGAGATAAGGAGCTTTTCCTTCCCTGATCTCCACTCTGCGTGGTCACCTGTGGAGCTGCAGCCAAGCAGTCTGTGTAGCTCGACGGCTTTTCTGAGTTCTAAATCAGAAGATCTGAGCTTCTCTGTGTTCTGCTTCTCTTTCTCTTTAGGAAACTATCCAAAGCTGGACTTTTTGCTCTTTCTCTGAACCCACCTGACTCTCCCATGGAGCTGTCTGCCTAATGTGGGGTCCCCAAAGTCTCTGGGTCAGCGTACACAATGTCCTTTGGATTTTGGCTCAAAGAAACTTCTCAACCCTCTTTCTTTGCAGCTGGGCACTAAATAAAGATGTCCTTTGAATTCATCGCATCAAGATTTCCATAATAGCTTTCTTTGCAGTAAGGTAATGTGTGACGTTTATTTTAATTACCCTCAAACCCATTTGCATGTCTCAGTTCTGGAAATTGTTTATGTGTTTACTTACCTACCTATGTAGCACTTATTTCCTTCTTTCCTTACTATTTTTGTTTAAGTTCAACTCAAAATGTTTATTATTCAAAATATCAAGTACATGCAAAGACAGAAAAAATAATGTGATGAATTCCCAACCTGGGCTAACTTGTCTCAAAGAACTGGTGTGTGTGTGTGTGTGTGTGTGTGTGTGTGTGTGTGTGTGTGTGTGTAATGAAAATGTTTTCAGTTACAGGAGCATTTTGTTTTTTAATTTTAGAAGTACTCTTATTTACATATCAATCTTCCATTCCTTTGCCCTCCCATCCTCCCATGCTTCCCACCCACCTCCCCAACCCATCGACCACCCACTCCCCAGGGATAATGAGGGCCTCCACAGGGAACCATCAAAGTATGTCATATCATTTGGGGGAGGGTCCAGGCCCACTTTCTTCTATCTGGGCTGCAACAATATCCCTGCATAGAGCATGGGCTCCCAAAGTCCAATTGTGTACTAGGGATAAACACTAGTTCCACTGTTAGAGATCCCATAGACTGCCCTGGCTTCCTAGCTGGCACCCACATTCAGAGGGCTTGGTTCAGTCCAATGCTGCCCCCCCCACCCCAGCTTTACTACTAGGGTCTCTGTGCTCTCACTAGGTCAGGTCAATTGTTTCTGCAGGTTTCTCCAGCACCATCTTGGTTTCTTTGCTCATCCCTCCTCCCTCTCCACAACTAGATTCCAGGAGTATTGCTCAGTGTTTAGCTGTGGGTGCCTGTTTCTGCTTCAGTCAGCTACTAGATGAAGGCTCTAGGAACAGCAACCAAATTAGTCATCAATCTCATTATAGGGGAAGGGCATCAAAGGCAGTCTCTCCACCACTGCCTAGATTCTTAGTTGAGGTCATCCCTGTGGATCCCCTAACATTTCCTCTGTGCCAGACCTCTCTCCAAGCCTATACTGGCTCCCTCTATCAAGGCGTCTCCTTTCTTGCCCTCCTCTATTTCTCCCCTTTCTCAGTCTTCTCGTTCTCCATACCCCTCCCCTTATGCCCCTCCCCCTTCCCACATCAGCCCCCTCTCCCCCCATGCTCCCAATTTGCTCAGGGGTTCTTGTCCCCCCCCCCTTCTTCGGGGGACCATGTGTTCTTCTCTTGGGGTCCTCCTTGTTTCCTAGTTTCTCTGGTGGTGTGGATTGTAGGCTGGTAGTTCTTTACTTTATGTCTAATATCCATATATGAGTGAGCATACCCTGCTTGTCTTTTTGTGATTGGGTTACCTCACTCAGGATGTTTTCTTCCAGTTCCATCCATTTGCCTGAGAACTTCAAGATGTCATTGCTTTATTTCTGCAATGTGTAGATGTACCACATTTTCTCCATCTATTCTTCGATTGAGGGGCATCTAGGTTGCTTCCAGGTTCTGGCTATTACAAACAATGCTGCTATGAACATGGTTGAACATATCCCCACAGCATCACCTCTGACTTTAGGGAAGCAGGCAGGAGACCACACCTCTCCGAGATAAGAGTTCCTAACCAAAGGTCAGCCCTGACATGTGAGAACTGGGCAAAGAAGCTCCATGGCTGTCGTGACAGGAAGGCTTCCCACTGACCGCCCACCCACACAAACTCTGCCTGTGAACTGTGGGATCGTTACAGGAATCTGGAGAAGGGAGGAGGCCGTGAGGACCCGTTTAATAGTGGGGACATTTGAGCACAAGTGTCATGGAAAAGATGAAAATATCGGGAGTGCCTGTGACCTGGTGTCTTCACAGAGGCTTGTAACAGGAAAAGCAAATGATTCAGAGACTGATAGTGGGGTTCAAACTTCAAGCTGAAGATCAGAAAAGCAAAGCAGCTGGCCACTAACTTCTTACCGTTACATCAGGCTGAATGGGCTGATGCTGTCTCCAGGAGCTCTCACCAAGCCTCAGGCTGTAACCTCTCTTCCCTGGAGCTGGAGAATGAATACCTATCTTCAGTGTGGCTGGAGAATGAGTGCCCCATACTCCTTGCTCCTGCCCCCTATTGCTTGGATTAAAGGTGTGAAATATAATTCTCTTTTAGACTGACTCAGTCTTGTGTAGATCTGGGTGGCCTTGGACTCTCAGAGAACCATCTTCCTCTTAATCCTGAGTCCTAGGATTAAAGGTATGTACCACCACCTCCTAGTTTCTGACTGCTGGGATTAAAGGTGTGTCTCACCACTGCCTGATCTCTATAGCTTGAGGCTAACTCTGACTTGCTGAATCCTCAGTCAAGCTCTAATAAATCATAAATAACATATCACTACAGAAACTCATGGGAGGTAGGGAAGAAGGATGGGAAGGGGGAATGAACCAGATACAACAATAATGAAACCAGGTTGCTAAGCTAAGTAAAGCAAGAGAAGACAAACCATGGGTCCTATGGAGCATGTGGGGCATGTGCTGTGGGCCGTGTGGAGGATGTGTGGCAGTCAGCAGGCGGGGAGTATGCTTCCCTTTGGCTGGACATTTCCTGTAGCCCCACACTGCTCTGAAACCTAAAGCTGATGCACAGAGCACTAAGGACCTCCATCCCCAGAAAAAGGCTGGTGCAGACCAGACACGGAAATGGAGCACTACGTATTTTCCAAATGTGTCACTCCCAAGAATATTCTCTGTTTCAAGCTGAACTTTAAAGTTAATTGATTGGAACAAATTTAATGATCTAAAGGAAACTAAGTAGAATTGGGTTAGGCTTAAACATTGAATTTTAAATAAATTTAAAGTAAAAATGGTCCTTTTTTTTAAGATCTAATCTTTTCTTTTCATTGAAGTATGGCATGGCCTATTAAAGAAATAAGAATTGTAGCACCTGGAGTGACAGCTGTGGCTGCTGAGAGCCAAGCTCTTAACGTTTGGTTTGGACCTTTGCCTCTAATGGCTGAATCATCTCTATAGCCCATCCCCTCAGCCTGCTCAAGGCCTTGCCGTCTTTCCCTGAAGCACTTAAGAACCACCATTGGGAAACCACATTTCTGTTGAGCACATTCCTACTTCTGTTCCCTGAGGAACTGTTGGCCTGAGTCAGAGGGAGGTAAAAATAAATACTGGATCAGTCAGGAACTTTTGCAGTGATCACTTCTGCTCTGGGGGATGGCTGCTCTCTGCTTCTCATCAGCACAAATAGCAGAAAAAGAACCAAATGGGCAGGGGGCTGACAACACTGACACGAGGAAACCAAGTTTGTTAGGACAGGGGTGTGGCCTGCAGGCATAGACAGGCCTGGGATCCAGCTGTGTCAGTCTGGTCATGAGCCAGGGCTGGCAGCTGCAGCCGTGTGACTGGGAGAGCTGATGCAAGCCGGCTGTAGGTAGCTGAGAGCAGCTGGAGTGGAAAGAGGGGCTTTGAGGCTTTTGGAAGGATGCTTTGGAGTCATGTGTGACCATGGATTCATGCTGAAAATGTTTGCAGAAATAAAAAATCCCAGGCTGGCCTTGAACTTCAGATCCCCTTCCCTCTGCCTCTTCAGGGAATACTACAGTGTACCTCTCAGCTGAAGGAAACAAAGAGAGTTAGAGGTCTAGTTGATTAAGTTATTCTGTGATGTCACAGGCCCCACCTCGAAGGCAGAAGCTCAGAGCTTGAACTGCAAAAGAGCCTTGTCCACACTGCCTCAAACCCAACCTCTTGGGGGGGTAAGAGGGGGAGTCAAGCACTCCCAGCTTCACACTAGACTCCCTCCCTTCAGGGAAACAGATCATTTAGGCCTGGAGGCTCTTACTGCCTCACGCCCCCTGCTGGCCATTCTGGAAAATGCACTCCTCCTACTCCTTGGGCATGGGAGCTCTACTGAGCAAAAAAAGCATGGAATCCTCCATGTTCTCTATTCCTTTTCCCAGTGGCCCTGCCATTCACAGCAGAAAATCAGTGCCCAGAGGGAGGCTGCACAGAGAGGTGGCCTTCCTAAGTGGTGACTGGCAGGACTCAAAATTCAGTCCCAGGGCAACTTCCTGGGGCCATTAGCACTTGAACACTTGACACTAACTTCTAAGTTCCAAGACACCAGGAGAGGCCAGGTCAGGGTGTGAAGAGAACACCTCAGGAGTGCATGCACCCTTCTGGTTCTTGTCTAATGGTCCTCTCATCACCACAACACCTCCTTTAGCTGTAGATACCTCCTTCAAGGAACCCAGTGGCTCAGTGTGCATCTCATCCCAGCTTTATCTGTCTTTTTGCTTTTGGAAATTTTCTTTTTTTAATTTTTAATTAAATTAGAAACAATATTATTTTACATATCAATCCCAATTCCCTCTCCCTCCCATCCTCCCATGCTCCCCACCAACCCCCATCCCACCCCCAATTCACTCCCCTGGGAGGGTGAGGCCCTCCATGGGGGGGGGGTCATCAGAGTCTGTCACATCATTTGGGGCAGGGCCTAGGCCTTCCCCTGTGAATCTAGGCTGAGAGAGTTGTAGGGGACCAAAATATTTCTGCTATGGAATATTTTGAGATCCAGCCTTTGGTTTCACTAAACATGGAGCACCCGAAAGCTCTGGCCCACTATTGTATTGTTCTTGCCAGTAGGGCTACTATTGTTTACCATGGCCTCAGGGTAATATGCCTCCTAATTTGCATCTCTATGCGCCTAAGCATCTGAATAGGCCCTCACCTGGGCTGGGAGAGCAGAGGTGTGTTAGTAACTTGTGAGGACAGAAGGTTAGGAGTTAGGGGTGAGTTAGTGACCAGAGCAGAGAGAAAAAGAGAAATTTTCCCCTCGTGGTATAGGCAGGATGGTTAAGGAACACCAGAAAAGATGGCTAATAAAGAAATGACTCTAGTTCTACAACATGGAACTGAGGGCTCTCTGAAGATGACAAGATGCCTGCATTTGGTCTTTATTGCCGTTGGGTTACTAGGAGCTTCCAGGTCCATACACCCCCACTCAGGCAGAACCTCATGGACTAAGGCTGAAACATTCTGGGTCACGTCAGAGAGTATCCCTCCATGGGGAATGGGCTCCCAAAGTCCATTCCTGTACTAGGGATAAATACTGGTTCCACTGCCAGAGGCCCCATAGACTATACAGGCCTCCTAACTGACACCCATGTTCAGGAGACCCGAGTAGGTCCTATACTGGATCTCCAGCTGTCTGTCAGACTTGGGTCCTTGAGCTCCCATTTGATCAGGTCATCAGGTCAGTTGTTTCTGTGGGTTTCCCCAACATGGTCTTGACCCCTTTGCTCATCCCTCCTCCCTCTCTAAAACTGGATTCCAGGAGTTTGGTTCAGTGCTTAGCTGTGGATCTCTGTTTCTACTTCCATCAGCTACTGGATGAAGGCTCTATGATGGCATTTAAGGTAGTCATCAGTCTCATTATAGGGGAAGAGCATTTAAGGTAGCCTCTCCACTATTGCTTAGATGCTTAGTTGGGATCATCCTTGTGGATCTCTGGACATTTCCCTAGTGCCAGATTTTTCTTTAAACCTATAATGGCTCCCTCTATTATGATATCTCTTTTCTTGCTCTCCTCTATTCTTCCCCTGACTCAATCTTCCTGTTACCTCATGTCCTCCCATCCCCTCCTCCCCTTCTCTTTCTCCTAACTCCCTCTCCCCTCCTTCCATGCTCTCAATTTTCTCAGGAGATCTGTTCATTTCCTTCTCTGGGGGACCATGCATGTCTCTCTTAGGGTCATCCATGTTTCCTAGCTTCTCTAGAGGTGTGGATTATAGGCTGGTAATCCTTTGCTCAATGTCTAATATACATATATGAGTGAGTACATACCATGTTTGCCTTTTTGTGAGTGGGTTACCTCACTCAGAATGGTTTCTTCTAGTTCCATCCATTTTCTTGAGAATTTCAAGATTCCATTGTTTTTTTACCTGCTTAGTAGTACTCCATTGTGTAAATGTACCACATTTTCTCTATCCATTCTTCAGTTGAGGGGCATCTAGGCTGCTTACAGATTCTGGTTATTACCAATAATGCTGCAATGATCATAGTTGAACAGGTGTCCTTGTTATGTGAATGTACATTTGAATAGTTTCCTTCACATGTGTGCCTACACTTAAGACTGCAAAACAAATGCATACATATCCACTCTTACAGCACACACACACACACACACACACACACACACACACTGCATTTGTTGCATTATTTCACTAAGTTTGGTTTAGCTGTTGGCAACAGTTTAAACCAGTCTTTGTTATGAAAAGTTTCACTGAGCTCTACATGACCCTGCAGTGATTTTCACCAAGGGGAGAGGAGGAATACATCTCCTGGTTGTCTAGCAAAAAGAATTTTATGACTGATGCTAACAGTCCAGTCTGTGATTGGTCAGAAACATAAGCCTCAAAGCTTGTGGTTGGTGCAAAATTCAAGGTTGTGGATGATCTAAGTGAAATGTGACTGGTCAGAAACTAATGGCCATGACCACAACATTTTTAAGTTGCTCAAGAATATTGCTCTGCCTCATCAGGTCTGATGGATGTCCTCCTGAGTTGCATCCCCAGGTATCGAAACAGCAGTCCTCAAAGGGCTTCCCTGCAGTGTGCTTCTCTTGCCTTCTCTAAGCAGATCAGGCTGTGCTGGTAATACCAGGGCAGAATCCGCAGGGATAGTTGAGAGCAGGGGTGATAGCATAGGCCACAGAATAGCAGAGGCAGAATGGCGAAGGCGCAGACAGCTGAGTGTGGTCAGGCCATGCTGTGTCCACAGCAAGGCAGCTGATGATTGACAGCTGAAGAAGCAGCAGCTGATCGATTTGTGAGCCTCCAGAGCAGGAGGGAGAAGGCAGGAAGGAGAAGAGGACAAGGGGTGCAGAGCTGATGCTGAGGAAGGAGAAAGAGCTGTAAGGAGCAAGTGAAGAGAAACAGCAGGTCCTTGTTGCCAAAGAGATTCAGAGAGCTCCCAAGTCTTCACAGACAAGAGTCTCAGATTGGGGTTGAGAGCTGTAACAGAGGCTTCTGCTAAGCACTAAGAGGACAGAGTCCTGGGAACCGAACCCTTGAGGGCTGACCCCCAAGATCATTGAGGTCCGCACAAGGACTGAACACTTGAGTGGCTGCTGATTCTCCACATTGGCTGTGGCTCACTTCTACAAACAGAAATGGAAGAACTTCTTTCCATCCAGGTGGAGGACAGAGCCCTCAGGCAGCTGGTCTCTGACATCTCCACACACAATGCACACTACATGGAATTACAAGAAAGCTTGCTTGAGGGCTTTTCATAAACATAGCACTGGCATTCTTTTACCACGAACTACATCAGAATCTGGGGAAACAAATCTGTAAGTTAACAAAGTATTTACATTAGAATAAAAATTTTAGTATAAGTAAAATATAATCGTACAGAAAGCTCTTTATGCTCCAATAACTTAAAGGCAACTTAAATTGATTAACACCCATAGAAGCTTGAGTTAAGATAATAAAGCAGGGGGGCGTTGGTGGCGCACGCCTTTAATCCCAGCTCTCAGGAGGCAGAGGCAGGCGGATCTCTGTGAGTTCGAGACCAGCCTGGTCTACAAGAGCTAGTTCCAGGACAGCCTCCAAAGCCACAGAGAAACCCTGTCTAGAAAAACGGAAAAAAAAAAAAAAACCAGATAATAAAGCACCATGATGAATGGAGTAAATGAACCTTTAGTAGTTAGCAGAGGCATGAAAAACAATAAAGACTAAAGACAGGAGGACTACATTAGAAATGGTGACCATGAAGTTGATCCTGCCAGCCAAGTTAAAGTGATGAAAAGGGTAATTGTTGAGATGTTGTGAGTGTAAAGTTGATATTCCTGAAGGGCAGACAGCAGGGAAAGAAGAGAAGATTTAACACAGCAACTTTCTAGAAATGACAAATAAGTCTTAGAAATCAATAGCACCCCCCTCAGCCTGGTGAAGTTCCTCATTTTCTGTATGAAGAGCAATTGAGTTGAGCCCAGTGGAAACACCAGACGCGATTAAGACTCTGTCTCAGCCACCTCAATGGCTAGAAATAGACGTCTGGTGTGTGTTCTCTCTGGAAAATCAGAGAGTAACCCATGTTCTTATGCCTGTACAGGCCTCAGACACATGTATTAGTGGTCATCACTTCCTGTAAAGAACTTACTAATCACTGTGCAATGAAACTTGCACCCCACTTTGAACCCTCTAGAAATCCTGATTGCCTGATTAGAGCTTGATTGATTGTGGAGAGGGAGGGATATTGCAGGTCCAGAACCCAGTTACAATTTATCTTTTAAATGATAGCCTCTCACTGTGTACTTCTGTGCCCGACTTGACTTGTAGCTGACAGGTGAAGCATGTTTGGACAGTGTTAACAGACTCCTAGCTTCCATCAACGGAAACCTGAAGTATGCCACCATGTAGCATATGAGACTTTTAGCAGAGGTTTTCTCATGTTGCTGTAAACTGTCTTTCTGATGGTTTCCACCATATTTGTAATGAGTTTTGATTTATGGCACTCTTTGTTCTATTAGTATAAAAACTTTGAATCGTGGCATTTGGGGAAACTTAGTCTGTGTTACTGGGCCATGGGTATTCATGTTTAGCTCTAGAATAAGCTATCACTCACTCCTTTTATGGGAGCCCTTTTTTCATACTGATACATATACAGTTCAAATGATCGCAGGAGAATGAACCGCATTCGATACAATGACAGACATGACACATTTTCCACTAAGGCTACAGATGGTTCTTGATAATGGAGTTTGAGTAGAACACAACCAATAAAGGCAAAACACATCTGAAATGTCTCCTTACAGAAAAGGATATAAAATAGGAAAACATAAAAGTGGCTAGGCTGTTCATATGACAGGCAGAATGAAGGAAGGAGGGAAAAGGGGAAAGAAGGGAGGGGGAAGGGGCTGGAAGGGAGAGACATGAAGGTAGGAGGGGGAATGCAAAACACACACACACATAAATTAAAACTCTTTTAATGAGAATTTGCCTTCGGGTATGTCTGCATGCCACTTGGTGTCTGGTGCCCATGGAGACCAGAAGAGGGTGTCAGAGCCCCCTGGAACTAGCATTACAGATGGTTAAGTGCTACTATGTAGGTCCTGGAATTCAAACCCAGGTTCTTTAGAAGAACAGCCTGCCCTGAGAATCACTGATCCATCTCTCCAGTTCCTATATATGAAATTTTATCCAACCATCTGCTGTTGACCACTTGGGCTCCTTCTACTTTTGGGCTATTGTGAGCAGCAACTTGAACAGTGGTGTGGGTCTACACTAGAAAGTTTAGATAACAGATTATTTAGTTATTTTTTACATTCCAATCCCAGTTTCCCCTCCCCCCTCTACTCCCACTCTCCCCATTCTCCTCCTCAGAGAGGGTGAGGCCTCCCGGAGGAAGTCTAAGTTTGTCCCATCATCTTGTTCAAGCAGGATCAAGGCAACTCTCCACCCCCACATCCCCGTGTCTAGGCAGAGCAAGGTATCTCTCCATATAGAATGGGCTGTACTACGCCAGTTTGTGAATTAGTGTTAGATTTTGGACCCATTGCCAGTGGCCTCATATATTGTCCTAGTCACACCATTGTCACCTATGTTAAGAGAGTCTAGTTTGGTCTCATGCAGGTTCCCCATTTGTCAGACCTGAGTCAGTGATCTCTCACTAGCTTGGGTCAGCTGATCCTGTGGTTTCCCCATCATGGTCTTGACTCCTTTGTTCATATTATCACTCCTCTCTCACTTCAATTGTACTCCAGGAGCTTGACCCATGGATTAGTTGTGGAATTCTTCATCTGTTTCCATCTGTGTCTGCAAAAGGATTCTAGCTTCTCTGGGGTTGTGGATTATAGATTGGGTAAATTTTGCTTTTGGTCTGGTATCCACTTATGAGTGAGTACATACCACGATTGTCTTTTTGTGACTGGGTTACCTCACTCAGGATGGTTCTTTTCTAGTTCCATCCATTTACCTGTGAATTTCAAGATTCCATTGTTTGTTTTTTTTTCCATTGAGTAGTACTCCGTTGTATAAATGTACCACATTTTCTTTATCCATTCTTCAGTTAAGGAGCATCTAGGTTGTTTCCATGATCTGGCTATTAGGAATAATGCAGCCCACTTATTGGCATGTCACCCCAAGTATTGAAAGTGGGGTCTCTGTTCTGTCCCCTCCAAAATTAATCTTGAGATTGGATGCCATGGCTTAGTAATTAGAGTTGAGGAGGTCTCTATGAAGGAATCTACTTCTGATGTCTTGCCAAATGGACATGTAGATAAATGCCTTCGGTAAGTATTGATTTTATCTATGTAGAAGAGTCACCTGTCAGCCTTGGTCAGACAAATATCTCTAGAGAATGGTCAAAGTGGTGACTCAAGATGTCCAAGTACTGAGAATAAGTAGCTGTTGCTTGTTCAGCCTCAAAGCCATCATCAATATCGCTAACACCCTGAGACCTCATCAGACTTCCTTGTCTCTGCTGGTGGACAGCTCTTCACTTGTTCCTTACATCCATACATCCTTCTTTCGCCTCAGAGCAGCACCCTTTGTCCTCTTTCTCCTTCCCTGTCTCTGGTGTTCTGTGGCCTTGGTCAACATCACCATTGCTCTCAGCTGTCCCTGCTGCTACTTCCCTACTGTCATCAGTTCACCCTGAACTGATTAGTGTGCACAATGAAAGGCCGAGAGGTCTTATGAAGGCCTGTGAGGCAACACATGACTATATCTTCCAACAGACTTGGTGAGCCAGAGCAAGTATACATGGGCAAAGTACTGAGTAATGCTGATAGTTCAGTTTCAAACAAGGCATTTAATTTCACTTAATCCTAAGTCAAGGGAATACTGCCGAATGTGGTCAGAAGGACTGACT
Source organism: Cricetulus griseus (assembly GCF_003668045.3). Lineage (NCBI taxonomy): Eukaryota > Metazoa > Chordata > Mammalia > Rodentia > Cricetidae > Cricetulus > Cricetulus griseus. The sequence continues at coordinate 16,978,262 of NC_048601.1, forward strand.
GTAGAGCTGATGGATATGGAGGACTGAGGTTGGATGCTGTCCTCTGGACATGGCGTGGTCTTTCTCCCCCATCTTTGGCATCATAATTACTCTTCCTTGCAAAGACAGATTTTAAATATTTAGTGTCAGTGAGAGCAAAAACCTCTGACCTCTGAAGTTTATTATCCTGCCTTTTAATCTATGGCTTCTTTCTTTCCTCCCTTCCTGTCAGGGTGTTATCTGCCTTCACTTTTATGATTTGTAATTTCAGTCCTTATAGCATGTACCAACCTTTAGACTGAGATAGCAAAAGAATGTCAGGCACCATGTGAATCACAGTCTCAGACAATCTTTGAAAAGGGATGACCGTGTCTATGTACAGAGCTGGATTCCTACATTGTTCCTACCTGACCCAAGGTTTTCAGAAGAGGCTATGTGAAAAATTAGTGGTTTTCTCAGAAATCTATGGGACCTCCTGTAGAAGCCCAGTATTTATCCCTAGCATAGGTGTGGACTTTGGGAGCCCATTCCATATAGAGAAATACTCCCTAAGCCAAGACACATGGGGGTGGTCCTAGGCCTTATCCCAAAGGATACGAAAGACTCTAATGACACCCTATGGAAGGCCTCACCATTCAGGGGGAGCAGAAAAGATATGTGACAGATAAGGATTTAGTTGGGGGGTGTAGGGGAGGACGGGTGGGAGAAGGGAACTGGGATTGTCATGTAAAACAATCCTGTTTCTAAATCAATTAAAAAAGTTGGAAAAAAATTAGTAGTTTTGACATCAACTGAGAGTCAGAGGAGATGAAGATGGTGGAGGTTTTAGCTTTGCCATATTGGCTAATCTTGGTAAAGCTGCAGCCTCAAGAAACAGGATCTATCCCACAGGAAGCTGGCTTCAGTCTCATTTTTCATAAACAAGTGCTCCAGTGAACTGTAAGCTGCCAACTCAATTAAATGTTTTCCTTTATAAGAGTTTCAGTGATGGGGTTGGAAAGTTGGCTCAGTGGGTAAGAGTGTTGGATGTTCCTCCAGAGAACCCAGATTCAATTACCAGCCCCTACATGGCATCTCACAACTGTCTGTAACTCCTTATTCCAGGGTATCCACATCTTCACACAGACATGCATGCAGGCAAAACACTAATGTACATAAAATACAAATAAATAAGTTATAAAATGTTTTAAAAAGGAAACCAGAGAACCATCACCCTTTACAATAGCAACAAATATAAAATATCTTGGGGTAACACTAACCAAACAAGTGAAAGACCTATACTACAAGAACTTTAAGTCCTTGAAGAAAGACATTGAAGAGGCTATCAGAAAATGGAAAGATCTCCTATACGCTTGGATAGGGAGGATCAACATAATAAAAATGGCAATCCTACCAAAAGCAAACTACAGACTCAATGCAATTCCCATCAAAATCCCAAAACAATTCTCCACAGACCTTGAAAGAACAATATTCAACTTCATATGGAGAAACAGAAAACCCAGAATAGATAAAACAATCCTGTATAATAAAGGAATGTCCAGAGGCATCACTATCCCAGATTTCAAACTCTACTAAAGAGCTATAGCAACAAAAACTGCCTAGAATTGGCATAAAAACAAACAGGTAGATCAAAGGAATCAAATCAAAGACCCTTATATCAACCCAAACACCTATGAACACCTAATTTTTGACTAAGAAGCCAAAATGGCACAATGGAAAAAGGAACTTCTCTTTAGCAAATGGTGATGGAATAACTGGATGTTAACATACAGAAGATTGCAAATATATCTGTAACTATCACCATGCACAAAATCCAAATCTAAGTGAATCAAAGACCTCAAAATAAGTCCAGCAAATTCAGCATGATAGAAGAGAAAGTGGAAGTATCCTGGAACACATTTGCACAGGAGACCACTTCCTAAATATAACAGCAGTAGCACAGACACTGAAAGCAACAATCAATAAATGGGACCTCGTGAAACTGAAAAGCCTCTGTAAAGCAAAGGACACTGTCAAGAAGACAAAACTTCAGCCTACAGAATGGAAAAAGTTCTTCACCAACCCCACATCTGACAGATGGCTGATCTCCAAAATTTATAAAGAACTCAAGAAACTAGATATCAAAATACAAAATAACACACTTGAATGGGATATAGAATTCATATAAACAATGAATTCTCACCAGAAGAAATTAAAATGGCCAAAAGACATTTGAGGAACTGCTCAACATTCTTAATTATCAGGAAAATGCAAATCTAAATGACCCTGAGATACCAACTTACACCTGTCAGAATGACTAATATCAAAAATATAGAAGAGAGGTTATGTTGGAGAGGATGTGGAGTTGGGGAACACCCCTCAGCTGCTAGTGGGAGTTCAAACTTGTACAGCCAATTTGGAAATCAGTATGGCAGTGTCTAAGAAAATTGGGGATCAATCTACCTCAAGACCGCTACTGGGCATTTATCCAAAGTATACTCAATCATACCACATGTTCATAGCAGCATTCTTTTAAATAACCAGAACTTGGAAACAACCTAGATGCCCCTCAAAAAGGATGGATAAAGACATTATTGTACATTTACACAATGGAGTACTACTCAGCAGTAAAAAATGATGACCCCATGAAACTTGTAGGCAAATGAATGATACTAGAAAAAAAAACATCCTGGTTGAGGTAACACAGATTCAAAAGACAAATACGGTATGTATTCACTCAGAAGTGGGTATTACATGGTAAAGCAAAGGATAACCAGACTAAAGTCTACAGCTCCACCTAAGTAACAAGGGTGACTTCTTAGGGACATATGAGTCACTCTGGAAAGAGATGTTATATATCTCCAGGGTAAACTGGGGGCAGGGAGATGGTAACGGGGATGGGAGGGGATATGAACAGGAGGGAATGATATGGCCTAGGTGGGGAGGGATTCAATGCAAGAGCAATGAAAAGATATCTTAATAGAGAGGTCCTCCACAAGGAGGACCCCAACTAAGACTCATAGCAATAGTAGAGAGGATGCCTGAACTGGCCTACCCCTATAATCAGATTGATGAATACCCCAACTATCACCATAGATCCTTTATCCAGTAATTAATGAAATCAGACACAGAGATCCACAACCAAGAACCAGACCAAGCTCCGGGAACCCAGGTGAAGAGAGGAAAGAGGGAACTTTGAGCAAGGGAGATCAAGATCATAAAGGAGAAATCTACAGAGACAGCTGAACCAAACTTATGGAAACTCATAGAACTACAACTGTAGACACTCCAGGGGAGCAAACTAGGCCCTCTGGATGTGGGATACAGTTGTGAAGCTTGAACTGTCAGAGGGACCCCTGGCAGAAGAACCATGTGAGCCTGGTACATGAGCTAACTTCTTGGAGCTCATTCCCTATGATGGGTTGCCATGCTCAGAGGCAGTAAGACCATGATATAATCCCGGTATATGAGCTAGCTTTTTGGAGCCCATTCCCTATGGTGGGATGCCATGCTCAGTCTCAATGCATGGAAGAGGAGCCAGGCCCTGCCCTAACCTATTGTACAAGACTATGTTGACTCCTCTTGGGAGCCCTTATCTGTGAGGAGGAATGGACTGGGTGAGGGCTATGGAAAAGGTGAGGGAGGGTGGGAGGTGGCAGGGGGTTGGGAAGAGGGGTGGGAGGGTGAACTGTGATTGGAATGTAAAATGATATCAGAAAATAAAAAATGGGAAAAATGAACTGGTATACAGAGAAAGGAGGAAAGACATGAGTCTTAGATCATTTACTACCTGTAGTGTGCTTAGACTGGTCTTCACAGTGGCCATTGCCTAATATGTAATTCTATAATTCTATCTGCTGAGAGGTGACGTATTCAGGACTGATAAGGAGTGGTTAATGAATCACCTAGACAGGCTGGACTGAGCATGTAAAGTGCTTATAAGGACCAACATACAGAATGCAAGGCTTTTTCAACCTCTCCACAGTTTTGAGTTTCAAACCTCCTCCTGAATTCAGTTGAGTTTCTTCCTTTCAGCTCACAGATGACTGCTGCAAAGATTAAAGAAGCTTCCACAGGCTTGTTAAAGACAGACGTCACTACTCCAGACAGCCTGAAAGATGTAGAAATAGGTATGTATGTTAATCTTATTTGATTCAAATAAAATAGATGAGATTCACCTGGGACCCTCAGAGGAACTGAAACACCTGCCTGTTAGCCTGTCATGGTGGGTCTCTGTAGAAGTGGAGATTGGAGGAGGGCTCTCTTATATTAGCTTCTCTGTCAGAGTACATAACATTTAAGTATTTTTAGGCAAGAGAAATGAATAATGAATTAATTACAAAAGCCTGAGACATGGTCTTTGTTTTCTTGGTTGGAATGCATTTGTTTGTTTGATTTACTTTTGGTGTGTATGGCCCAACTTAGGGACCTGTGGGGACAGCAGGCTGAGGATCATTTTACCAGCATAATATATGGGTAGGTGCAAGCATAATGTCCAGGTTTCCTTTTTAAGTCATTTTCCCCAGTGCTGAGTAATGTTGTTTTCCTTTGTCACAAGCTCAGGGGATATTTGAGCTGGAGTAAAACACAGGATTAATTTATAAAGCTGCTGTCAACACAGGGAGGATTTTATATAAACATAGGCATTTCCCTTAGGTACAGGACCTGAGGGAAATATGGTCTCTTTTAACAAAATGTTAAACTATTTTTCAACTATTTTCCCCAGATTTTGGTAATATTAAGCGTAGTTAATGCATATAATTACTATGTAAGCAAAATTTTATTCCATAATATGGCCCATTTTTCTTTTTAAAAATCAATGTGTGTTTATAGTGCATGTGAGTGTGTACTGTAGACTGGGGAAGGTGGACAATTCTTCAGTAGGAAGAGGATAAACACTCTTCTGTATATGATGATAGACAGTGGGTTTCCATGGTAGACTCACACCTCATCCTGTTTATCATAACAGACTCAAAATGGACCACACACCCAAATAGGAAGTCTAGAACTTAAATCTATTTGAAGAAAACAAATGAAAAACATCTTGTTGAATAGCAGCTTTCTTAGGCAAAGATTTCTTGGTTACAATACCAAACACTTTACCTATACACTAGAAAAATAAATTGGATTTAGTGCAATGAACACTCTGATCTGGACCCTAAAAAGTAATAAAAAGATAAATGGTGGGCTAGTAGGGTCCCCCCATGCTCTGTGTGTGTCTCTATTCTGTCTGTCAGTCTGTCTGTCTGTCTCTGTGTGTGTCTATCTCTGTCTGTGTCTGTCTTTGTATGTGTCTATTTCTGTCTGTGTCTGTGTCTGTCTCTCTCGCTCAAAAGAAATTGTACCTACAATGTACTAAGAGTTTTAAAAACCCAATGTTTCATTAGATAAGTAATTGCTTATTTAGAAGTACTATGAATATTGCTATCCTTATATAATTATTTGCCTGTGATAATTGCTGGTATATAAAAATGAAATTTATTTTGCCTATTGACATATTTTCCTGCAATGCTGTAAACACTTTCATCATTTTTACAGCCCTTTTAATAGACTTTGTAGAAATTTATCCCCACAGAAACAGCTGACCTGAACAAGGGACAGCTCATGGAATCCAAGCTGATAGCTGGGAAACCAGCATAGGACGGATGCAGACACCCCACCTCCCCCCGCTTGTGGGTGTCAAGAGGCCTGGGCAATCTATGGGGCCTCTGGTAGTGAATCAGTATTTATCCCTAGTATACAAATAGACTTTGGGAGCCCATTCCACACAGAGGGATACTGTTTCAGCCTAGACACATGGGGGAGGGCCTAGGCCCTGCTCCAAATGATATGACAGACTTTGAAGATCCCCCATGGAAGGCCTCACCCTCCCTGGGGAGCAGAAAAAGGATAGGATGGGGGTTGAGTGAGGGGCAGGTGAGGAAGGGAGGGAGAGGGAACTGGGATTGGCATGTAAAATAAACTTGTTTCTAATTGAAATTTAAAAAGGCAAAAAAGAAATTTATGTGTAGATATATCCATGTTGTCTGAATATCAAGACTTTTATGTCTATAAGGCCTGACAGTTTTTTCTTATTTTTGTCCCATTGTCCTGCCTAGGACCCCCAGAGTCACACTAGAATGTTGAGCGGACACACTAACCCTTTTCTGGGTCACCTTTACCTGCTTTTACAAGTTCTTGAAATTGATGTTCTGATATTGATATTTTCAGGTAAAAAAGTCCAAGGAAAATGTCTGAGAATCATCTCTGCTGAGTCTCCTGCTAAGCTTTACTGCTGCTACGGAGTGATCGCTGTCCTCACTGTAACTGTACTTTCACTTTCTGTTGCTTTGTCATTGTCAGGTGAGTGACTTGTTCTACAAATTGTGCATCATTTTCTACACAAGTATGATGTCAGCAAATCCTTAATTACCACTGTGAGCCAGGCACTGTGTGAAGGGCTGGAGAGGAAACACACTGGAAATTCCTGTTCTCTGGGAACTTAGGATCTAGTGGGAAGATTCGGTGAAGGGACAGCACAGGCTGTGGTGTGCACAGGAGGCCAGGCTCAGCATCCCTGGGAAGATGGCATTCAGCAAGCTCTAGAGAGACGCAGGAGACGTATGTCCACCTGGATTAACTACTCAACACAGAGAAAAAGGAGAGGAAAACTTGAAAGAGACTCTCAACGAGATTGCTACAGCTGAGGGAAGTGAGAACATTGAAGAGCAATAAGGTGGAGAAAGGTAAAGGACGCCCAACCCATGACCCATGGTTTCAGTTAAACATTTCAACCATGGTCTGACAATATTAAATAGAAAGTTCCAGAAGATGTGATTCCTAAGTTTTTAGTTGTAGACTGTTCTGTATACTGTGATAGACTTGTACAACTTTGTTGCCATAGTGGGAGGAAATGCTCTATGATATCGATATATATTGGTTTTCTGAGACAGGGTAGCTCCATGTAGTCCTGGCTGTCCTGAAACTCACTGGATACACAGGTTGGCTGTGAGCACAGAGATTCACCTGCCTCTGCCTCCAAAGTTCTGGGATCAAAGGTGTGCACCACCACCATCCAATATTGTTTAATGAAATCAACTTTAGTCTGCCAAAGTATTTATTCTGACAAGTATTTGCCAACAAGACTTAGTAGGTGTAATCTAAACTATTATGTAGCTCTGAAAAGAGTCAGATAAAAAGAAGTGACAGTAACCCTCAGTGCCCATTGCATTTGTCCCTGTCTTGGTATAAGAACTGACAACAGCTACAACAAATTTCCCTCCACTAAAATTAATTGGGTGGCCATTTCTGGTGTTTAACATTTCTAATCAAATAACTTATTTCTAAGACTCACTAGATCATTGAAACAGAAGCACATATGTTCTGGACTGCTAAAGAAAGAAAAGGTTGAAGTTAGGTAAGAAAAGTGTCTGTTATTCTTCTAAGCTGTGCTCTGAAAGCTTGCTGCATTCAGAGCTTCTTACACACACACACACACACACACTTACACACATACATGCACACACATAGACACACACAAACACTTTTTTATAATAGATTCCTAAATGAAAGCATCACACAGCTCCATTAGCATAGCCACTTCAACATGTGTCAAGTTCAAACTCTATGTATCTCATGGAACTTCCACACAGTTACAATAGCCTTTTTGAAGACATGGAGCTTTGGCTATGGTTTTACACTTTCACTGCCAAGCAAATTATTATGTATTTATCAACCACAAAAAAGGAAAGAAAAACTGGTAGAATTGAAACTAAAAAAAAAAGAAAAACCTCTTCCCTTTATACCCTTGGTCATGTTTACAGGTCCTTTGCTGCACCCTGTCCTTCCTAATCACCTTACGTCAGTCTTCCTTGCTCTCATCCCTGTGTGTTACACCAGGCCCACACTCACAGGGGTTCACACTGTACATCACTGGCTGGTTTTGCCTGTGAGAGAGTACATGGGTCTCTTTCATTCTGAGTTTGGGAGACCTCACTCAATATTATACCGTCCCAGGACACCCTCTTTCCTATCATTTTCATTTTTCATTTACAGCTGAATAACATTCTGTTTTGTACATGTAACATGTTTTCATTATCTGTCCATCAGATGATGGACATGTAGGTCAGGTCCATTTTCTAACTATTACAAATAGGGGAGCAATAACCATGAATGTACAAGTTTCTCTAGGGTAGAATGTGGAATTCTCTTTTTACATACCCAAGAGTAGCAGAATTGTGTCACATGGCAGGTCTATTAATACATTTTTCTGAGAAACCTCCATACTGGATGTATCAGTTTGTACTCACACCAACAGTAAATAAGTGTTTCTAATTCTGCACATGCTTCTAATGTGCAGAGAACAACCTGCCTCTGCATCCCAAGTATTGAGATTAAAGTCAAGCTTCACCTCTGCCCAGCATTGTTGTCAGATTCTTTATGACAGCCATTCTAATTGGCTCTAATAAGAGCCATCATTGGTTATATACATTTAATGTGTGTGTTTGTGATAGAATTTTAGGAAGCCCTTGATTAAAATTTTGGTATTAAAGAAACATTTTACCCATGCCATGGTTTGCAGGAAGGTATTTCTCTACAGTAAAACCCAGACAAGGGAGGAGTTTTGTTTCTTTAGTTAAGAAAATAACAGAATGTGAAGGAGGATTCTGGGAAAAGAAACTATAGGAATCCAGGAACCAGGAACAGCCCTAAGAGGCTGATAACTTAGGAATGATTTCCTCACACAATATGATGTCCTTTGTCCAAGCACTCAGGGGGCACAGCCAGGAGGATTACCATAAGCTCCAGACAACTACAGTCCTACAGTAGGCAGGGGATAGACATATTGCGATTCTGTCTCAAATCAGAAAGTACAAAGAAGAAAATGAAGCCTTTCCTCAGAAACTACTGGAAGGCCCAGGTATAGGGACCATAATGCTAGGATGTTCTCTTGGTGATCAGTTTTGAATGTACAACACAAGGACTCACCTCACCTCTGACATTTGGGTGGCTACACAAAGAAACCAGACATGGGAATGTTTATTTGTGGCACTGTTTACATTTTAGGGAGACCAGTCACTGAGAACAGTGGACCTTGCTATGCTACCTGCCCAAAAGACTGGATTGGATTTGGAAATAAATGTTATTATTTTTCTGAAGAAATGAGAAACTGGACATTCAGCCAGACTTCCTGCATGGCACTAGAGGCCCATCTAGCTATACATGAGAGCCAGGAGGAGCTGGTAAGAAAGGATCTGGATTAGTTTGTGGGTTGTTCTGTTGAATGTGTATTGCCTTGAGATGGAGATCTTAAAGCTGAAGCATAAGGAAGGACCCTACCCTAGGCAGATGGCCATATATGGAGCAGATTGTGCCATTTGCTGGTGTTATCGCTTCTGGCTGGAGCCCTGACATATAGGAGAGACATCTTTTCATGCAGTGCACATATTAAAACCTAAATGGCCAGACATAGAATCTACTGGTCATTTAAGTTTTCCTCCAAGCATGCACATATTGCGTACTGAAAGTGGTGTCTATCAAAAATCTCAGGGACATTTTTCATTAGGGACTTTCCCAGCCACTGTGGGAAGGGAGCATTGTATTTTGGATTATGGATATAAAATGCACCCACTGGGACCAGAGGGTTATTGTGGCTCCAAAATCAATGATCCTCAGCTGCCATCCTGAAAGACGTCTGTAGGTTGGAGACACTCAAGGGTCATCTAAAGCTGAGAGACACATGTATTTGTTTTCTGTGTAATATGGCAGAATTTCCTGAAGAGATACAAGGGACCTTCTGACCACTGGATTGGCCTTCACAGGGAGTCACCCGAAGACCCTTGGATGTGGACAGACAACACTGAATATAACAACTTGTATGTTTTTAGAACACTTTTCCTCCTACTGTGATCATTTGTTGTTAAGTGTGTGTATGTGTGTGTGTGTGTGTGTGTGTGTGTGTGTGTGTGTATGTGTGTGTGAGCATGTCTGTCTGTGTGTGTGTGTGTGTATGTGTGTGTGAGCATGTCTGTGTGTGTGTGTGTATGTGTGTGTGTGTGTGTGTGTGTGTGTGTGTGTGTGTGGTGTGTGTGTGTGTGAGAGCATGTCTGTGTGTGTGTGTCTGTGTGTGTGTGTGTGTGTGTGTGTGTGTGTGTGTGTGTTTATGAATGGCTACATCAAGTGATGTCAAATGTACAGGAAAGGAAGAAATAGAAACCTTCTGATGTGAGCAGATGTGGCTCAGAGGCAGGGTGTGTAGTTCCATGCAGAGCCAATTCCCAGACAACTCCACGTTCTTACACATTTAAATCTTTGAATGTTCTCCCATTTATAGGCCATCATTTTCAAGGCTTTTACTTAGTGTGATTTTACTCAAAGTCCTTTTTAGCTTGATGAAGGCACCTGGAGTAGATGTTGTCTGCTCCATCACTAATCAAAAATTTTCCTTGATGATAGACACTCTCATAAGAAGATGGTCAATGAGAGCTCTGAAAGCCTAGGAAGCCACTGTAGAAATGCTGGGGTAGTAGGACCTGTCACACAGCTGTTTGCACAGCTGCATCTGTTCACAGAAGCCGAGACTCCAGGGGCATTGGGAATGTCCTCTAAAGTATCATCATCAAAGAACACCGAGTCTGCTCCTGGATGAGAAAATAGCTTTCTGAATGGAAGAATAGAACATAGGCTGGGTCATGTCCATCATTAAAAACCTCTCAGTAATTTACTGAGAAATGGGGTTTCCCCACCTTTATACATGTGTAAAATGCTTTAAGATAGAATTGAAAATCACCCTCAGTGAAACCACCCATGGAGTAGTCCATTTGAACACGACATCAAGCACAAGTCAAATGTGTTTACAAACAATGTAAGACTCAACATGAACAAATGACAAAGGTGTTGTATTCAAGCCAATCCCTGAGCATGTAAAAGATGCTAGGGTAAAATTAGTTCAGGTGTTTAAAAGTAATATCGCCTGTATGGAAATTGTTTTTTGTTTTTTGTTTTAGGGTTCTCACCCAAGGTGGAGGAGAATATGCCTACCTGAATGACAGCGGAATCAGCAGTGCCAAGGACTACATACATAAGAAGTGGATTTGTAGAAAGTCTAAAATATGTACTTCACAATGCCCAGAAATTTTAAATCCAGGCTAGGGAATGTGCCAAAGCATGCATGAGAAACAGATGCTCTTTGACCTGTTATATACAGTTGCTACTCTACTCCTGATCTGCTAAAATTATCTACATCCATCAATAATATGTGTTGCCAAAAAGATGGAAATTTACTTAGAGGATAACAGATATGGGAAGAGAGCATGGATGATTCTGAATTATACAGACTTTTGGGTATAAGCTAGTATTCATATTCTTTTTTCTTTTGGTTTGTTTTGTTCTTTTTCATTACTTTATGTTTTACATTCCAATATCAGTTCCCTAGTATTCATATCTTAAATCTGAAATACAATCATGTCTGTATTAGTGAACTACACTTTTATGACAAGTTATGAATTTTTATTAGTTCTTGATTTGAATGCATGGGACATAAAATTGTAGGTTGGCTGAACCCATGGAAATGGTTCAATAATCACAAAAAGATGAGGTTGGCCTGTGTCCTCCAAATAAACATGATCATCATTTTTTTTTTTACAAAATTCAATGACCAATATGAAGGGAGATCTAGACAAGATCACATTCTATGGTTTAATGCCATTGTCAAAGGTTTTCAACTTTACTTCTTGGTGTTCTTTTTTAATTAAAATAGACTAAGAATATGTGATAAGCAAATGTAATTTTAGTTTCCTAATTTAACATTTTGAGAGTTTCATATGTGAGTATGCCATTTGAATTTTATTCCTTGTTAGGCTCTTTTCAGATCAGGAGACAATTAATTCCAGAACCTCCTTTAAAGCATCTGATGGCTAATCTTGCCTTCATTTACACTTGTTAATTTTCAGGAACAAAATAATTTAAGTTTATGGTCATATGCTATACTGTACTGAGGAGTCCCAAAAAGGACGAAATAACAGGTCACAAGCATCTCTTCTTTTAACTCTGTTCTTTCTTTATTGACATTATATTAAACCTTCTCATGCATGCTAGGCAAACTGTGTACTACTGATGTTTGACACTCTCTAGTTTTGTGAAGTTTGTTTTGTAACAAGGTTGCTATGTAATCCACAAATGGCAAGAATCGAGCTATAAACTACCACATAGGACATATCTTTACTCTTTACTAAAACATGTGTTTGGGCTCTGTTATATGGCTCTGAAGGTAAAGTCACCGTCCACTAAGACTGATAACCTGAGTTGGACACCTGGACTCATGTGTTGGAAGTAGAAAACCTTCCACAGGAAGTTTGTCCTATGACCTTTGTGCTGTATAGATACACATTCACAAATAAATGATAAAATCAAATAAAAAGTTAATGTTCATTTTTTGTAGTAGACTGTGCTTATTTTGAGTCTGTAACTTTATTTTTTATTATTGTTTTTCTTTCTTTTGTTTTGTTTTGTTTTTTGAGACAGGATTTCAATGACCTTTGCTTTGCTTTGTAAACCAGTTTGGTGTTGAACTCAGAGATCTGCCTTCCAATGCCTCCCAAGTGCTGGGGTTTTTAGTCATGTGTCACCACCACTGGGCTTAGCCAGTTTTTCTTAATTTTTAAATACAGACATCTTTTATTCAGGAAAATACTTTTCTCAGTGTTCTGCTTCAACTTAGTTTAGCCCCTTTTGCTTTGCCATCCATTTTATTCCCAGTAGACTAATGAGAAGGTCCTGTGTGCACTTCTGTATTCACAGAGAACATCACAGTGTGTCCAACCCAAGGGTTCAAATCATATAAGTGAGGAAGATACGTTCTCAAGACAGTGACTATGGGATTCCCTCTTGGATTATATATAAGCATAAATTACAAAAAGGCTATTTTCCTACAAAAAAATTCAGAGAAACAAATTACTTTATATCATTAAACTGTGTGTGGTTGTCATGTGAGTAACTTTCCTTGGGAGATACAAGACACAAATCTACTCACCCCAGAGAGGGAGCTCATGGTGGACCAAAGTACAGATATCACCAAAGTTCAACTTGGTCACCCATGAGTCTTATCGGGGTTGCATATAGGGATATGGGTGTGCAGTTACTTACAAGAGCAGAATGGACTAAAAGACAGATGCCCCAAAGCCCATTCCTGTAACATGAAAACAAAAACCCAGAGATAGATACTGGGGTTCAAGCTTCAAGCTGAGGATCAGAGAAGCAAAACAGCCAAGACACTGCCTCATACTTACCTCTACCTCAGACTGAAATGGTAGTCCTGTCTCCACCAAATCCCAGACTGCTGCCTCTCCTCAACTTGGAAAAAGTCAAATTCTCTCATGAGACCCTTTGCTCCTTCCTTTTATACCTCCCTAGGGCTGGGATTAAAGGCTTGTGATCACCTTTATGTGAGCTGTTTCTCTTTAGGACTGGATCAATTTTGTGTAGCTCGGTGTGGCTTTGAACTAATAGAGATCCATCTGCCTGTCTTCTGATTCCTGGGATTGAGGCTATCTGCCACCACTGCCTAGATCTATGGCTAGTTAGTATGGATGCTGGGATTAAAGGCGTGTATCATCACTGCCAGACTTCCATGGTTTGTTTCTAGCTTTGATTTCTGTACCCTCAGGAAGACTTTAATAAATCATAAATAATATATTACCACACATTTCAGCATGGTGACTGCTCATTAAAGCTGGGACAGAGGGACACACTGCACAGACTGCAGATAGCTCATCAATTTGAAGAGTGCCTATCTTGGTTACTTTTTATTGCTTCGAAGTAACACAATGACCCCGGCAATTTAGAAATAAAGAAGTTACGGGCAGCTTGCTTAGCATTTCAGATGGTGAGGCTATGAGCATCGTAGTAGACAGCATGGCAGCAGGCAGGCAGGTATGGCGTGGGAGCAGCGGCTTAGGTATGGAGACAAGCATGAGGCCAGAAGAGATCGCTGACTGGGCATCATGAGGGCATTTGGAACCCCAACCCCAGTGACACAACTCCTGCAATAAGGTCACACATCCTTCAAAAAGGCCATCTCCCCAACAAGACCACTCTCCTCAAACAAGGCCATATTTCTTTATCTTCTCCAAACAGATGCACCAAATGTGGAGCAAGCATTCAAACACATGAGCCTAAGGGACCATTCTCCTCCAACTCAGCACAGTGTCCTTGCCAGGGCCTCAGGTGGTCTCTGCCTCCTCTAGGCAATCCTGCTGGTCTCTGCTTCTTCCAGGCATCTGAGCCTGTCTGAGTGAAACTCTCAGCAGCCACTTACTGCATATACTCTCTGGGGGAGGAGGGGACCTAGTGAATCTGTTCAGTGTCAGGAACTTGGTGAAGCCATTTTGAGTTGTTTAATTCCTGTCTTCCTCATTTCTTTCCAGTATGGAATATTTCCCTGAGGAAACAGCAGCACTACAATATTAATTCACAAAGTTTGATTGCTGTTGTAACCCCAGCTGCTATAACATTTATGTAAAAACTGGCTTCTAAGTCACATACCAAGAAAATGTGGATTACCCTATTTACAATCCAGTAACTTGAAAATTTTTGTAGCCCCTGTCACATGGCTTATTCATATGTAAAATAGGTCAGCGAAGGGCTACATTACTGTCAAGCTCATCCATGAATGTAGCTCACCAGGCTCAGTAAATGCTTACTGTCCTGTTCTTCCACTGTTGCCTGGTGGGAATGAAAATTACAGTAGCAATAGTCTTCACTAAACTGTGCATCTGTTTGGAGAAGGCAAAGAAATATGGCCTTGTTGGAGAAGAGCAGTCTTGTTAGTGACGGTTCTGCCACCTACTGGCAACCGCTGTTCAAAACAGTCTCATAGTGAATTCACCACCAGCTGAAGGAAATGAAATTTGAATTTCAAAGTTTTTCTGTTTGACAAACTGGATGTGTGCTTCTGTCATGAAGGACAGTAAGACCTGGCACTCAGTGGCTTCGTGGTCACAGTGTTTCCTGTGGTCAGCATTGTTTAGACGGAGTTATTGCATACATTTCAGGAGAGATACAAAACCACATTATAAAGGCATTATAGACTGGGTGTAGTTGTGCACATCTTTAATCCCAGTGACCAATTGGCAGAAGCAGGAAGATCACTGTGGGTTTGAGGCCAGCCTTGTCTGCATAGAAAGTCCCAGGCCAGCCAGGGCTCCATGGTGAGATCCTGTCTCCCAAAGAAAACAAACAAAAAAACAGAGCAACAACAACAACAACAAGCCCAGGCTTATGTTAGTGCTCTACTTAAAAGCAAAATCCCACTGAGGGGCTGCAGAGATAGCTCAGCAGCTAAGAGCACTAACTACTTTTGGTGAGGAATCAGGTTTGTTCTTAACACTCCATGGTGGCCCATAACCATCCCTAACTCAAGTGTCATGGGACCTAGTGCTTCTTCACACCTTTGTAGGAGCCATGTATGTACAAGATACACATACATGCATGCAGGCAAACACTATCCCGAGGGTGTGGGATTACCAGCAGCACCCCCACCACCAAGGTCTCTGCCCGGAGCACATGGAGCTGGGGCGGGTGAACCATCTGGCCTGATCCAGACATTCTAAAGAAAGGGCCTTAAAGTTATTAAAAACTATAAAAAGGACTTTGGTAAGAGTTTTTATGTTGACTGAGAAATGAGAGAAAACGTAGGAGACTAAAGTAATAAAGAGGGGAAGGGAAAGAGAAATTTGTCTAAGAATGTCTAAGGAAATCAGAGAAATGAACTAAAGGTATATAGAAAGTTATAGAGGGTTAAAACCACTCGTAGAAGGTCAGAGGAAAGTTGTCAAAGGTCAGAGGAAAGGTTGTTAAAAGTCAGAGAAAAATGTAAACTGTTTGCTGTGGTTTCTCATGAATACAAATAGTAAAAATTGGTAACATAAGTTAAAATTTTAACCATGTTAAGTTAATTCTATTTAAAAAGTTCTGTTTATTTCTCAAGTAAATTATGTATGCTTGTTTTAAAATGTTCTGTTTCCTGGCATAACCTAAGTTCTGTTACAAGCATACAGCTAAAACAAATGGTGCAGGTCACCACCATTTTGCAGCCAGCCACATGGCAAGCTGGTCGCATGGCTGACTAGTAACCATTTTGCTGAGGTTGAAAAAAGATACTTGAACCGCCATCTTGACTAAAGGTGACCACATAGAAATTAGAGGTACCATCTTAGAAACAAGTTTTTCAGTTAAGATTTAAAATGTTAATGCTTCTATATATTACAGAAAGACATTAAGGGAATTTAAATTTCCTTTTAAAACCAGTTTTTTAAATGTTTATGTTTTTTATTAATGTTTTTACTTAAAGAGCTTCAATTTAGAATCATTTTTTAAGCAAAGTCTGACAATGTAAAGCTCTTGTTTTAAAAAAGCTGCCAATCTATTATAAGATGTTACAGTTTATGTTTTCAGAAGTTAAGTTTAGGGGGTTGATGGCACACGCCTTTAATCCCAGCACTCAGGAGGCAGAGGCGGGAGAATCTTTGTGAGTTCCAGGCCAGTCTGGTCAACAGGGCAAGTTTCAGGACAGGCTCCAAAGTCACAGAGAAACCCTGTCTCAGAAAGAAGTTAAGTTTAAGCAAGAAGCTAAAATGTGTACATGTAGCTATTGTTTAAGGACTATAAGGTAACTATATGCAGTTTTAAATTCAGCTGTGCTAAGTTTCAAGTATTTTACTAAGTTAAAACCAGTTACAGTTAGGCTGAAAATTATTTAATTAATTACAGAAATAAGACCTTACCTAGTCACCTGTGTACTTAAGGCAAGTAAATAAAACACACAGACCTCTAATACTTCAGAGACCTGCAGAGTATGGCAGTTAAAACGGTGTTTTATAAGTTTATAATATCAGACAGACTACCAGATCCTGACAGTGACCCAAAGTCTCCAAAGAAGATTATGAGACACCCCAGTTCCTGCACCTGGACCAGTGAGCGAGATGCTCAGATGTGACACTTGCTGCCTGCCAGGACCTAGCCAAGACTGTGGACAAAGCTGCTGGACACTGGAAAATTGATTGCACCCCCTTTGCTAGACAAAACAAGGTCAGTCTTTTCCATGACCCTCTTCCACAGAGAGAAAAAAACCTCTCACCTTATAGACCTGGCGAAGATTGCTGTGCTTTGATACTTCTGCCTCCAGTGCTAATGGAGAGACTTGGGTATAACTAACTGTGTATGAACTGGCTTCTAACTGGCTTCTGTCACTTTTTAATAGATTTGGAAAGTGTATAACCAATCCATACCTGGTTTTCTGGACAGAAGAAAATGTACATGCTTATAGCCCAAATCTGTAGTTTTGCTAGGACTCAAAATTATAAATATGTTCCTGCTGTTTGAACAGATCCAGATACATCTGCTTTTTCTGCACTGTGGGCTTCAGTAAATAAGTTTTAACTTCTGTTCCTAGTTTAATCATGTCTTAAACAGGTTTCTGCTTCTGGCAGACATCTGAGTATCAGTTGCTAGTCAGCTGTTCTAAGTAGACTGCGAGCCCTGGACTTGCTGCGGATGTGAACCAGTCCAGCTGATGTGGGCAACCTGTCTCTGCAACAGAGTCTGCTAACCAGAAGCTCCTCTCCTGTCAGAGAGGTTCTCTATAGAAGTGCAGATGCCTGGAGGCCTCTGTTATTTTACTTATTCTCTAAGAGTATATAATACTCAAGTATTTCTGGGCAAGAGAAAAGAACAATTAATTAATTACAAGAGCCTAAAGCATATTTTTTGTTTGGTTGTGTTTATAGGTTTGGTTCTTTCTTTGGTTTGTTTATGTGTGTGTGTGTGTGTGTGTGTGTGTGTGTGTGTGTGTGTGTGTGTGTGTGTGTATGTATGTATGTGGGTGTGTGCACGAGTGTGTGTGTGTGTGTGTGTGTGTGTGTGTGTGTGTGTGTGTGTGTGTATGTATGTGTGTGTGTGCACGAGTGTGCGTGTGTGCATGCTAGAAGTTCAATCTGGTAATCTGCACTCTGGTGAGTTACAGGAAGTGCTGTAGAAATTCTCCTTATGTCCCAGAGTGAAGGAAACTCTAACAGCACAGCCTTCAGTGTGCTCAGCTAAGGAAGTACCCTGTGGGGCTGGGGCCTGTGGTTTCCAGATCCAGTGTGATTCAAAGGACAGGTGGGGAGGGACGGTGCAGTGGGAGGTTGAACCCCAGTACAAGCAAATCCTCTGGCATTTCTGGTTTGTGGTTAATTATGGAAATAAAAAGTCTTGTCTTGTTGCATTAACCATCTTTGTGGGACTTCAGTCAGATCCAGCTATTTACCAGGTTCCTTCCTGAGAAGGGGAGTGTGGATTCAGAAACAGCAGGTAAAGATGCTAAGAAAAAGACAGAGACACAGAAGAGAGTCAGGAGGACAATCCAGTGAATACTGAATTGCCAAATTTATTCTTCATCATCCTTAAATACATCAACCAAAAAGGGGAACATGGCAAAAGACTTCCTTATCAAGATACAAGGAATAAACAGACCTTATTCCTTAACTCTGTCTGGCCTCTTAGTCTTATTAATGAAGGAGTTTTTAAAATGAAAAACAAACTCAGGGACAATATTATTAGAAATTGGGAGAAAACTACAGGGAAGGCCAACTGAAAACCTGGGTGCCAACAGTGGGTTTATTGTGGTGGAGAGTGGCACGGAAAAGAGGAAGAGAAAACCTGTTAAGTTATGCCAGGAGGTTCACTCAAACATGGGGAGCAACAAGGAGCCACATTTAGTAAGCAGCTACAAGGAAGAGCTAGGAAGATTCAGAGAAAGAGTGAAAAAGCCCAGCTTTGGCCAGCATCCTAAAGAGATAATCAGAACACAGAGAAGCTCAGATCTTCTGTTTTAGAACTTAAAAAAGCCATCGAGCTGCACAGCCTGCCTGGATGCAGCTCCACAGGTGAACAGTCAGAGTGGGGTTCCAAGGAAGGAAAAGCACATTGTCTCAGTAGAGAAATACTTTCTCTTGCCACCTTAGCACAGCTTTAGGTGGATCAGCCTTCCTAGGGGTGGTCTCTTGGCCAGGCGAGTGACAGGCCTAGGCAGGACTCACTCTTATGATTGGATGTGTCTTGTCTGTACAGGTAAAGAAGCAGATTCCCTTCTTCTGACATGAAGAAAGAAGACTCAACAGACCACTGACATGCTCAAGAATCAGGCTACTGTAACGTTCCCTGTTCAAGCCACCCAGAAGTCATTTATTTATAGGCTAAAAGCAAGGGTCTGATTCAATGTGTTTCTGCCGTGAAAATCTAGGGGTCAGTTTCTAAAGCTTTTCAGCACACATGTTTACTGTAGGTTACATCCTCACACACAGCATCTGGGTAGGAAGCTCACACACCAGATAAGAAACTAGAGATCTTTCTGGCATTTCTGAACTCTGGCCTGGACAGAACCAAAGATGTTCCCAGTTTGTACCCAAGTACATTTGTAACTCTCACCCTTGGGCCCTCTGTTTCTGACTCTGCTCAAACCATTTCTGGCTCGTGTCCTCCTCAGCTTAAGCATCCAGTCCTCTCTCAGCTTTTCCTTAGTCTGATCTGAGACTCCCCGTTATCATGGAGTTTTGGGAAAATGAACAAAATGTGGTGGTTAAAGTCAGCTGGTGCTTTTTGAAATGTAATTTATATCCAGTAAAATTAGCTCATCTCTTCTACATTTCCATGGTTTTTGAGAGTGTGTAGAATCATGAAGTCTCCATCACAATCAAGATATAGACACACAGACCCCAGCCAAGAACTCCACAGTGTAACCCAGGCACACATGGCTGTCACAGTTTGCCACCACTCTGCTGTCGTAGCCCGGCTGGTCTAGGCTCCAAGCCACGACAGGCATGAGGTTGAGCTTCAGCGGGGAAGCATGGGCTTGGAAACTCCTAGCAACCCAGTGGTGATAAAGATTCCACAGCCAGACCTTGCAACTGTGTTGGGACTGGAATATTCTCTCCTCCCATCTCGTTTATGAAATCACTCTAGTCCTGCAAGGGCTGGCCCAAATGCCACTCTTCCTGAGCTCTTCTACAAGTCCTATCAACCAGATGCTTGCTGGGAATTGAGCACAGGACCTCTGGAAGAGTAACCAGTGTTCCACAGCCTCTGAGCCATATCTCCATCCCCCCCCAAGAGAAAAATGTCTATGAAAGAAAGGATTTCCTCATAACCAAAAGTTACATATTTTCCAACAATCAAAATCTTTACATAAGAAATCATGTTAAAGCTGGACATTGGTGGCAGAGGCCTTTAATCCCAGCACTGGGGAGGAAGAGGCAAGCCCATCTCTGAGAGTTCCAGGCCAGCCTGGTCTACAGAGCCAGTGTCAGGATAGGCTCCACGCAACACAGAGAAGTCCTGTCTGGAAAAACCAAAAACCAAAAACAAACAAAACAATCACAATAAGTTACTGGTTTTTCTTAGAAGCCCACAAGTAGTTAAACATTTTTCTTTGTGTTAATTTTCCTGCCATAACATCTGCACCCTAAACCAATGATTCCTTTTTTAAAGTGGAATAATTTTATGACTAGTTTGAAAAATACTTAAACCTACCTTATTGAAAGCACACTTTATATACCTGGGCTCCCTAACTCTTTGCTATCACAATATACCTTCCCTGTATGGTACGTTATAATTTATAATTGCTTATCTAATGATTTAGCTAAGTTGTCTACAGTTCAATACAAAAACTGCCTACTTTGCCAAAAAAAAATAAATAAAATAAATAAATAAATTTAAAAAAGGAACTGGTGGTCTTTGTTAAGACAGTACTCACATGGAAGATGCTCTAGAGGCTGAAGCTTGGGCTGTGGCCTTAGGTACGGAATTCCTTGCTTCCTTGCTCATTAAAACCATTGCATTATAACCTCTATCAGGCCACAGAGAGAAAGTCAGGATAAGGGACATAAAATGTCCAGACCTAGAGAGCAGGTTCTGGCTCTACTAATCCAAAAGGCACATTTGTGAGGAGGTAAACATGAAACATTAACAATGCACAGTGATGACATCTAATGAGAACTTAGATCCAGTATCTTGAAGTTTCACCAAAAGTTTGGCAATTCCTTTTCTTGGTGGAAGGGGAATGGAGGGGGGGGCAGTGATGAATTAACTAGGTTTGATTTCAAGGCAATGAAAGAAAAATGTGGTCCACACAGCCCAACAATTGCAGATTGTTTTTGGTTTGCTGATGGTTCTATTGACATAACCCTTGAGAAATCTAATCCTCCCCACTTCCTTCTTATGGTGCTTTCATTCTTCTTCGAGAATGAAGTCATCACATGTGGTAAACGTGCCTCCCGAATGTCTGAAACAGATTCCACAGCCAGACCTTGCAACTGTGTTGGGTTGGAATATTCTGTCCTCCCATCTCATTTATGAAATCACCCTAGTCCTGCAAGGGCTCGCCCAAATGCCACCCTTCCTGAGCTCTTCTACGAGTCCTGTCAACCAGATGGACTCCCTTCTGGAGGGCTCGGCAGTGTTTCTATTGCTCTGCAGTGTCTGCGCTGAGTGGTGTTCAGCTGAGGAACATGTCTGCATCGAGTCTATCCAGGTTTTTATTTTTCTCCTTCTATTTTACCAAAAAGTGACCTTCTAAGGCTCAGAAAACTGAACTGTGAAGACGACAAAAATGACCCCAAGGCGTGTGACCAAAATCTCACTAACAGTCAAGGTGGTTGTTCTGATGGAAGCTCCACCTCAGCCCCTGTATCCATATACCCAAAGCCTCTGGAATGTTCTCATGGAAGCTCTACCTCAGGCCTCTGAATCCACATACCCAGCAGTTCCCTTGGGTTTCTCCATATCTGGGGGGAGCAGCTGCTTGGCTTGCACTACCAGCAATTAACAAAGGAATGTTGACCCAAGTGGTGGACAGTCACCTCCCCTTCTCTGAGAGCAGGGCTCAGGCATCAGCTATGGCCTTCCCAGTCACTAGAACTTGCCTTTTCAGGGTCCAAGTTTTTAAACTTCTGTTAATTTTAATTTTTGGTCCTTCAAACCTAAGTAGTTCTTCACAACCAGCCATTCCACACTGCAGGGGACATCAAAGGGACAAATGATTCCTCTTCTCAAAAACACGCTGACCAATGGCCCAACAGACTGCCCAACATGTCCTAACTCTGCTCTAACAACAAAGACATCTCCAGAGCCTGTCTTGTATTCTCAAGACACTCCTGCCCCACAGCCGTCCCGATATCCAAGACACTTGAGAGTCTCAGTTTCTGGACTATGGAAGTCATTTCTGCCCCTTTAAAGGTTGCAGTGAGGTTCTTCCAGTGGGAATTCTCTCTCATCCCTCCTCATGGTGTGGATGTTTGCTCATCTCCCCACAGGCCATGGGATGTATGGCCCAACAATCCCTGCATGTGAGTGAGACTGAGATGATGCCCTCCCCATGTTTCCACCAATATAAACACAGTCAGTCCTGGGTGAAGGTCAGCCTTGCCTCTCTCTCTGTGCCTTTTCTGGTTCCTTTCACCTGCCCTTAATAACCCAACACACTCCTTCCCCATGAACACCACCCCCTCTGATGGCTGATATCTGTTGGGTGAGGGGAAGGCACAAATACTGAGAGGAAGAACACCGAGGTCTATAAAACAGAAGCAATCTTTATTCAAACAAACACACAAAAAATCACCTCGGGGTACAAGAAATTTACCAGTTAAGTGGGATCACAGCCAGAGATCAGTCTTCTGAAACCATGGCAACCAGGGCTGGTTTCCAGCCTCTTCTTATAATAAAATCAAGCACCAGGTGGGGTTCAAAGAGCTTTTATAACCTGGAGGTCATGCTTAAAGTCACATTACATTTTAAGTTTTACTTTTCATTATAGGATGTTAAGTTAGGATGTTTGGGAAAGCCAGTAGCTGACACAGTGCTGTCCCTGAGAGAATACAAGGCAGAGAGCAGAATCACACTGGACGACAGTTAAAACTTCAGGGAATACAACAAGAGGGTCCCATGGAGGCAATAGCTAGAATCTTGTTTGTCTGCAGTACCTGCTTAGCTGGGAAGCTGGGAGGCAGGAGACAATTGTTAAAAGTTTACCTCTGTACACAGTGGCTGCCAGGATGTCTGCTCTTAAGGCAGAAGGTGGTTTGTATATATATATATATATATATATATATATATATATATTATATATATATATTTGTGTGTGTTTATGTATACACACATATATACACACAATCCCCAAATGTGTTTGGGCTTACAATTTTATATTTCCATACTCCTGGACCCGTCTATATCCTGATTTACCTACGCTCCCTATGCTAATCAGGCTCTGCTGTTCTATCTCTGAAGATGCCCATTCCCCAAACTTCCACTGACAGGCTATTTCTAAAACTGCTAGCTGAGTCAAACAAAATACACAGGGTAGGCGTATCTAATGTAATACAAACCAAGCAGTCAGCAAATTAGCACTGCTTAGCCAGACCCCTGACTCAGATAATCAGAGAGGTGTGGGGCCTGTAAGAACTCCTCTTTTCACAACTAGATGTGATGCCAGTGGGGACGGCTGTGGCTGGAATCCAGGACTAGAAAGCAGGATGCACCTGTGGTTATTGGCTGACCAGCAACTCATGGAGACCTCCTGGTTGCTATGGCCAAACGCTCCCCCTTCTTTATGTATCAATAAATGAAAATCTATACCAATACACAGCAACAAATGAAAATCCATACCAATACAAAGTATTTTTGGGAATTTGGGCGTCGTTCATTCCAAACGGCTGACTGCTGGATGGGGACGCTATCACGGTGATTTTGAAAAACCACAGAAACCTAGCTAAGTCCTTGTTTTTGTTTAAAAACTTTAAGAGTTGAGGTACACTTTTTCCAGTACCTTGTTTCTTTACCAACTGTTTCAGGAGTTGAGGTACCCATTTTCCATTACTGTGACTCTTTACCAACTCTCTTAGGAGTTGAGGTACCTGCTTTCCAGTACCTTGCCTCTTTATTAACCCTCTTAGGAGTTGAGGTACCCATTTTCCAGTACCTTGTTTCTTTACCAACTCTCTTCGGAGTTGAGGTACCCATGTTCCAGTACCTTTCCTCTTTACAAACTCTCTTAGGAGTTGAGGTACTCATTTTCCAGTACCTTGCCTCTTTACCGACTCTCTTAGGAGTTGAGGTACCCATTTTCCAGTACCTTGTTTCTTTACCAACCCTCTTAGGAGTTGAGGTACCCATTTTCCAGTACCTTGTTTCTTTACCAACTCTCTTAGGAGTTGAAATACCCACTTTTCAGTACCTTGTTTCTTTATTCACTCTCTTAGGAGTTGAGGTACCCATTTTCCAGTACCTTGTTTCTTTACCAACCCTCTTAGGAGTTGAGGTACCCATTTTCCAGTACCTTAACTCTTTACCAACTCTCTTAGGAGTTGAGGTACCCATTTTCCAGTACCTTGTTTCTTTACCAACTCTCTTAGGAGTTGAGGTACCCATTTTCCAGTACCTTAACTCTTTACCAACTCTCTTAGGAGTTGAGGTACCCATTTTCCAGTACCTTAACTCTTTACCAACTCTCTTAGGAGTTGATGTACCCATTTTCCAGTACCTTGTTTCTTTACCAACTCTCTTAGGAGTTGAGGTACCCATTTTCCAGTACCTTGTTTCTTTACCAACCCTCTTAGGAGTTGAGGTACCCATTTTCCAGTACCTTGCTCTCTTAGGAGTTTACCAACTCTATTAGGAGTTGAGGTACCCATTTTCCAGTACCTTGCCTCTATACCAACCCTCTTAGGAGTTGAGGTACCCATTTTCCAGTACCTTGTTTCTTTACCAACTCTCTTAGGAGTTGAGGTACCCATTTTCCAGTACCTTGTTTCTTTACCAACTCTCTTAGGAGTTGAAATACCCACTTTTCAGTACCTTGTTTCTTTATTCACTCTCTTAGGAGTTGAGGTACCCATTTTCCAGTACCTTGTTTCTTTACCAACCCTCTTAGGAGTTGAGGTACCCATTTTCCAGTACCTTAACTCTTTACCAACTCTCTTAGGAGCTGATGTACCCATTTTCCAGTACCTTGTTTCTTTACCAACTCTCTTAGGAGTTGAGGTACCCATTTTCCAGTACCTTGTTTCTTTACCAACCCTCTTAGGAGTTGAGGTACCCATTTTCCAGTACCTTGCCTCTTTACCAACTCTCTTAGGAGTTGAGGTACCCATTTTCCAGTACCTTGCCTCTTTACCAACCCTCTTAGGAGTTGAGGTACCCATTTTCCAGTACCTTGTTTCTTTACCAACTCTCTTAGGAGTTGAGGTACCCATTTTCCAGTACCTTGTTTCTTTACCAACTCTCTTAGGAGTTGAGGTACCCATTTTCCAGTACCTTGTTTCTTTACCAACTCTCTTAGGAGTTGAGGTACCCATTTTCCAGTACCTTGCCTCTTTACCAACTCTCTTAGGAGTTGATGTACCCATTTTCCAGTACCTTGCCTCTTTATTAACCCACTTAGGAGTTGAGGTACCCATTTTCCAGTACCTTGTTTCTTTACCAACTCTCTTAGGAGTTGAGGTACCCATTTTCCAGTACCTTGTTTCTTTACCAACTCTCTTAGGAGCTGAGGTACCCATTTTCCAGTACCTTGTTTCTCTACCAACTCTCTTAGGAGTTGAGGTACCCATTTTCCAGTACCTTGCCTCTTTACCAACTCTCTTAGGAGTTGAGGTACCCATTTTCCAGTACCTTGACTCTTTACCAACTCTCTTAGGAGTTGAGGTACCCATTTTCCAGTACCTTGTTTCTTTACCAACTCTCTTAGGAGTTGAGGTACCCATTTTCCAGTACCTTAACTCTTTACCAACTCTCTTAGGAGTTGAGGTACCCATTTTCCAGTACCTTAACTCTTTACCAACTCTCTTAGGAGTTGATGTACCCATTTTCCAGTACCTTGTTTCTTTACCAACTCTCTTAGGAGTTGAGGTACCCATTTTCCAGTACCTTGTTTCTTTACCAACCCTCTTAGGAGTTGAGGTACCCATTTTCCAGTACCTTGAGACTCTTTACCAACTCTCTTAGGAGTTGAGGTACCCATTTTCCAGTACCTTTCTTTACCAACTCTCTTAGGAGTTGAGGTACCCATTTTCCAGTACCTTGCCTCTTTACCAACTCTCTTAGGAGTTGAGGTACCCATTTTCCAGTACCTTGCCTCTTTACCAACTCTCTTAGGAGTTGAGGTACCCATTTTCCAGTACCTTGTCTCTTTACCAACTCTCTTAGGAGTTGAGGTACCCATTTTCCAGTACCTTGTCTCTTTACCAACTCTCTTAGGAGTTGAGGTACCCATTTTCCAGTACCTTGTCTCTTTACCAACTCTCTTAGGAGTTGAGGTACCCATTTTCCAGTACCTTGTTTCTTTACCAACTCTCTTAGGAGTTGAGGTACCCATTTTCCAGTACCTTGTTTCTTTACCAACTCTCTTAGGAGTTGAGGTACCCATTTTCCAGTACCTTGACTCTTTACCAACTCTCTTAGGAGTTGAGGTACCCATTTTCCAGTACCTTGTTTCTTTTCCAACTCTCTTAGGAGTTGAGGTACCCATTTTCCAGTACCTTGCCTCTTTACCGACTCTCTTAGGAGTTGAGGTACCCATTTTCCAGTACCTTGTCTCTTTACCGACTCTCTTAGGAGTTGAGGTACCCATTTTCCAGTATTTACCAACTCTCTTAGGAGTTGAGGTACCATTTTCCAGTACCTTGCCTCTTTACCAACTCTCTTAGGAGTTGAGGTACCCATTTTCCAGTACCTTGCCTCTTTACCAACTCTCTTAGGAGTTGAGGTACCCATTTTCCAGTACCTTGCCTCTTTACCAACTCTCTTAGGAGTTGAGGTACCCATTTTCCAGTACCTTGCCTCTTTTCTCTTAGGAGTTGAGGTACCCATTTTCCAGTACCTTGTCTCTTTACCAACTCTCTTAGGAGTTGAGGTACCCATTTTCCAGTACCTTGTTTCTTTTCCAACTCTCTTAGGAGTTGAGGTACCCATTTTCCAGTACCTTGCCTCTTTACCGACTCTCTTAGGAGTTGAGGTACCCATTTTCCAGTACCTTGTCTCTTTACCGACTCTCTTAGGAGTTGAGGTACCCATTTTCCAGTACCTTGCCTCTTTACCAACTCTCTTAGGAGTTGAGGTACCCATTTTCCAGTACCTTGCCTCTTTACCAACTCTCTTAGGAGTTGAGGTACCCATTTTCCAGTACCTTGCCTCTTTACCAACTCTCTTAGGAGTTGAGGTACCCATTTTCCAGTACCTTGCCTCTTTTAACTCTCTTAGGAGTTGAGGTACCCATTTTCCAGTACCTTGTCTCTTTACCAACTCTCTTAGGAGTTGAGGTACCCATTTTCCAGTACCTTGCCTCTTTACCAACTCTCTTAGGAGTTGAGGTACCCATTTTCCAGTACCTTGTTTCTTTACCAACCCTCTTAGGAGTTGAGGTACCCATTTTCCAGTACCTTGCCCCTTTACCAACCCTCTTAGGAGTTGAGGTACCCATTTTCCAGTACCTTGTCTCTTTACCAACTCTCTTAGGAGTTGAGGTACCCATTTTCCAGTACCTTGTTTCTTTACCAACTCTCTTAGGAGTTGAGGTACCCATTTTCCAGTACCTTGTTTCTTTCCAACTCTCTTAGGAGTTGAGGTACCCATTTTCCAGTACCTTGTTTCTTTACCAACTCTCTTAGGAGTTGAGGTACCCATTTTCCAGTACCTTGTTTCTTTACCAACCCTCTTAGGAGTTGAGGTACCCATTTTCCAGTACCTTGTTTCTTTACCAACCCTCTTAGGAGTTGAGGTACCCATTTTCCAGTACCTTGAGACTCTTTACCAACTCTCTTAGGAGTTGAGGTACCCATTTTCCAGTACTGTGACTCTTTACCAACTCTCTTAGTAGTTGAGGTACCCACTTTCCAGTACCTTGTTTCTTTACCAATTCTTAGGAGTTGAGGTACCCATCTCTTCCTGAGTTCATTAATAAGGAAGTATAGAAAAGAGGCTTTTGCTGCCACTGGCCTGTAGCACTCTCTGGTCTCCTTGATTTTTCCTTCATATCTCCGGGCTTGTATCACCCTGTGCTCTATCTCTGACATGGTGGCCTTGGTGGTCTCCAGGTGCTCAACCAGCTCAGTGTCATCCAGAAAGCTCCACTGTGTGGTAGAGAAGCACAGCCAGCCTCCCAGGGAGATCTCTCAGGGTCTTCTTTATCCCGATCTCAGTGGAACCTCCTCTTGTTTCTTGCACCAGGAGCAAGTCTAATGTATGGGGGGAAAGCCTGGAGATTTAAATGATAGATAAGATGTCCGGTCACTTGTGCTAAGAGAATGTAAGTCTGCGACTCTATTGCAGGTAGAGAGCAGCCTTATATACACACTTACAGCACAGTGGAAAAAACCCAGGTGTAAGAGCTGGTGTTTTTACAACTAGATGTTGATGCCAGTGGGGCAAGGCTGGGTCTGTAATCCCCGTCTAGAAAACAGGATGCACTTGTGGTTATTGGCTGACACGCAACTCACTGAGACCCGATGGTGGCTGGGGCCCAACAGAGAGGCTAATTGTGTAGGACCAGAAACAAATGACACACATTGGCTCCCTAGGCAAGGGCATCAAATGGGAATTAATTTGCATGCCGATATTGCACCTACACTTGCTGACCTGGAATGAAAATGTGTCACAGTCTCCTTCACTGCAGACTCAGGTGTTCTCCTGGCACAGGAAGCATATTAATACCTTGTTCATAATATCAGGAAAAACAGAAGCCACATTCTACTTCTGTACTGCTGGAGAAGGCCATAGAGAGGCAACCACCAGCTGTGAGGCAGCAGTAGGGCTCCAACAGGGACAGCACTGCAAACTGAACAGTCATATTTGAAAAGTTCCTACACCCCAACAAGCCTGTCCACCGATGCAGCAATGCAAATCAGATGAAATCAAATCAAATTAGAAAAAGCCAGTATTTAATGGATACAGCACTCCCAGATGGCCTTCATGACCCCCAGATTGGAGACAGGTAAAGGAGACAGGAAAAACCATGAGTCTGTTTTCTGGGGCACAGTTTAAATACCCTGTGGGAGTGGTCTTGAGCATCTCTGGGGAAGGGGTCATCATTTGGCGGGCTTTCTGAGATGCAGCAGGGTTTGGAGAGAGATGGGGGGAGGCTTGTGTGTAACTCCACCATAACATTCCAGAGTCTTTGGGTGTATGGATGCCAGGGGCTGGGGTGAAGCTTCCACCATAACATTATTAAGGAAGATCTGACCCTGGTACAACAAAGCATAGTCACGCTACAAACTCAAACAGATCCCCAAACCACAGAGGGCTGGACTTAATAACTTCTGGAAGAGGCTCCTGTGCCTTTCTAGGAGAGGAATGTTGCTCTGATGTGAGTGAACCTGGCCTAGGAAAGGGGATGCTAGACAGTTATTAGAAAGAATCAAACACAGAGAAAGGGCAGACGATGCTTTCTGGAAATCCCCTCTCTGCTTGGGGATTTTGGAGGTGCCCTTTGAAGGCCCAATCTTTATAATTGTGTTAACTTTATTGTTTGGTCCCTGCTTTTTTAGCTATCTCACTGACTTCCTCCAACAGACACTGCCTGCTTTCCCAGCCAGGAGCATCACTGGAATTGTCATGCCCCCAGAGTAGCAGCTTTTATCTAACCTGGAAGCATCCTCAACATGCTCACTCCACCTTTGGGACCCACCAGCCGAAGACTCCTCAACACTATTCTCTGTTTTACCCTACCCCAGTTGGGGTATTTTGAGTAAGAGCCTCAGGTCATAAGGGATTGAGTCAGGATGCATTGAGCTGTAGCCCCAGGAAATAAAGAATTTCTTAGCCCCAAAGTGACTGCAGCAATGATGTGCCTGGTTAGTGAACACAGCTTCCCTGCGTCCAATCAAACTGTAAACACAGCTGTTACTTTCTGGAAGCTACACACACACACACACACACACACACACACACACACACACACAGAGAGAGAGAGAGAGAGAGAGAGAGAGAGAGAGAGAGAGAGAGAGAGACCAGCCCCTCTAAGTGTGCTCAACCTTCATGCCATGGAAAGATTGGTCCCCTCTCTATTCCAATAAAGCACTCTCAGCCTGCTGGTACCTAGTCTACCTCTTCTCTGCTTCACTTTTCCTATGGTGCCAATGTGCTCTCCTATCCTGTTCCCAGACAGTCACTGCCCATTGTGTGCAAAACACAACTCTCACCTCAAAGGAGATAAGAGTTTACTCTGGAGACAAAATGAGTGACCATGGCCCAGGAACACCCATTTATATCACGCCAAATTCCATGTTCCAAGGTGGGAATAGAGTCTTTACAGTCACAGACCAAAGGAAGCCACACA
The DNA here is from genome assembly GCF_003668045.3 of Cricetulus griseus. Taxonomy (NCBI): domain Eukaryota; kingdom Metazoa; phylum Chordata; class Mammalia; order Rodentia; family Cricetidae; genus Cricetulus; species Cricetulus griseus. The sequence continues at coordinate 17,008,557 of NC_048601.1, forward strand.
TGAAGACGCTTTTCAAGCACATTGGTGGAAACACCAGAGAGGCTGTTACAGCAATGTAGGTGGAGCTTTGTCACAGGGGTGAGATGCTACCTGATGATGCTCTTAGCTTTGGGGTTATGGGAGCTATCTGTCTGTTAGTACATTGCAAGGAAAGCTAGTCTTCAGAGTTACCTGATGGTCACAAAGGTGAGAGGCAGAGATTAGCAATAAACAGTTACTGAGAGGGCTAGAAATGGAGGACTGGAGCGCTGGCTCAGTTCCAGGAGCTCTGCTGCTCTCTTTGACCTCCATGAGCCCCAGGGCAGGCACAAGTGCACATACGTATATTCAGGCGAAACACTAATATGTGTTACGATAAATCTTTCAGCCAAAAGCCGCCTAAGCCCTACCGCCATGTGGGCAGTGTCCACCAGCTGCCCAAGTTCTGCCCGCCACGTGGATGGCTCAAATAATACAGAGACATATTAGGTACAAAGTTGCTTGGCCAATGACTAGGATTTCTCATCTGTTAGCTCAGTCTTAATTATCATAAATCTATATATTTTTTAAGACTTATCTTATAGAGGATGCCTTCCGCTAACGACTTCTCTTGCTGGTGGCTCACATGGTGCCACTGGAGCAGGCGAAGGGGAAAGAGGGACACTTCCTTTTTCTCCTTTCTTAAATATGAGTCTCCTTGCTATGTCATTTCCTGTCTGGATCACCACTTCTCTACTACATTTCCCAGAATCCTCTTTGACTTCTAGTCCCATCTAACTTGCTGTCTCATTGGCCAAACAAGTACTTTATTCAATAATCAATAAAATGAACATACACAGTACATTCCCCATCAAATATGCATAAGATAAAATAATGTTTTAAAAAAGAGGGCTAAAGATATCTCCAAACACACAGGTTTCCAAACCTTCTATGGTCACTGCTAATTCACCTTGGAGCAGGGGCTGTGAAAATTGCTTCTTCTTTCTAGAAACTTTCATTTCACAAGGCTTGAAAAGGGCTGGCAATTACATTTCATCTTTTTGCAGTTGTTTTGCTTTTAGGTTGATTTCCACAGGACAGTGAAACACCCCATGTCATCCTGCCTTGGCAGCAGAGAAACATGCGTGATATTGCTGTAATTAAAAACTATTTTGCACTATCAACATCGAATACATTCCTCAGTTCTTTTTATTTTGTTTACAGTACACATTTCTTTTAAGTCACACTCCCTCTCCAAATTTGTAATTCCATTTCTCCAAGAAGCAGATACGAGGCACCAAAAGGGTGACCACGTGCAGGATCATCCATCAGGGAACAAATCACTGGCATGGTGGGCGGAGCTTCCAAATCAGCTGATTTAATGCCAAGCCCACATAAGTTTCTCTGCTTTCAAGTGTCGACTTTAGTCATCTGAGTTTCTTTACTCTGGCAAGAAGATTGGTGGTTAGGACCCAACACCAGGCTGACCCCGCCCCCTGATAACTGGCGGGGCATGCATAGTGTAGTGCTAAGCCATCACCACATCCCTTGTTAGGCGTTACATACCTGTGTGAGGAGTATGCGCATGTGTGAAGCCTCAGTGGGCATGTTTGCTTTTCCCCTTAAAAGTGCCACTTCCCCCTGCCTTTCTCTACTCTCTCTTCTCTTGGCTTAGCTGCCAATCCACCCTCATCTGACCGCCCCCCCTTCAATAAAGCTCCACGTGGATTTGTTGATTCGAAGTTTGTGTTTCACCACCAATTGCTGCAGCAGAAACTTAACATTGTCGCCCAACAAGCAGCACAGGGACAGTCCACTGACCAATGGCCCTCTTCCCGGCATTTTGGACATGGTTTGTGTGGTGCTTGGGAATTAGGACAATCCCGGGCCCAATGCCTAACACTGGCACCTGGATAATGTGGGTAGGTTCTCCCTGTAATTTCCCCTGCTACCCGAAGGTTGGTGGGAACTTACGGGGACCCTAACACTTGGATCAACAGCCCACCCTCCTTCTCACTGGGTTGCTGGGACTCTACATGCAACAGCAACACCAATTTGATAAGGGAACCCTTTCCGTTGGTGTAAATGTCTCCCTGAACCCTAAGGATTGACCGTTGAGTGTTCGGCATCCTTCTGTTGTTTTGGGGGGCGAGGGAACCCCTGGCCATGACCTTCATTGTTACAGTCGACCCCTGTCGCTGACAATGGTTCCTGGTATATTTCACATGGGTGAGCTCTATCTGTAGCTGTTTGCCTCCTTGGCGACAAGCCGATGTAGAGACCACTGGGTTTTTTCTTTTTTCTTTTTTCTTTTTGGTACTGGAACTGCTGTGTCCCCATCAGACTGCTGTGTCTTTTGGGCCTGGCCCTGGCACCCCTCCCAGGCTGATGAGGTTCTGGAGAGTGGATTTTGCCAATTTTCTTTTTTGCTTGTTCCACCCATGGGAAATAAACCAGCAAAACAGTTAAACCCATCCACTCCAGTGGGATGTCTTCTGGAAAATTTAAAACCCCTTCACTTAATGCCATTTGTTAAGGCATCCAGGCTCACTTATCTCAGCACAAAGAAATGACCCAAATATCCCTTAGATAACCAGTCTCACTGGCCCCCCAATGCTCTCTAGACCCTGAAATTTCATGGGATTTATCTAACTTCTGTCAGCAAACTGGGATATGAGAGGTGTTAGCTTATATCCAAGCTTTCTTTAACCTCTCTGCTAAGCACTATCCTCCTCGTCTCCCTCCCCAATCCTTCTAGCTACAGAACATAAACCCGATGAAAGCTCCATTGACTTAGATCCCCCTGACAAACCTCTGACTAAGCCTTCTGACCACCCCTCCCCCCATTAATTTTCCTGACTCTTCTGCTTCAACTGCTCCTGCTTCGGCTCCCTCCTCTCTGGCACTGGGCTCCTCCAAGCACCTACCTCTCCTTCCCCCATCACCAGCTCTCAGAGGGGACCTTGACCTGCCAAAGCTACAGTTCCTTGTGGGAGGTGGTCTGGATGGATGGGGTAGTTAGGGTCCATGTTCCTTTCCCATTGTCAGAACTTTCACAGATACAGCAGAGATTAGGGTTTTGCACAGCTAACTCCACTGCCTTCATAAAGGAGTTTCAGGGCATTGCACAATCTTATAGTCTCACTTTTCATGATATTAATCAATAACCTGAGGAATGCAGGTAAGTTTGGGAAAAGGCAAGGGCTTATGCAAATGAGGTACACAAACCCACCCAGCTCACCCTGCTGGGACAGAAGCAGTTTGAGATAAAAAACCACATTGGGATTATAATACCCCAGGAGGAATTTTGGCTGGAGATCAGTTTACGACCTGCCTCATGGCTGGTCTATATAAGGCTGCCCTGAAGTCAATAAATTATAATAAGCTTCTAATGTAGTTCAAGACAAAACAGAGAATCCCTCTCAGTTCCTACAAAGCCTTACACAGACTTTTTTGCAGTATACTAACTTAGGCTCTGAGGGGATAGAGGGAAGACAACTCCTTATGGCATATTTTTCTTTTCTCTTAGATATCCTGACATTAGGGCTAAACTTAAGCATCTAGAGAGGGGACCCCCTAACCCCACAGGAAGAGGCTCTAAGAGTGGCATTTAAGGTGTACCATGGGAGAGATAAAAAAAAAAAAAGCCCTTAAACACAAGTACCAGATGCTAGCCAAAGCCGTCTGACTGGCATCGGACTCTGCCGGGGATCCCTTTCTGTCCGGGGCTCGAGGACCGCAGAGTCATATTTCAAATGTGGTCAGGAAGAGCATTGGGCCTGGGGTTGCCCTAATCCCTGAGCGCCACACAAACCATGTCCAAAATGCTGGGAAGAGGGCCATTGGTCAGTGGACTGTCCATGTGCCCCATGTGGCAGGAGGACATCAGACACACTGCCCTCCAGCTGACTTCCTAGCCCTGGCTATGGACGAGGATGATGAATGAAGGAGTCTGAGGTCTTTTAACCCAACCACTGTCATCTCTGAAAGGGAGCCCCGGGTAGACATTAAAGTATCAGGGTGGTCCATCTCCTTCCTTTTGGACACAGGTGTCACATACTAAGGGAGTTTTGGGGACCCACCTCTTCTTCTCATCTCTCTATTGTTGGGGTAGGGGGACAGCCTTACTTACCTCAGCGGACTCCACCACTCAGTTGCATTTTCAGGGGGAATTCCCCTCACTCATTTGTTTTTGGTTACACCAACTTGTCCTGTGCCCTTACTGGGGAGGGATCTTTTAGCCAAGGTAGGAGCTTCTATTTCTTTTGTTCCCCACATTCACCTGACTCCAGACTCACCAGCAGCTCCCCTCCTCCTCCTCCTAGTCACTCACCCTGCAGGTTCCAGTATGTCGTTTCCTCTACCAGCCTCTCAGGTGGACCCTAAGGTCTGGGACACCCAAAACCCTTCTGTGGCTAGACACCATTCCCCCATTGTCATTCAGTTACAGGACCTCTTGAGGTACATGGCTCAAGTCCAGTACCCAGTGCCACTCCAGAGCCTTAAGGGACTTAAACCTATTATCTATGACCTCCTAAGGAAAAAGTTACTTTGTCCTACCACCTCTCCTTTTAACACCCCTATACTGGCAGTTAAAAAACCTATTGGGAATTATCGTCTGGTTCAGGACCTCCGGCTCATTAACTCTGCAGTGGTCACCTTTCATCCTGTGGTTCCTAATCCCTACACACTTCTCTCCACTATTCCCCCAGTGACATCTCACTTCTCATTTTAGATCTTAAGGATGCCATTTTCTCTATACCTCTCGACACCTGAGCTCAAAACATCTTTGCTTTCACCTGAACTGACCCTGATACTCATGCCTCCACTCAGCTCACCTGGACTGTCCTACCTCAGGGCTTCCAAGACAGTCCACACCTTTTTGGTCAGGCCCTGGCTTCTGACCTGCTCTCTCTGTCTCTCCCCAAATCTAAACTCATACAATATGTAGATGATATTTTACTTTGCAGCCTGTCCTCAGAAGTGAGCCAGGCTGACATCTCTGCTCTTCTAAATTTCCTGTTACAGAGGTTACAGAGTCTCACCTTCTAAGGTTCAATTGTCTATTCCTTAGGTCACCTACTTGGGACTAACCATTACCCCAACTCACAAAGCTATTACTTTAGACAGAAAAAACCTAATTCAATCTCTTGCAGTTCCTTCTACTAAAGAGGAGATTTTATTGTTTCTAGGAATAGCTGGCTTCTTAAGCTCCTGGATCCCTTCTTACGGTCTCCTTGCTCGTCCCCTATATGAGGCAGCCCATGGCTCTCCACATGAACCTCTCCTTATAACCCGGTTACTAAGCCCTTTCAGAAACTCAAGCAGGCTCTTCTCCAGGGCCCAGCCCTTCAACTTCCAGACCTAACTCCATCGTTTCTCCCTGTACGTAACAGAAAAAGGATGTGCCCTTGGAGTTCTAGGTCACCAGCTAGGACCTTCCTTTGCAGCTGAAGCATATCTGTCGAAGAAACTAGACCTAAGAATGGGCATCCTGCATACGTGCTTTAGCAGCTGCTCAGCTCCTTATCCATGAGTCAAAGAAACTAACCTTTGGGTCACCCATCACTGTCTTCTCTCATCACAACCTGTCTCATCTCCTAACCTACAGAGGCTTACAAACTCTACCTCCTTCCCGAGTTCTTTCCCTCCAGGTGGCACTGGTAGAAAATGTCACACTTACTTTCCCATCTTTCCCACCCCTTAATATCTCAAATCTTCTACCTCAACCTAATACTAACTGTTCTCCAGCTCATTCCTGCATTGAAACCTTGGAGGAACTATTGCCCCATCCTTCACACATACAGGAGGGCACACTACCTCAGGCCACCTGCACCTGGTACACAAATGGCAGCTCCTTTTTATATGAGGGGTCTCATAGAGCAGGCTATGGCATAGAGTCAGATACCAGGGTGGTGGAAGCATGGGCACTTCTGACCCACAATACTAACCAAGAGGCTGAATTAATAGCCCTCACCGTGCCTTCCAATTGCCACAGGGACATTCTCTAAATGTTTACACAGACTCTAAATATGCTTTTTCATAGCCTCCTGCCCAAGTAGCTATTTGGAAGGAATGTGGGCTACTTACAACAAAAGAAGGATCTTTAGCTAACTCAGGTTTTATTATGGCCATGCTAACGACCTCTCACCTCCCCAAAGCTATAGGACAGACTGACAGCTCTATTATCTCTAGGGGTAATAACTGTGCTGATGGAGCAGCTAGGGCTGCAGCCCTCCGAGACCAAGATCTACCTCACACACCACAGGGAGTTCATACACTACAACCCACATCCTCACAGTCACCTCCTAACACTCGACAAATTCTGTCTTTCTTACACCAGCTCTTCTACCCTGACAGTAAGGCTCTTTCTCTGTTTGTCAAGGCTCACCTCCAACCTACTTCTGAGGACTTAAATTTCTTAAAAACTAAAACTGCCTCTTGTAAAACCTGTCAGACATCAGACCCTAACTTCAGGTATCGTAGTCCCTCTTTTCCCACACACCAGGTCAGGGGCTCTCTCCCAAGGACTGACTGGCAACTTGACTTCACCCACATGCCCACAGTCAGACCAGTCAAATATCTCCTGGTATTACTGATAACTTCTCAGTGTGAGCCAAAGTGTTTCCTACCACTAAAAGAAAGCCCAGACAGTCTCTGACATCCTTCTCAGGGAAATTATTCCCCAGTTTGGGATTCCAGCCTCTCTTCAGTCAGACAATGGTCCTGAGTTTACCTCTCAGATCTCAAACCCTGTCTAAAGCTCTCAACATCCCTTGGCGTTTTCATACTCCTTATCACCCCCAGTCCTCAGGGAAGGTAGAGCAAACTAACTGTTCTTTAAAGAATGAGTGTTCTTGTTAAAATGTCACCAGACTTCACCTTGACTGGGTGAAGCATTTGCCTCTGGCCCTCTTCAGGCTTAGGGCTCCCCAAACGACCCCTTTTCATCTCACTCTTTGAACTCAGGTATGGGCGGCCAGCTCTAACACCTGGCCTCTCACCTAAACCCCCACCTCTCCCTGCTTACACCTTTACTTCATCATCTCCGTTCCCTCCTATGGGAATTTGCTGACCACTCTCTACCTCAACCATGTGCTACACCCTGTACCCCCCCAATTACTATGGGGATCAGGTTCTTCTCTCTCCTCCAGACCAATGCCCCTCCAACCAATGTCACTGCAACAGCTGCCACGATTGAGGGCCCCCCACACTGGATTCACGTCTCCCACCTCAAGCCCTTTACTTCTCCACCTGAGACTCACCTCTCATACAGTTTCTGCAATAGGACCCTGTTCCCTTAAGCTTCGGAGGACACCAGGATCAACTACTTTGCCTCCTATCCCAGAAGAATAAGGCTCCACTCCTACAAGGCTGATCTAAAGTCTCCTGTTTCTAATAACACCCTGCTCATCAATCTCCTATGTATCCCACAATAGCTCACATAAAACTTGTAATCCAATCGATTAGCTGTTGTTACAGGAATGCCAGCCTGAAGCCATGGATCTAGAGATACAAAGACCACCAAACGTTTGTGCCTGCTGAGGAAAGGTAACCAGAAAATTCCATGCAGTCTAGATATGATTTAATGTGTCTAAAATTTATGTTTTCCAAAACTCAAAGGGTTCTTGTAAGTTCCAGGGAGCTGAATTGGATCCAAACAAACAGGTCAGATTGACTCCACATAAATATTATTCAACCTTTCCCTGGTCCCGGATTCCCTTACCTGATCTCGGGACCCCTTGGAAACCCCTCCCTCATCTTACAGTAATCTTCCCCACAAGAACCAGGACCGAAGAAAAATTAAAAAACAAACAAACAAAAAAGAAAACCTAACGTTGTCCTCTACTAACATCTTGCCAGGTCTAAAGAGTTGCCAGAGTTCCAAGCAGCCTGGACTGCGATGAAACAATCAGCTCCGCTAGGATGCAGCAACACCCCAGCTTTCTCAGTCCCCGACCCCAAGATGGTCAACGCCCCCAGGTCAGCAGGAAGCAGTTTTGAGAACTCTAAGTCCTCACTTCCTAACCTGCCTCACCCAACTCCCCACCTTTAATAGTAACAAGAGTCAGATTGTTAGGACCCTACACCAGGCTGCCCCCCCCCCTTGAGAACAGGGGAGACACGAGCAGTGACGCAGTGACGCAGTGACGTAGTGACGCAGTGACGTGCCACCAATAGACACCTGCTTGAGGACTCTGCGCAGGCATGCATGAAACCTCACCTGTTCCTTCCTTCCGCCTTGGGGAAGCTGCCGATCCACCCTCATCTGACCCTCCCCCTTGGCATTCATTAAAGCTCCACATGGGTTTGTTGATTCTTAGTTCGTGTTTCACCACCGATGGCTGCAGCAGAAACAACACAGGTGGTGTAAACCCCTCGTGAGAATGTTAACCGCAGAGTCGGATTCTCTAGACTTCTTGACAGGTAACCGTATGTATTTAATAAATCGTTAAGTAAGTTAAAGGGAGAGGGGAATCTCATCAGGGAGTAGACTCTTCTGCTTGTCAGCCTGCCGCGGGAGTTTCTGGAGTTCGGTAGACGCTGGGGGTGGGGTTGGGAGCTCTGCGCTGGGTAGGAACCCCCGGTGCAATTCTGTATTATTTATTACCGAGGATGTTATTTAAACATGTTTGGAGAAGAGCAACCAACAGCGGACTTGTTATGCACGCTTCTCAGGAGTCGGGAATTTGAACTCAGCTAGCTTTCCCGCCAGAGTGAGGCAATGAGGAGGAGGTAGCCAGAGAGGCTGGGATTTTCTGTCCCTTCACTCCCTGTATTTAAAGGAACTGTAGCCATGTGTTACAAGTGTTAGAGTTGAACAAACTGCCCATCAGATTACATTTCCCCGTAGTCTTACAGTCTACGGTGTAGACACCGGGCCCTGCCAGTTGCAGGGAAAGATAAACAGCCCTTTTGAGTTTGTAAAGCCAAGTAGGTGCTGGATGGTTGCTGGAGGACCTTGGACATGCTCAGACACATCACTGCCATCCAGTGCACACCTCAAGTGCCCCTTCTCCATCCCCCAACCTTCCTTTCCTGACCCCCCAACCCCATCACCCACCCCTGCCGTGGGCCTTTTCACCCATACTTCCTGGCTGTCAGAAGTTCTCCCCTTCCTTAGGGCACTGAGATACTCCTTGAATGATTCTATGGCATCAGGGAACAATCTCAGTCCCTCTGTATCCCAGGTTCTTCAGGAGTGTAGGGATTTGAGATTGATCCCACCAGCAAATCTGTGTACAGTTTTAGTTTATGGTCAATGATTGGAAAAGGACACTGGAGATTTGTTGGGACCCCTTGGGGGTCTGCTGCTCATCTTGAGACTAAGGGTGACCCACTGTGCCCTGGGGGTCTGCTAACTGTCTCTTGACTGGTCATTTTCTTCCTTGTTCCCTCCTTCTGACTAGGCCTGTATGCAAGAATGCAAACTATCCACCCATTGCAGGGGGGTGAGGTTGGGGCATGAACATTGATCTGAATATTTTTCCACTGTGGCTGTTATGGTATATACGTCTACTCTCCTTTGAAGTAAAGGGCATTCTCCTTGTAAGGATGACCTCCTGTCTTGTTTCAATCTTCAGATTCCCTTGCCCAAACCTGAGAGAAGCATTGTAACTCGGGCCTTACAGAGATTTCTATTTTAAAACTGTATCCTCTCATTTTGAAAAAATGTTTATGTTTCATTCTTTTTGAATCTCTTTCCATTTTGTTTTTAAAATTTTATTTAATGTGTGTGGGTGTTTTGCCTACATGTCTGTGTGTCACATGCATGCCCGGTGCCCACAGAGAACAAAAGAAGGTGCTGATTGCAGGCTACCAGGTGAGTCCTCTCTCTGCAAGGGCAGCAACACTGAACCATGTCTCCATACCCACCTTAATGTTTCTGTTTAGGAATAGAATATTTCTTGAAAAACAGAGCTCACGATTATTGTAAACTCAAGGGTCGAGTGGCAATCTCAGGAGATCAAGCCAAGTTCCTCTAGGTGGACAGAACCCTGCTGTTGTGATGGGAAATACTGATCTGGGAGGTTGGGGACACACTGCAGAGGAAGTCATTCCACCAGGCCTCCCTCGAATCCCTGGGACCTGTCCTGTGCCATCCAGGGCACAGGAAAATTGTCTCCTCCACACCCACCCAGGACCCTTTAAAGACTGAGGAGCCTCCTCCCTGGGACAGAGCAGCGGGTGTCATTGGTCTCTGTCTGCTGCCCCTCAGGTGCCACCAAGTCACATATTCCTCATGATAAGACAGAGTCCTTGGTGTGCTGGGAAAAGTTTCAAAAGTAAAGATTTCTCCTTCTTCAGGCTTCTCTATGGGCTGAAAACCATAACCAAGTCCTCAGGAGTGGCCAAAGGCCTTAAAGCAACTGACTTAGGTAAAGTTGCTACATCTGTGGACCCGGGCTCTCGAACTCACTACAGTCTCTTTATCACTTAAACCTCCTCATCTGCTGTCTGAGGACCTGACTCTCTCAAACTCCCAGCAGCCTCTCTAACAGTTTCACCTCATCTGACTAATACCCAAAGGGAAAGTTCTTGAATAATACTGCTGTTTCTCAGGTAAGCCAAGTACTTCTGAGATATTAGGGGTTAGATAAATACCGTGCAGGCCGTAAGACAGCCCATGACTAAGCAATGAAAATGGTGAACTTCCAAAATGGCGGGTTCTTCATCACATGACTTCCAGATGTGACAAAATCTGGCTGCTTAAATCTAAGGCCCAGCAAGCTTTTTCTCCTGCCAGTGGAGGCCCCTACTACTAAATCAGTCTGAACTGCTCAAGGCCAGAGGCAGATTTTTGACTGACACATTAAAATTAACTCGTGTTCATTGTTTCATTATGGTCAATATTAGAAACACACAGCTATTTTTAGAAACACTGTACTTATTGTGACCTGAAGTAATCCTACTGTGCCCTTTAATACCGGATCTGACACACTTTATAGGAATATTGTCTACTTGCTTTCTAATTCCTGCTAGAGATGTTTGTGCCTGATTGTGTATTGTAACTCGGTTCCTATTAGCTAGCACATGGAACACCCCTGAATCTATCAGTGAATAAATGGGGAAACTGTGAGACATATTCCTGTTGGGGAGCTGCAGCTGGGGCGGTGCATTCCACACTCCAGTCTCACTTCTCCAATTCCAGAACCTTCTCTCTCAGAAAGCCAGACAAGCAGCAGCCCCTCCCCTCTGAAAGCCGGCCAAGAGTCAGTCACCCCTGGGACTGCTGAAGAACACAAATACAGGCCACTTAAGACCTAGTTGTCACACACTCATGCTCTCTCCCCTGCCTTCCCTAGAGCCACCTGGGAGGTGCTTTGGTCTCCTCAGATAAAACCTGGATTTATTAATTCAGCTAGATTGGCTTATTGCATTGGCCGTGGAGGATATCCAATAACAGCTGATCCAAAACTTATCAATTCCCATATATAACAGATTACTGTGCACCAATAACAGAGGATGGGATGACTTCTTTGGTGGCAATATGGGTGGACCTAGGTGACATGGTCAGAGAAATTAGTCAGGCTTTGAAAGCCTAACACTGCTCTTCAGTCAGAGAACTAGTTAAATCAGACTAGATTTGGAAGGATTTTTTTTTTTTTTTAAAGCACAATGCAGAAGTAGAAATCTCAAGAAAGCCTATTTCCCAAGATTCACTATGTATAGGGATGTGAAGCTCTGTGAGGAGGACCCGGGGAAACCAGATTGCTCACGTGCTAAGAATCTCTGGAGCTGTCAATGAACACGAGAGAGTAAAGAATGGAGGTCCAGAGTTCTGTGTGGACCCCAAACCCAAAGGCCACCGTTGAGGGCTTAAAGCCTTCCAGTCCTCCATATCCTTCTCTGTTATTAGTGGGACAGAGTGGTGTGAACCAGCAAAAGGCAAGGGTTAAACTCAGTGGAAACTTTGTAAAACGTCCAGTTTGCGTTTAGTAAAATTAATTCATTGGTATAAATTTTCATGAATTTTGAAAACATCTAATCATGTATTCTTCATCAAGATATGTAGGGACTCAACCATTAAGAACCTGTATTGCTCTTAAGAGGACTGGGTTTGGTTCCCAACACCCATATGGTGGCTCACACACCCACCCTTAACTCCAATTCCAGGGATCCAACATACTTTTCAGAACCTTCCCTAGCACTAGGCATGCATGCAGTACACATATATACATAAATGCCGACACAACAGTCATACACAAAACATAAATCAAAATCAATAGCTAATAAAGTGTATGTAGACCCCCACCCTACCCCAACTTCCCCGTTCCCGGCTGCAGACACCCTGTATCTCTGTCCCCGGGCTTTAAACACTTACTTTTTCCAGAATGCCCTAAAATGGATCCCTGAAGCAGAGACTTCACATTTGACTTCTTTCAATTGTCACAGCCTTGCATTCTGCTCGTCAGGAAAAGTGTCCATTAACAGCACCTAGATTCTAGAGACTGTATCCACAGCACCACTGAGGCAGGAACATATCTGACCCAGAAGATTGGAAGCACCTCAAATCAAATCTTATACAAAGAGGTTAAGAAGAGCTGGCAGGAAACGTGTGCAGAAGTGAGAGGAGGAAGTGAGTTGTGGCAGTTGGCTTTTTTTTTTTTCAAAATAAAACAGAAACAAAAAACCCGGAAGGAAGGAGACAGTTTTCTGTGGCTCACTGCCTTTAAGCTTGCTGACTGGTTTAGGGACTTTGTCCAGGTACAGTGGTATGAGATATAGGGAAATATGGTTTGCAAATGCTCAGTTTTTCACAGTGATCCCTAAAGCTGCTACAAATAGGAACATAAAGGTTTCTTTTTCTTTTTTCTTAAAACTTAAATGAGGTTTCCCTTTCTTCATGGCTATATGTGGGCAGGGTGGGGGCATCACCATGTTGTATACTTCCTGTACAAACAGCCATACAGCTTTCTAGTGTCTGCACAAGTTTGTTTTTCTGAAAAAAGGCGCTAGAGTCATATCAACATCTAATTCATCAACCTTCTGTTATATAGACAGTGACTTTGCTCTTGGATCTAAGACGACTTTTGCCTAAGACAAGTTCACAAACATCCCCTCCCCCTGCCCTTTTTAAAAAATTAAATGACTTTACAATACTAAGCTTTGTTCTTGGGTTTACAGTCCGGCTTGATTCTTGTTTTTAGCAGACAGACACCAGGTTACTTCAGTAGCACATACATACTGGAGCGATGCCAGCCTTTCCCTGTCTAAAAACCAAACTCTCTGTGAAATATCTGTTGACCATGAGTGTTTGATGTAATTTCTGGAGTCTTTTTTTGTTTTCCTGCTGTATTGTTCTAGTGTCTAAATTTTTTGGTAGCATCAGGCTGTCTTTATTCCTGTTCCCCTGAGTCATGGAGTAGGCAGCAGGATCTCTGAATTCAACCTGTTTTTTTTTTTTTTTCAGTATCATTTTTGACTATTCTAATTTCTTTTTAGTTTTCATAAGACTTTTCATATAATTTGGTGCTATGTCTTTCTTTTTTGAAGGCAACCTCTCCCCAGGAAGTGAAACTCCTGAATATATAAATTAGCTTAAGAGTAGAGTGTTGTTGGCCCATGCCTTTAATCCCAGCACTTGGGAGGTAGAGGCATGCAGATTTCTGTGAGTTTCAGGCCAGCCTGGTCTACAGAGTGAGTTCCAGGACAACCTGTGACGCAATACAGAGAAACCCTGTCAGGAAAACAAAGAACCACCACCACCACAACAACAACAAAAAATTAGCTTAAGAATTGTTGACATATGAGCAATATTGAGTGTTCCAGTTGCTTATGTGTTTAGAACTACTTTGAATTCTTTCCTTTTTTATTATTAAAATTGTATGCATTTGAGTTGTTTTTGCCTGCATAATTATCTGCTTTAAGTGCATTCCTAGTGCCCACAAAGGTCAGGGAAGGGCATCTGTTGTTTTTATCTAGTTGTTCTAATACCAATAAAGACTCTGGAGTCAGATATTGGGGTGAAACCTGACCGATCAAAGAGGAGGTGGAGGAAGGACCAGCTGACCTTCCCCTTTTTAGCGGCTCCCCAGCATGCATGTCTCTCTCCACATGTCCCAGACCAAAGACCATGAAATCTCTACGTCCCTCCCTCCACTTCTTGGGTTCCTCCCTATCCATCTTCCTGGGTCCTTTGTACTTTCTATGGATAATTCTTGTCAATTAGTTGCTGGGTCTGCACCCGATCTCAGGTTAATTTTGTTAACATGGTCTTGGAGTTTCACAGTGCCAGCAAATCTCCTGCAACAGGTGTCAGATTTCCTGAAACTGGAATTATAGGTGGTGTGAGCTGCTTTGTAGTGCTGAAATTGAACCCAGGTCATCTTCAAGAGTAGCAAGTGCTCTTACCCACTGAGCCAACTCTCCAGCCTTGCCCAGATTCCTTCATAGTTTTAATGTAGTTTTTGTTATGCTGAGTATGAATTTTTTTTAGATTTGTATTTTATGTTTTTTTTGGTCATTACTGTAAATGGTGCTGTCTTAGACAATCATTTCCAATTGACAGAAAAATGCCACTGACTTTACCATGCTGGCAATATGTCCTACAGCTGTGTAAACCCATTTTTTTTCAAACATCCAGTAGTCTTTTGTATATTTTCAAGAATTTTGATGCAGATAGGACCACATCATCTGTGAAGAGAAACTCTTTGATCTGTTTTCAGAAGTGTAAACCCTTTTTCTTCCTTTAAGAAACTTATTTAATGTATATGGCTGTTTTGCCTGCATGCTTGTTCATCGAATAAGTGCCTGGTGCCTATAGAGGGTAATTTTTCCAGCAGTGGGAGATGGGTTCCTTGGACCTGAAGTTGGCAAGATTGTAAGCTATTTTGTGGGTGCTAGAAATTGAACCTGTGTCTTCTGGAAGACCAGCAAGTGAGCTTACCTGTTGAGCCATTCTCTAGTCTTGTGACCCTGTTTCTTTTCTCTGACTGGCCCTCCCGTGAAAAGTCACCCTGGAGTAGTGAGCAGACTTCCTGCCTCTGTTCCCGGTGGTGGCTGGGACAGCATTCATAACTGCACCCTTGGGAATGAAGAAGACTGCAGCTGAATTTACTGTTTTGTTTTTTAGTGGATAATTTTTGTAGGGGTGGGACAGTTCCTATGAAAATTATGCCAAATATTCACAAGTTTTGCTGTGTATTGATATTTCTATTTCCTTCTTTTCTTAGTTTGTTGATAGGTCTAGTTCCACTGATTTTCCCCCTAATGTTTCTGTTCCCCCTTCTCACCAGAACACTTTTTATGGAGAGCAATGCAGCTGACTGTTGTTGCCTTTCACCGTGACCCTCACTCCTTTCATTTCTGGCTCTTTCACCATTCACCCTTAGTTCAGTAACTAGAAGACCCCTGGCTGAAGTGCCGTTTCCAGCATCTCTGGTCTTCTTTCCACCTGGCCATCCTGTATGGACCAGGGCCTTCTTTGAAAGGATTTTAGTGCCCTTTCAGGTACTTGTAGGCAATTGTAAAGTGGGTTTTTGTGCTAAGTTTATCTCATCTTCCTCAAGAAATTCTTGCAGCTCTTCTCCCTGCCTAAATAAATAGAAAAGAAAACATATAGAAGGGACAAACTGGACAAGCCTGCCCTGCCACAAACAATTGCCTGACAACTTCTCTGACCATCCACAGTGGGAAACTCAGGAGAAAATCTGTCCCTTCTCCAATAATTGATTCAAGAAAAACCATGTGTTCATTTTTTGTTTTAATGTATTAAAGTATTATAGTACATAATAATCAGTTTTAACATTTATAACTCTTTTTTTTCTGTTTTATTTGTTGGAGTATAGTATACTATTGTATCTTCAGTGTTTTTCTATGTTTATCTTATGTTTTATTATGTTATATTATTAATACATTTTTAATACTTTTTATGTTTTAGTTCTCTTCTTTCTCTTGATGTAAATATTACATATGTGTGTATTTATATGTATATATATATATATATATGTTTATGTGGTTTGTAATATGATTCTTTATAGAAGGCATCATTTTTGAGTGTCCAAAGTTATAGAGCAAATTAATTGAGTTATGAGTTAAAAACAAAAATTCTCTAAGTCGACACTCTCCTATTATTCTTTTACAGGTAAAAACTGTCAAGGAAAATATCTGAGAATCATCTCCGCTGAGTCTCCTGTTAAGCTTTACTGCTGCTATGGAGTGATCGCGGTCCTCTCTGGAGCTGTTATTGCACTTTCTGTTGCTTTGTTATTGTCAAGTAAGTGACTCATTCTCCACATTCTGCAGCATTCTGTCCACATTCTCATTGTTAGTAAATACTTGCTGATCACTGTGAGGCAGGCACTGTGGGAAGGACTCTAGAGAAAACACACTAGAAACTCCTGTTCTCTGGGAACTTAGGGTGTAGCAGGAAGATACAGAGGAGGAGCAGCACAGGCTGTGGTGTGCACAGGAGGCCGGGCTCAGCATCTCTGGGAAGATGGCATTCAGCAAGCCCTAGACTGATGTGCAGGAGACTTGTGTCCATCTGTGGGAATTATTCTAGGCAGAGAACAAGGAGAAAAAACCCAAGGGAGGAGCCTCAAGGAGGCGGCTGCAGCTAAAGGGAAGTGAGGACAGTAACAGGGTTGGGGAAGGTCCAGACGCCATATGGCCCCATGCTTCGTAGTTTCAGTTACTAACTGCAACTATGGTCAGAAAATATTACATAGAACATTCCAGAAATGTATCATTCCTGAGCTTTTAGGTGCAGACTATTCTGAATAACATGATAAAATCTTGTACAGCTTTCCTGCCATAGCTGGAGTAATGATTCCTGATATCATTTTATAAAGTCAACTTTAACCACCTCGATGAATCATACACAAGTCTAAACATGGACAAACATTTGCCAAGAAGACTTAGTCAGTGTTACCTAAACTCTTACATAGCTCTGGAAAGAGACAGATAAAAAGAAGAGACAATACCCTCAGTGCCCATTGCATTTGTTCCTTTTGTTAAAGCCTCATGGTGCTGGGTATAAGAATGGGGAACAACTACAACAAATTAGCCCCCACTAAAAATAAGTGTGTGTGTGTTTGTGTGTATTTCATTTCTAGTATGTAATATTTCTTATCAAATCATTTATTTCTAGGCTCAGTGCCCCTCAAAAGAGCCACGCAAAGTTATGAAAGAAAAATGTCTGTTATTTTTCTAAGTGGTTCTCTGAAGCCTTGCTGCCTAAAGAGCTTCACACACACACACACACACACACACACACACACACACACACACACACACACACAATCACTTTATCATGATAGACTCACAAGTGAGCACATCACATAGACACTCCAACCCTTGCCAAGGCCCAAACCCTGTGTATCTCACTGAACTTCCACACAGAGTGGCCATCCTGAAGCCATGGAGCTTTGGTTATGGTTTTAGACTTTCACTGTATTTACATTTTTGTACATTTATGAGCTACAAATTAAAAAAAAAAACAAGTAAATTTGAAAGTAGAAAAGCAATGCTATTTATAACATTTTTCACAACTCATGGAACCTTTGCTGCACCCTGACTTCCTCATCTCCTCTCATCACTCTTCCTCCTTCTCCTTTCTATGTCTTAAGCCACGCCCACACTCAGAGCTCCTCATTCTGTACTTTCTAGGCTGGGATAAGCATGTAAGGGAGTACATAATATTATACTTTCCAGGTCCCCACTCTCCTGCAAGCTTCATTTTTCTTATATCTGAGGAACATCCTGTGTTACACATGTACCCCCTTTTCATCATCTGTTCGTCTGTTCATGGGCCTCTAGGTCAGGATTTTCTTACTCTTGTAAATGGGGCAGCAGTCCACATGGATGTGCAGGTATCTTGTGTTATGATGCACTCTTCTCTCATATATGCTCAGCAGTGGCATAGCGGGGTCACAAAAGGTCTATTTTTAAATATAAAAAAAGGCTCCCATACTGGATATATCAGTTTATACTCCCACCAGAAATAAATAAGTGTCCCTATTTCTGCACAGAGTTCTGACATCTGTTGTGAGATTTCTTGATAATCGCCATTCTGACAGCCCCTAACAAGAGTCAGTATGTTTTCATATGGTTTTAATGTATATATAATATAATAACAGGAAGGCCTGGATCAAGATTTGGTATCAAAAACCTATTTGACCGTGTCATGTGTTGTGTGCTGGTATTCATCCACAGTGAAATTCAGAGAAGTAAGGAGTTTTCTTTATTTTGTCATTTCAGGAGCAAGAAAGCCAGAAGAGGTCTCAATCAAATGTGTCTGTGCCTTTTGTCCTAGAGATTGGATTGCATTTGGAAGTAAATGTTTTAATTTTTCTGAAAAAGTGGAAAACTGGACATCCAGCCAGACCTTTTGCGTGGCACAAGGAGCCCAGCTAGCTAGATTTGACAGCCAGGAGGAGCTGGTAAGAAAGGATGAGGAATTGGTTTGTTGTTTTGTCTGTTGAATATTTACTGCCTTGAGGTAGGGAGACTAAATATGAAGCATGAGGAAAGATGCCACCCTAGGCTTTCAGGGAGAGTCATGGGGTGTGTGTTAGTTTGTGCTACTTGTGTTGGCAACAGCCCTGAGACATTCCAAAGACATACTCTCCTGCAATGCTAATAGGCAAACTGCATGGCCACATAGACATGACTGAGAAAAATGGCTGTCACGTTAAGCCTTTTTCTGAGCTGACAGGTGTTGCATACCTAAGGTGACAGCTGCTAATAACTGCAAGTAGAGGCTTAGCCAGGGACTTTCTCAGCCGCAGAAGGATTGGTGGTTGTCAGGGTGCCATGCATCCACTAAGAACTGAAGATGATTTAGGCTCCAAAGTCAATGACCTTCAGTGCAAACCTGCTGCCATCCTGAGAGGAGGCTGTAGGGCAGAGAGACTCAAGTCTTATCTGAAGCTGAGACACATGCATTCGCCGTCTGTGTTCTATGACAGGAATTTCTGAAGAGATACAAGGGGGAGCATGACCACTGGATCGGCCTCCACAGAAAGTCCTCAGAACACCATTGGATGTGGACAGACGGCACTGAATATAACAACTTGTATGTTCAGAACACTTTTCCTTCTACTGTGATCACTATTGGGATGTGTGAGGGTTGTGGCTGTGAGAGAAGACAGGCGGTGTCATGGGAGGTGACCTGACTGGGGAGATAGCATTGCAGGAGTGAATAAATGGCAGACTGCAGAAATTCTGTTTGTTTTGTTATAGGACTTCCCCCCGAGGAGGAGGAGAGTGTGCCTACCTGAGTGACAGTAAGGTCAGCAGTGGCAGGAACTATACTCACAGGAGGTGGATATGTAGCAAGCCCAACAGTTTCACAGCTTGTGATGTGCCAAAGCAGTCGTGAGAGGTCTGTAACATGTTATCTCCAACCACAACCTCATTTCTTTAATCTTATGAAATTATCAAAATCCTTTTATTCTAGAGCTTTCAGTTGCACTGTTAATTCTCTAGTGTGACTATTCTCCAGTTTCTTCATATGTGCATTTAGTGCTATGAACTTTCCTCTTAGCACTGCTTTCAGAGTGTCCCATAGGTTTGGGTATGTTGTGTCTTCATTCTCATTGAATTCTAGGAAGTCTTTCATTTCTTTTTTTATTTCTTCCTTGACTCAGGAATGGTACAATTGCACATTACTCAATTTCCATGAGTTTGTAGGGTTTCTGCAATTTGTGTTGTTGTTGAATTCTAACTTTCAAGCTTGGTGGTCTGGTAAGATACAGGGATTATTCCAACTTTTTTGTATGTGTGTAAGTTTGCTATGTTGCCAAGTATATGGTCAATTTTAGAGAAGGTTCCATGTGGCCCTGGGAAGAAGGTATATTCTTTTGTGTTCAGATCGGATGTTCTATAGATGTCTGTTAAACCCAATTGGGTCATAACATCCGTCATTTGCTTTGTGTCTTTGTTAAGTTTCTGTCTGGTGGTCCTATTTTTTGGTTTGTCTTTTCTTCCATTTCATATAATTTTTTGCTTGTTTTTTCTTCTACTTCTTTAAGGGAGTTTCTTGTTTCCTCTTTAATGGTCTCTATCATCTTCATAAGATAATTTTTGAGGTCCGTCTCTTCTTCATCCTCTGTGTTGTTCTTTTCAGTTCTTGCTGGTGTGGAGTCCCTAGGTTCTGGTGGTGTCACATTGGTCTTTCTGTTGTTGAGTGTGTTCCTATTCTGTCATTTTCCCTTCCCTTCTTCCTGTGGTTGCAGGCGGGGTCTCTTCCTCTCTCAGGTGGCAGCTGGAAGGCAGAGGTGGGAAGGAGGACAAGGTAAGGTGCATCCGGACTCAGGGTGCGCCTTCCAGTCTGGGGAGGTCCATCTTGTCCCCAGAGGACTAGATGCCAGGAAATAATCAAACTAGGGCAGAAATCAGTAAAGTAGAAGCTAGGAAAACACTACAAAGTCTCAATGAAACAAAGAGTTGGTTCTTTGAGAAAGTCAACAAGATAGACAAACCTTTATCAAAACTAACCAAAAGGCAGAAAGAGAGAGAGAGCATGCTAATTAACAAAATCAGAATGAAAAGGGGGACATAACAATGGACACTGAGGAAATCCAGAGAATCATCATTTCATACTTTGAAAACCTTTACTCCACAAAATTCGAAAATCTAAAGGAAATGGACAATTTCCTGGATAGATATCAGTTAACAAAATTAAATCAAGAACAGATAAGCAATTTAAACAGACCTGTAACCCCTAATGAAATACAAGCAGTCGTCAAAAGTGTACCAACCAAAAAAAAAAAAAAAAAAAAAAAAAAAACCCAGGGCCCGATGGTTTCAGTGCAGAATTCTACCAGAAATTCAAAGAAGAGTTGTTCCATACAACAGCAGCAGAAGGGACATTGTCAAGCTCTTTCTATGAGGCTACAATTACCTTGGTACCCAAGCAACACAAAGACACAACAAAAAAAGAGAATTACAGACCAATATCCCTCATGAACTTTGACGCAAAAATATTCAACGAAATACTGGCAAATCGAATCCACAAACACATCAGAGAAATCATCCACCATGATCAAGTTGGCTTTATCCCAGGAATGCAGGGATGGTTCAACATACAAAAATCCATCAATGTAATCCACCATATAAACAAACTGAAAAAGAAAAAGCACATGATCATCTCGCTAGATGCTGAAAAAGCCTTTGACAAAAATCCAACATCCCTTCATGACAAAGGTCTTGGGGAGATCAGGAATAACAGGATCATACCTAAACATGATAAAAACAATATACACCAAACCAACAGCCAACATCAAACTAAATGGAGAGAAACTCAAGGCGATTCCTCTAAAATTAGGAACAAGACAAGGCTATCCACTCTCTCCATATCTCTTCAAAATTGTACTTGAAATCCTAGCTAGAGCAATAAGTCAACAAAAGGATATCAAGGGGATACAAATTGGAAAGGAAAAAGTAAAAGTTTCACTAATTTGCAGATGATATGATAGTTTACATAACTGACTTGAAAAACTCCAAAAACTCTACTACAGCTGATAAACACCTTCAGCAAAGTGGCAGGATACAATATTAACTCAAAAAAAATCAGTAGCCCTACTATATACAGATGATAATTGCACTAAGAAAGAAGTCAGAGAAACATCAACCTTTACAATAGCCACTAACAATATAAAATATCTTGGGGTAACACTAACAAAAATGAGCAAGACCTGTATAGTAAGAACTTTGAGTCTCTAAAGAAAGAAATTAACAAATATATCAGAAAATGGAAAGATCTCTCATGCTCTTGGATAGGTAGAATCAACATAGTAAAAATGGCAATCTTGCTGAAACCAATCTACAGATTCAATGCAATTCCCATCAAAATTCCAACACAATTCTTCACAGACCTTGAAAGAATAGTAGTCATCTTCATATGGAAAAACAAAAAAACCCAGGATAGCCAAAATAACCCTGTACAATAAAGGAACTTCTGGAGGCATCAGTATCCCTGACTTCAAGCTCTATAATAGAGCCATAATCCAGAAAACAGGTTGGTATTGGCACAAAAGTAGACAGGTTGACCAATGGAATTGAATTGAAAACCCTGATTTTAACCCACATATATATGAACACCTGATTTTTGACAAAGAAGCTGAAGTTATACAATGGAAAAAAGAAAGCGTCTTCAACAAATGGTGTTGGCACAACTGGATTCAGACATGTAGAAGATTGCAGATAGAACCATATCTATCACCATGCACACAACTTAAATCCCAATGGATCAAAGGCCTCAACATAAATTCAGCCAAACTGAACCTCCTAGAAGAGAAGGTAGGTGGTGCGCCCGAACAAATTGGTATAGGAGACTCCTTTCTGAACCTAACACCAGTAGCACAAACATTGAGATCAACAATTAATAAATGGGAACTCCTGAAACTGAGAAGTTTCTGTAAGGCAAAGGACAAAAACAAGTCAACAAGACAAAACGCCAGCCCACAGAATGGGAAAAGATATTCAATAACCCCGCATCTGACAGAGGGCTGATCACCAAAATACATAATGAACTCAAGAAGCTAGCCACCAAAACACCAAACAATGCAATCAAAAAGTGGAGTGCAGAACTAAATAGAGAATTCTCAACAGAGGAATCTAAAATGGCTGATACACACTTGAGTAAGTGCTCAACATCCTTAGCCATCAGGGAAATGCATCTCAAAACCACTCTGAGATGCCATCTTACTCCTATCAGAATGACTGAAATCAATAACACCAATGGCAGTCTATGCTGGAGAGGATGTGGAGAAAGAAGAACACTCCTCTATTGCTGGTGAGAGTGCAAACTTGTACAACTACTTTGGAAATCAGTATGGTGGTTTCTCAGGAAAATGGGAATGAGCCTACCTCAAGATCCAGAAATTCCTCTCTTGGACATATACCCAAAGAATGCACATTCATACAACAAGGACATCTGTTCAACTACGTTCATAGCAGCATTATTTGTAATAGCCAGAACCTGGAAGCAATCTAGATGCCCCTCACCTGAAGAATGGATAGAGAAAATGTGGTACATTTACACAATGGAGTACTACTCAGCAGAGTATTACAAAAAAAAAAAAAAATGGAATCTTGAAATTTGCAGGCAAATGGATGGAACTAGAAGAAACCATCCTGACTGAGGTAACCCAGTCACAAAAAGATAAACGTGGTATTACTCATTAGACATAGAGCAAAGGATTACCAGTCTACAATCCACACTGCTGGAGGAGCTAGGAAACAAGTAGGACCCCAAGAGAAGATTGCATAGACCCTAGAAAAAGAAGGGGAGGGGGACAAGAACCCCTAAACAAAGTGGGAGCATGGGGCAGGGGTGGAGAGGAAGGAGGTGGAAAGGGAAGGAGGGAGGGGGATGAGAACACGAGGACTGAGAGAGGGGAGGAATAGAGGAGGCAAGAAAGGAGATGCCTTGATAGAGGGAGACAGTACAGGTTTTTAGAGAGCTCTGGCACAGGGGAAATGTTAAGGGATTCACAGGGATGACCCCAACTAAGAATCCAAGCGGTGGTGGAGAAAATGCCATTGATGCCCTTCCCCTATAATGAGATTGGTGTCTACCTTGGCTACCATTCCTAGAGCTTTCATCCAGTAGCTGTTCGAAGCAGAAACAGGCACCCACAGCTAAGCACTGAACCATACCCCTGGAATCCAGTTGTGGAGAGGGAGGAGGGATGAGCAAAGGAGCCAAGATGGTGCTGCAGAAACAGTTGACCTGACCTAGTGAGAGCATGGTGACCCTAGTCGTAAAGCTGTGGAAACAGCATTGGACAGAACCAAGCCCTCTGAATGTGGGTGCCAGCTAGGAGGCCAAGATAGTCTATGGGACCTCTAACAGTGGAGCCAGTCTTTAACCCTAGAGCACAAATGGACTTTGGGAGCCCATTCCCTATGGATGGATACTATTGTAGCCCAGATACAGCAAGGAAGGCCTATGCCCTCCCCCAAATGATGTTTACTTTGAAGGTCCCTGGTGGAGGGCCTCACTATCCCTGGGGATGAGTTTGGGGATGGGTTGGGGGGAGCATTGGAGGGTGGGAGGGCGACGGAATGTGGGGATGGATATGTCAATATGAGTAGTAATTAAAGGATTTAAATAAAAAAATAAAAAAGAATTGAATGTGTAAAAAAATAAAACTATCAAAATCAATTCATAATCTGTGGTAACATCAAAGATGAAAACCATCATAGAGGACTATACATATGGCTACTAGGGAGACTATGCATGATTCTAAATTATATAAGTGTTTTGGTATGAGTTGGTACTCATATCTTACACCTGAATTACAATCACATCAGCAGTAGTGACCTCCACTTTTATGATCAGATAATGAAAATTTTTTTTCATTAGGTCTTCCTTTGAATGACTGGTACATTAAAAAAAAAGTGGAGGACAGGATTGAGCCAAGAGGGCTGCAACACACAGGGCTCCTGCAGAAGGCCAGAAGAGGAGGCAGATGTTCGAGTCTCTCCTGCACCCTCTCCCCACAGCTCTGGGTATCCTGCATCAGGCTGCATCACAGGTCTACAGTCACCAAGAAGGAGCCTCAGACGACGATGCCACAGCTGCTGCAACCCAAGCCAGAACTGAATTGAGGCCCTGTTGTTAGAAAATTAGGGATGGGTGTCAGAGAGAATAGCTGACTCTCTGATAAACGAGCCTTGGCTCTGTAAGTTCTGTTATCAGAACCTTTTAACAATATTTGAAGATTGATTCAAGATGGTGTCTAGTAGGGTGGCTTCTTGGTCCCAGCTGGAGATGTAAGACCCCCGGGGGACTCAGGTCTCCAGAATCTCAGCCCAGGACCTCAGTCACCAGGTGGATTCGAAAGCTTGATGCAAACTGCATGAGGCTTTATTATAGTTTTTTAACGAGCTAACCCCATGTTAGCTCGGGCCTTTCATCCACCCACCATGGCAGATGGCTAGGAATGACATCTTGAAGTGTCTGCATAGAGATCTTATAGGGCAGCATAAGGGGAGTGTCTAGGGGTATGCACTGGATCAGGATTGGTGTGCCTCCAGGCTTGGAGGGCTTGCCCTGTGTTGACTGGCTAACTAGTTGTTATGGCCCATAGGCCCTCCCAGGGTGGTTGCTATGCTCTGTGTATCATTGCTGTGTGCTTGTCCATAAAGCACACTCAGAGCCGTAAAGCACAGCGCCACCAGCTAACTTCTGATTGGTTCCTTGCCACGAGGCAGGCATCTGATCTAGTGACTAAGACAAGGTCAGACAAGCATGTGTTCGGCTGTTATAGCTACCGAAAGGGGCAGGCATCTGACCTTAGTCACCAAGACAAGGTCAGGCAAGTGCATGTTTGGATGTTATGGCTGTCTAAATGGGGAGCTGGTCCCTTCGGAGACACTACTCCTGTGGAGCTGCCCTTGGGCCACAGGTACAATTTTCACACCTAATGAGTCAGCAGACCGGCCTTCACTGAGGGCAGAGAGACGTGCAGAGGCCTGGAGCTCTAGTGGGTCCTGCCCATAGATACGCTGTCCAGCTGGAAGTTCACCTTGGCTTTAAGCAGCATCAAAATGTCCGTGATGAAGAAAGGTTTCTTTTCTGGATTAGGCCTCCTCAAACACTGGCAGGGTGGTGGTCAACAGCAGCCTGGACCTCTCGCAGGCTCTGTTCCCTAATGCACTACCCAGCCCCACGACCAGCCTGGCTCTGAGGGACAGTGAGATATCCAAGATGGAGAATGGTTCACTTTCTGGATTGGGCTCTCTAAATTTGGTGTTGTCAGGGGCCATGAGAATTATCGAAGGTCACAACTAGTGGTCACCGGCTAACCGGCAAGCAGTCCCTGTTATAACTGTTCATCAGATAATTATTAATGTGAAACTTTGAACTTCAGGAATCAATATCATAGAAGAGGAAGGAAATCTTAAACATGGTATATTTTTATTTTTTATCATTACTGGAGTCTTATCAGTTTTGTTTATTATGAGAAGTTTAAACATGTTAAATGTCAGGGGATAAGTAAGCAATAATTTGTATCAGTAGTAGTATGTTTATAAATATAGTTTGGAACATATAAGAGAATATATTTAAAGATTATTTGTATGTATTTGAATAATATCTGTAATATTAGTCAATCTGTGTTTTTGAATTATTAATAGCATAAAATTTAAGTAAATTTGTTTAGTTTTATTTATTTGTATATTGTTTAAGTAAAATTACTTATAATTTAAGTATAATTTATAATTAATAGCTAGCCATTAAATTGTATTTTTAATTATCTTTAATAGTTTATAATTTAAGTAAAGTTATCCCTAATAGTTTATAAGTTAGTAGTTAGGTGATTAATCGTTACACTGCCTTTTTAAATTATTTTAATAGTTTATAATTAAAGCAAACTTATTTTTTAAGTTTATAATTTAAGTTTGTTGTCTTTATAGAATTAGAATTTTATGTTTTATTTTTGTTAAATTTAGCATTAAAGGTAACAGATGGAATTGAATTTGTAATACAGAAACAAAAGCTCTTCCCCTGAAATACAACATATAAGAAGAGTGCAGATAGTTGCAGAGAGATGGTAAATGTTAATCTTTAAGGTCTTTGAGCTCAGCAGACATCTCTAAACAAACTGAAAGACCATTAATCAGACCTTTATGACACGGCCATAAGTTTATAAACAAGCAAAAGATCTGTCAGTATGCGTACATTTACCCAGAAAGAGGAGAGGAGAGAGAGAAACAGACTTTTAGAGCTAGAGAATCATCTTATCTAACTATGCTTCATCAAATACAGATTATTCAAAGCAATACAATTAATCAAAACTAATAGATAAAATTAACCCTCTAAATTCAACCATTTCCTTTAGATAATGTAAAATCATAATATTTAGACACATTTAGCCACATCATGTCATACTAGTATAGATTTTTATTACTCTTCTGTCTTATTATAGATTGGAGATATTCTAAAATCATATATAACTCACCTACAAGATGGTTAAACTAGTTCTCAGATTGTCATCAATATACATTATTGATTTTTATTAATTTTAAAATCATTATAATTCTTCCAGTGATCTTCAGACTTTCAATTAGCCACAATGCTCACTGCCCTAGAGAGATTTACATGCTTTTTAAACAAAAAAGGGAAGATGTCAGGGACCATGAGAGTTATAGCAGGTGACACCTAATGTTCAGATGTCAACCCACCAAGGACTACAGGAACATCAAATCTGGAAACTGTTGCTCACTTGCTAAAGCATCTTGGTGTCTCTTCAATACCTGCATTGTAGTGTATAATCTCCTGAGGTGTACATATGGCATCTCATGACTGCTCCTGAATCTTCTGAGCACACATATGTGTGGGTGGTCAGGCAGATGACTTTTCATTTAGCTCTATAATTTTGATATATAGAAAATATCCTGGGGCATGCTTCATAACTGGATCTATTTGTCCCACAAGGTCTGTGGACACCGAAAAGCCTACCTTGTCCTTTTTCTTATAGGGTCACTTTCACCCAGTCTGTGGGACCTCCACATATTTTTAGAAACAGCATTCTTTCGCAAAATTCAATAGCCCATATGAAGGGAGATATAGACAGGATTAAAATCAGTATTATACACTCTGCAATTTAATTCATAAGGAATGTTTGTGAAAATGGTTCTGGATTTACCTCTCAGTTTTAAATTTTTAATGACTGGGCTAAGAACATGTTACAAGCAATGCCATTTTACTTTCTTGATTTAACTTTTTAAAAGAATTTCATAAGTAATTTCATTTTAATTCTATCCCATTTAATTTTATCCTTTGGTCAGATTTGTTGAAGATCAGGAGAAAGCTAATTACTGAGCTTCTTAAGGATTTGATGCCCAATCTTCAATTGTTTACATATTCTTTAATTATTTTTTTCTTTAATTAATTTTTGTTTGATCATTCACTGCACTGTACTGACAAGTCCCCAAAAGAACAAAAGAGCAGGTCACATGCATCTCTTTTCTTGACTCTGTCATCTTACTATACTGATGTATAGATTAAAGCTCACAAGACCTGGAATTGTTCTTTACTAATGTGGAACCCATTCCCTTTTGTAAGTTTTGTTTTGTAACAAGGTGTCCATGTAATCCCCAGATAGCTGAAATTAGATTTGTGCATCACCACACGGGACATGTCTATTCTTCATTAGAATATATGTTCAGGGCCAGTGACATGGCTCAGAAGGTAAAGGTACCTGCCACTAAGCCTGATGACCTGAATTTGACCCCTGACTTCATACTGTAGAAGAAAACCAATTCCATAAAGTTGTCCTGGGATCCTCAAGCTTGCACTGTATGCATAAGGCAAAATAACTAAATATTAAAATGAAATAAACATGTAAAATTCTAATAGACTGTGTCTGTCTTGAGTCTATGGTTTTATTATTAGATAAATGTAAGCTTAATCTCACTCAGGAAACTAACATTTCTCAGTGTTCTATTCTTACTTCATTCAGCCCCTCCTTGTTTTCAATCCATTTTATTTCAGATAAACAATGTGACACTATTTCTTTTTTTTTGACACTCTTTCTAAAATAAATAACTACTTCATGTTGAAATTACTTTGCATTTAGCAGTTTTAAATATTTACAGTACACATTAATCCCAAAGATTGGAGGAAAAAGACCACTGACCCAAATATTCATGACCAAATGAATTAAAAGAAACATTTTTATTCATGTACATGGGCTGCCCTCCCCTAAGATAGGGTTTGAGGTCAGCATTTGAGGTGAGGAGACAAGAGTTTTTTGTAAATCTCAGGGGTATTGAGTTTGCAAATGGGAGACTTGATAAGCAAAAGAGGCGGGGTTGCAGGAGCAGAACAGAAGCTTATGCATCAGTCCTATCCAGGCTCCTGACACAAAAACATGTGTAACACAATAAATAAACGACCCAGAAACAGATACTGGGGTTCAAGATGAAACGTCAGGGAAGCAAAGCAGCTGGCCACTTCTTACCTCCTTTTCAGGCAGAATGGGCTGATCCTGTCTCCATGAGCTCTCTCTCCCAAGCCTCAGACTATAACCTCCCAGAGTGGATGGAGACTGAATGCTTTTATCTTCAGTGTGGCTGGAGAATGAACGCCTCCTACTGAATCCTGAAGACCCTGCTTCTATCTTTTATACTCCTCTAGTGCTGGGACTAAACTGGGTGGCTTTGGACTCAGAGAGATCTGTCTGCATATTAATCCTAGTCCTAGGATTAAAGGTGTGTACCACCAGCCCCTAGCTTCTGGCTGCTGGGGTTAAAGGTGTTTGCCATGCTTTTATGGTTTATGGCTGACTTTGCTTTCTGAATCCTCAGGCATGCTTTAATAAAGTGTAAGTAATGTCACCTCAGACATGACATGGTTGCAAAGTAGGCATACCAAGGTAGTCATTAACAACAAGGAGTAATAGGTGGTTATGTAACCTTTTAAAACAAAGCTAGTGTTGCAAGATGGTTGTAAACAACTTTGGGAAACAAAGACATGATTGCCATTCTTGGAAGAAGCTGTACAGAACCATTTGTAGTTAAGGTTACAGATGGGGTATAGCCCAATCCATGAAAAACAGCCATTTAATTATAAACAGGAATGAACTGAAGGACAATATTGTTAGAATTTGGGAGAAAATGACAAGGGAGACAAACTGTAATCTGTCTGGGAAGCCACAGTGTGTGCTGTGGTGGAAAGTGACACAGAGAAGAGGAGGAGGAAAAGTCTGTTGAGTTGGACCACCAGGTTCATTCAACAAGGAGTCGTTTGACCGCTACCAGTGCTGAGGAAAAGCCAGACAGGTTCAGAGAAGGAGTGAAAAGTCCAGCTTTAGCCAGCATCCTAAAGAGAAGGAGAATCAGAACACAGAGAAGCTCAGATCTTCTGATTTAGAGCTCAAAAAAGCCAGTGAGCTGCACAGACTGCCTGGCTGCAGCTCCACAGGTGACCACACAGAGTGGAGATCAAGGAAGGAAAATGACATTATCTCAGTAGAGAAATACTGTCTCCTGCCACCTCTTTAGCATGATTTTAGGTGGATCAGCCTTCCTAAGGGGTGGGGTCTTGGCCAGGTGAGTGACAGGCCCAGCAGGACTCTTAGGACAGAACACAATGTTGTGTTGTACCTGCTCAGGACAAGAAACAGATTCCATTCTTTTGCCAGGAGGAAAGAGGGTTCAACAGAGCACTGATATTTTCAATGGCCTCAAAGGCTACTGTAAATTTCCCTGCTGAAGAGACCCAAAAGTCATTTAAGTTATGAACTAAAACTACGGAATTGATACAGTGTAATCCTGCCCAGAAGATCTAGGCGTCCAATGCTAAAGCTTTCAGCAGACATGCTAGTGTCAGTTCCATCCTTAAGCACAGCATGCGGGCAGGCATCTCCTCTTGGGTATAAGAAACCAGAGCCTCTTCTGTCATTCCTGAAATCTGGCCAGGACAGAACCAAAGAAGATTCCTGCTTCTATCCAAAGAGGATCAGAGCTATCCACCTTTGGGATTTCTGCTTTTAAGTCTGTTCAGCCCATGTGATGACTATTTTGGTTGTCAACCTGACCACATCTGGAATTAAGTGAAGCCCTAAGATGGGGAGCAAACCGGTGAGTGAGGTTTTTTTTTTAAGTTGAAGTGGGAAGATCCACTTGAAATCTGGGTCATTGAGTGGGAAGAAGTGCCTTTGTCCTGGTCGTTTGAGCTGGGAAAACCCACATCTAACAGGGACCACACCTTCTGCTGGAAGCCTTTGACAGCTGCTCTTGGTTGTCATTTGGAATGAGCTACAATTCAGAAACGGAGGTTGATGAGGGATGTTCTTCTGTATATATGTTTCTCTTATTGGTTGATGAATAAAACATTGTTTAGCCAATAAAGGCGGGAAGATACTCGGGACTAGGAGACCAGGAGAATGCTGGCAAAGGGAAGGCAGAGTGGGACACCATGTAGCAGAGAAAGGAGAAACAGGTGCAGACCCTTCTCTGGTAAGATAAAACCACGTGGAAATACTGA
Organism: Cricetulus griseus; assembly: GCF_003668045.3. Lineage (NCBI taxonomy): Eukaryota > Metazoa > Chordata > Mammalia > Rodentia > Cricetidae > Cricetulus > Cricetulus griseus. The sequence continues at coordinate 17,039,464 of NC_048601.1, forward strand.
GATTAACAGAAATGGATTAATAAGTAAGACAGAGCTAGCCAGTAAGAAGCCCTAGCCATGGGCCAACAGGTTTATAACAAATACAGCATCCATGTGTTTCTTTTTTTTTTTAATGTATGGATTGATTTGTTATAATAATGAGCCTAAACATGATGCATGTTTGATACAATTATGAGCATATTACAAAGTATGCTTTGTGGATATGTTCCTGGAAATACGAACAATGATTACAGTAGAGTAATCCTTTTCACTGTAATCTTTTTTTTACAGATGGTATTATTATTATTAATCATTCTCTTGTAATGCAGTTTTAGGAAATATTCATCATACATGGTATAATATCTTTGCTAACAGAGCGGGGGAAAAAAGAATCATATCCCAGAAAAACTGGAGACAATAATACAGAGCTCAGAAAAATCTAGGTTGACTCAGTATGTTTCTCTGTTTTAAATTAAGTGTGAGTGTGTGCACATGAGCACAGAGCCTGAGGAGGTCAGAGGGGGCACTGAACCTGAGCTGCAGGAATTGTGAGCCACCATGTGGGTGCTGGGAGCCCAGCTCCAAAGGAGAAGCATGTGCTCTCAACAACTGAGCCACTTCCCTGACTCCCAGCATCTCAGTGTCTCAATGGCACCCAACTTTTACACTCTGTGTCATTTGTTCTGTATTTTAGTTTGATGGCATTGGAATATAAACCAATCACTTTGATCAACAGCTATGGCATGACGCCATTTTCTATAGCCATCTTCCCGGGGCTGTGTTTCTCTGCTGAGTTCATACGAAATCTGTTTTTAGGGTCTTCTTTCTGAGCAAAGGTGCTATATTATTGGGAGTAGAACCCCTTCATGTTTCCAGGTGGTGGGACCCTTCAGGGATGAACAGTTGGAGATCTGTCTAACTTGGGGAGCTGGTGTAGATGGTAATGGGGGAGGGTGTTTGTAAGATCTGTCCTATTCTGAGGAAGACTAGTGCTGTAACACTCAACTGTTTCACATGCAGGAGGGTGGCCACAGCCAGGCATGCCTGGATTTGGGTTGCTACGTGTGATGCCAAGGGTGCCCATCAGGACACTGTATCATCACCCACATCTGGCTTCCTTCCTTCCTTTCTCTTCCTTCCTTTCTTTCATTTTTTGACTTCTCAAGACAGGGTTTCTCTGTGTAGCCTTAGGTGTACTGGAACTCTGTAGACCAAGCTGGCCTCGATTTCAGAGATTCTGCTGCCTCTTGAATTCTGGCATTAAAGGTGTGTGCCCTCACAGTTTACACCTAGTTTCTAATAAATGACATATGGCTTTTAGTTTGCTTGACTTTGCTGTATCTGTCTTTCAACAAATTCCCATTAAGGAAAAGGACTATTAAAATGACTTTTCTAACATATAGTATGTATTCTATGAAATTCTAATTTAAAAATGTACTTTAAATCATTTTTGTGTGTGAGTGACACGTATAACTCCAATACGTAAGTTGAACAGAGTCACTTCCAGAATGGCATGATCATAATAGGTGTTTTGTAACATTTCTCTCCTCCTCTTCCCTCTCTCTCTCTCTCTCTCTCTCTCTCTCTCTCTCTCTGTGTGTGTGTGTGTGTGTGTGTGTGTGTGTGTGTGTGTTCAGAGGAAAGTTTCTGCGAGTCTTTCCCTCTTTCTATCCCGTGAGTTCTGGGGATGGAAATCAGACTTGGTGACAAACACCTTTTCTGATTATCATTCTAAGATGTCAAAATCAAATTTCCTCTTGAAGCCAGGTTCTTCACACCCCTCAGCAGAGCGTCCTCACATCACACCCCAGCACTTTCTCACCCTCAGGAGGAAATTGAGCCTGGATAAGGATTCCAGGAAGATGTCAGCTCCGTTGTTTGAGAACTCATACCTCCCAGTGATGAAAAGGAGCAACGTCTTCTCAAGATCAAAATCCAAATGACCATAGAAATGACCTCGAACAAAATCCTGGATTCTGGCCTTGTACATAACATGGAGATTTTGAAATTCATGCATTGCAGAAAACTTCTTAACATTCAAGCCATTTGGAGTCACTACATCAGGCTTCTGCTTCAGCTTGTGCTCTGGCTCGATGGCTGTGATTCTGGACACGTGGTGAACATGTGGGCGCAGTGCACCGAAGCCAGCTCCATGCAGTAGCCGTGATAAATCTTTGTCCATTTGATTTCTTTGTATAAAGGTTGGGTCTAGAATGATCCAGATTCACTTAGGGCAACTGCCTTTCCCCCGGCCTCTTTGTCTATGTTGAACTTCTCAGGCTGGTTGTAGAAGTCAATATTTGCTGCACAGAGATACCACCCAAGTAGCATGGCATGGGTTGTAAATATTGTGGCGATGGGGAGTTTCCTGGCACGAGAAAGGACTAGCCCAGTTCCAGCCTGCCATTCATGGAATTGGGCAATGACATGTTTACCGTCTGCATGGTCTGTCGCCTCTTTTAAGAACCAGACAGTTAGAGACCCAAATTTAGAGACCCAAATATGAGCATGTCGTTGGCTTCTCGGTCGTGATGAGGGATGCCAACGCCACATGCCTTCCAGAAGTCACCCTTCCACCTGTCCAGGTTCCATGCTGAAGAGCTTATGTCAAAAAGCACCACGTATGGACTCCCTTCTATCAGCCATCTTCCAAAATATACCTGGCAGCCATGTTTATTCATTGCATCCATGGATTTTCTGACAGCATCATTGATGGGCTCACACTGTTCTACCTGAGTCTTCATATTATGCTCAAAATAGAGACCTATCAGAAAGTGGTTTTCTCCCCATTCATCTGCTGTTGTTTTGGCCTTGCTCTGAATCACAGTATAGATGCCCCCAACTTTGTTGCTTACCTCCCAAGAAACTTTAAAAAGCCGTATGTCTTCCACAGGGAGTCTTTTGGCTTACCATACAGGGAGCCCACTCAAGGAAGTCACAGACAAGGACCACAAGGACCGGCCTCTGGGCATTCTTCTGGTGTCTTTGGGGACCTGTTTCAGCTATCTGTAGTCGCAGGTGGTGAGCTGGTAGCACAAACAGAGGTGTCAGCCTTGGGATCTGCTCTGCAGTGCAAACCAGCAAGGTGGGGTCACACGAATTCGCAGCTGGATGAAGCCTTATTTAGGATGTCTTCCATTGGCACCCTCGTGCCGGGATCACATGGTGACTCTCCCATGTGTTTCTCTGGGCAGTGTCACCTGGCAGAACAAGAGCCTCCACCTACAGAAGGTCATAGCTGTGAAAGTTTTGCTTGGTGTGAGGTGGGTGAATCCACTTCTAGTCCAGACTTTTGAGGTAGGAAGACACATGCCTTTAATCCCTGAAAGTGACCCTTGAACCAGTGTGGCCTTTTCAGGCAGTTACCCTAAGTGAATCTGGATCATTCTAGACCCAACCTTTATACAAAGAAATCAAATGGACAAAAAGAAAAGATACTTGCTGTCTTTCTCTCATGCTAAAGGAGTCCTTTACACATCTTCTGTGGAGCTCTCTTGGTGGCCATGAATTTTTTTTGTTTTTTCAATTCAGGGTTTCTCTGTGCAACAAGTCCTACCTGTCATGGAACTCACTCTATAGACCAGGCTGGCCTCGAACTTGCATAGCTCTGCCTGCCTCTGCCTCCCTGAGTGCTGGGATTAAAGGCTTGCTCCAATACTACCTGGCTGGCCATGAATTTCTTTAGCCTACTTTCATTCTTTTTTTAATATGCATCAGCAACAATCTCAGGATTAATGCATTAAAAGTAATATATGCTTATTACTGCCATATTGCAATTAGTTATTTGGGTCATAAAGGATGATTTAAATACATTGATGAAATGTTGTTTTTTTAACACTGGTCAAGAATTGCATTCACATACACAATGTAAACACCTCTACAACATCTTTCTTTTCATATTTCTTCATCAATGTATCCTAACAGCAGGGGAGCATGGCTTCCTGTGCTGTACTCAGCTAATGCAAATAAATGAGGGTGTGAGGTGGAATTTGAAGTCTTTTGCTGGATAATAGTCTTTGGAGACAGCCTAGAGGAATGTGACTAGTTGTTCATCTTCACTTTTCTTCTGATACCCTTCTTTTCTCCTTTGTCCACTGGAGATTTTAAATACTTGTTTAGAAATGCAACTTTAGAGGATGGAGCAATTGCTGTTGATGAGAACTTAGGTTCTGTTCCCAGAACCCATGATGGCAACTCAAACCCTCTGTAACTCTGCAGGATTTGACACCCTCTTCTATACTCCTGGGGAACCCTCAGGCACTTGGAATACATATAAATAAAAATAAACCTTTAGAGAAAAAACGCCTAATTCTGTTCTCTAAGATGGGGCCTATGGTTATTTCTGACTGCAGGAAATTCTGTTTTCAATGAAGTCACACTGCAGGTCCAGTCTTGGCCACGAGCTTTGTAGTGCATATATTCTGAATCTAATTCTATGTCTATTTTTTTATCACACAAAGTGAAATGTGACTCTTGAGGGCCGTTTGTTACATGCATGTAAACACTTTCCTATTACTTACCACTTGCTTAGCAAATAATCAAGCTGCTTGGTTGGATTATAATGCTTTTATAAATTGGAATCCATTGTGGTTACTGCTGTACACAGAAGAAATAACCCTGGTCTATAACAACAACACAATATGAACATCTAAAAAATGTTAAAAACGCTAATCATTTTAACCAGAGCAAGCAAATCAGTAGCAAGTGATGCATGCTCATTTTAGATTTACCTCATGAAGTTTTTTAACATTAAATTAGAACTACAATGGGATAAATGACTATAAATATTATTGTCATTTGTGCCTTATTCAGCATGACAATCATCTTCACATCCTGAAGCTTCATATATTGCTGCAGCTTTGGCATGTGATTAAATATTTCCACAGGTCGAGTCAGATGACTTTTGCCCTGGCTGACTCTGACATCCATGGAATCTTGAGTAGTCACCTGAGGACTGACTGACAGACACACCACATGTTTCCATTGTGTTTTGTCAGTTTGTCTACATGACCATTGAACACAGTTGGAAGACACAACAAGACTTGACCTTCCGTGCAGCTCTGTGTACTCATGCACTTTCTGCTGGATGAGCCATGTTCAAGGGTGGTGAATTGATGGAAGGAGTTTCAAGTCACATTGCACATGGCACAAATATAAGGAAAGGCATGGAACTAGGGCTTTATTTAACCATATAAAACTTCAATATCATTTTGTTTTGTAGCAAACTCCAGACAGCATATGTGTGAAAGTCTGGTAGGGCTAGATGGCCTCAAAAGCACTTTCCTGCCAGGAGTGGTGATCTATAACGTCATATCCAGCACCTCAGAGGTAGAGGCCTGAGCAAAAGGATGTTAAGGTCATCTTCAGCTACATAAAGAGTTTGAGGCCAGCCTCGGCTACATGAGACCCTCTTTCAAAAAACAAAGCAGTCCCAACACCAACATCAAAAACATCTGGGTGTAGCTGCCCATGTGACTGTGATTCCAGCTACGTGTGTGGTGGTGGTGCTGTGTGGGGGGAAGGGCCTGCTAACTGGGGCTCCTGCCAGCCTACTTCCAGGAGCAACAAGAGACCCTGTTTCTTGGAGAGATGATAAAAATGGACATCTGATATCCTCTTCTGATCTCCCAGACATTTACGTATCTGTGTGGTTGGGTACATCCATATACTTGCAAGCACACACAGACACACAGACACACAGACACACAGACACACAGACACACACACACACACACACACACACACACACACATACACACACACACACACACACACAAAGAAAGGAATTTCAGTTCATAAAATATATGTCACTTATTTGAAAATATTTTTTCCTGGGGAATGCATCTTAGTCTTGATGAAGACAAGAATTTGAAAATGTTTTTTAAAGACTGGTGATGACCAAAGTGGAAAAGTTTGGATGCTTTAAAAATTATTGAATACTAAAATACAGTTGTAGCCTCACTTATCTTCAAAGCCAGGTCTATTGCCCCTTGTGATCATAATGCATATGAATGGAACCACAGTAGTTCAAGGAGAGAGAAATCTCATGTCTATGCAAAAGTTCTAGAACAGTTGAGTCAATAGTACTATCTTTTTCTTCAATCCTATACTTAACCCACATTTTCCCCAAATGTGTTTTATCTCTCTCTTGTCTTCTTTGTTTGTTTGTTTGCTGGTTTTACTGGATAGAATTTCTTTGTGTAGCTCTGAATGTCCTGTAACTCACTGTGTCAACCAGCCTGGCCTCAAACTCAGAGATTGTCCTGCTTCTCCCCCCAAGAGCTGATATTAAAAGAATGAGCCACCAATACCTGTCTATTGAATCTTTCATTCTGAATAATTTGAAATAAAAATAGGAAAAAAACATTTCATACCATCCTATGTTCTAAGATAAATTTTATACTTGAGTTTTCTGAGTTTCACTAAGATATCTATTATATATTTTAGGACACTTCCACCCATTCCAGACTCTAGTCACAGTTTAGACTTGACCCATCCTGCGGGTCCAGTTATTCAGGGTCCGAAGGGGGGATGCCTGAAAGAGTCATGGGCGAGAGAAAGAAAGGAGACCAAGCAGAGCAAGAAAAGACAAGAGTCCATCTATGCAATGTCAAGGTCTCATTTACTAAGGCTTTAAAGTGGGCTTAAATAGCCCTGCAACAAAAAAATTGGGTAAGACGGGGGAGGAATAACAGAAGGAACATCTGGTATTTGCTGGGGCTGGAAAATTCTTATCAGCCGGAACATCTAGTGGTCTTCCTTGGAACAGCTAACAGAAAAGCCCCAGGCCCTTCTTCAGAACAGAAGCAGTGAGCAGTTCCGCTTGGCCAAACCGTGTCTAATTACAGGTTACAGGAGGCTCACAGAGCTGGCTTTAAGCCGCAAATTTAAAGGTCATTAAAAGGCTTACAAAGTTGGGCTTTAAGCCGCATAGTTTTGGGCCCATGGCCCCTTACAAGACTTACACTTCACATCTGAGTTCCTGCCCTGTTTGAGTTCCTGCTATGGTTGTCTTGGATCTTATGGTGGTTTCAATAATAATGGACTCATATTTGAATAGGTAGTTACCAGGGAGTGGGACTATTCTAAAGGATTAGAAGCATTAGGTGTGGGTTTGTTGGAGTAGGTGTGGCCTTGTTAGAAGAAATGTGTCGGGGGGGTGTGTTTTGAGGTTTCAAAAGCCCATTGCAGGCTAGGCTGCCTCTTGCTGCCTGTGGATCAGGATATAGCACTCAGCAGATTCTCCAGTGCCATGCCTACTGCCATGATACCTGGATGAGGATAATGCACTAAGCCTCTGAACCTCTAAACAAGCCCCCAATTAAATGATTTCTCTTATAAGAGCTGCCTTGGCATGGTGCCTCTTAACAGCGATAGAACAGTGACAGAATAATAATGAACTGTGACATGGAAGTATAAGAGAAATAAACTCCTCACTAAGTTGCTTTGGACCTGATGATCCATCACAACAATAGAAACCCCAACTAAAACAGTTCTCTACTTCCTCGTTGTTGAGACAGGTCTCTTTTGTTTATGCTGCTCTGTATATGACAGGCTAGGTGACCCATGAGCTTCTGGGAAGCTCTCCCATCTCATGAGAGGAGTGCAGGATTACAGATGCTTGCCACATCATGTGCCTTTAATGTGTTTTGGGAATCAAACTAGGGTTGTTAGACTTGCATTGCAAGTGACTTTTCCTGCTGAACAGTGTCTTGGCCCTTTATACAGATATTTCCTAATATTCTCAGCAAACACTAGCTCTTCAAGTAAGCAAGCACTAAGTCAAACTTCAGTAACATCCTCGCATCTCTTAGCCTCCCCTTGTACATTTCTATGCCCTGGTTTTCCCTTTCTGCTTTCATGTCAATGTAATTCACAAAACCTCTGTTGCCCTTTCTACTTTCATGACCTATCACACACACACACACACACACACACACACACACACACAATCTTGGGTCCGCTCACACACACATGAGCATTTACATATATATCATATGTATGTAAATTTTAAAATGATATGTATAACAGGTATAAATACATGTATAAATTAAAATCCATAAAGTAAAATCTAGGATCTTCAAATGAGAGACCATATGTGGTATTAGCTTTTCTGAGTCGGGGCTACTTCACTTAATACAATAATTTCCAGATCTGTGAATTTTTCTGAAAATTCATTTTTCTACATGGATTGGTAAAATTCTATTGTGTCTTTGTGTAACATTTTTGTTATTCACTCTTCCTTTGATGGACAGTTAGGCTGACCCCATTTCTTTGTTATTGTGCATAGAGCTTCTGTTACTTGAATGTGCAAGTTGGGTGGTGAAGTCCTCTGGGTACAGGTTAGAAAGGGTAGAGCTGGGTCATATGGTAAGCCTATCTTCAGTTTTACTGCACTCACTCTTTGCTTCTTCCATATTTCCTTATGGTGAGCGTTTTAAGAAAGTAAGAACTTTTCTGCCTTCCTCACATTTCAGTAGTTCTCAGTGTCTGGCAGCTATGTTATAAATACACGATGAAAGACTGTCGTCTGGATGTCGTGGCTCATCATTGCAAACTCAGCATCTGGAGGATGAGGCATAATGATCACCATGAATTTCAGGCACTCCCCATTGTGACTGTTTAAGTGGTGTGAGTAGGAGACTTATAAAGGAAAGACTGCATATACGTTCAAGTAAGGCAAAAATATTGCTTTGCCTATGATTGTGTTTTACACGTTGTTGCACAACACTTTTGCCACTTTTGTGCAGGTTGACAAAAAGTCATCTGGGAAGAGGAAACCTCATCTGAGAAAATGCCTCCATCAGATTGACCTATGGGAAATTTTGTAGGGCAGTTTCCTGATTAATGATAATTGTGGGAGGGCACAGCCCACTTTGCATAGTCACCCTTAGGCAGATAGTCCTGGATTATGTAAGAAAGGAGGCCAAACAACACATGGGAAGCAAGTCAGTAAGCAGCACTCCTCTATGGCTTGGACTTCAGTTCCTGCCTCCAGGTTCCTGACTTGTGTTAGTTCTGGTCATGTCTTCCCTCAATAATGGCCTGTGATCCGGATGTGTAAGCCAAATAAACCCTTTCCTCCCGAAGTTGCTTTTAGTCATGGTGTTTACCACAGAAAGGAAATAGGAATAACCTAGTTGTGTGAATGTTTGGTAGCTTTCACTTTATTACTACCTAGACATCTCAAGCAGGAGTTGATTTTATGAATGGTCATTTTTCTATAATTTCTATATTTTTGCTATGTGAAATCTTCATAATTCCCAGAGAATATTGGGGACCTAATTGACTAGACTGCAGTTAAAAGGAAATGGAAAGCTCCATTTGTTACTGTCAGGGAATTGCTCAGCAGAGTGGTGAGTGGACTAGAGGAGCCTCTAAATATGAATGGCAGACAGCTCTGCCATTTAGTATCTGTGTAACATGAGAAGGAGATCCCTCTTTCCTATTGAGATAGTTTAAAAAAAATTTCCATCCGGCAAGGATATAGGATCACCAAAGACACAAAGCCATCATGATCTAGTTTACATAAATCCAGTTGAAAAGACTCACCCCAGGCAATGAAGTTACAAATCATTACCCTAAGATATACATGAAAATGTTCTCAGCAACAAGGCCATAAGATAACTGGGTACCAAGAATTCCCAGACGGCCACCCTCCCCGAGGGGTGCATGAAGGAAACAGATTGCCCCACCAGCCAATGAGTCAATAATTAACAATTAAGGGTCCCTATGAAACAAAGAGATTTGCTCGGGGCAAGATTAAGTTAGCACATCCTGAGGTCTGCAGGTTTTACAACTGGTGGGTCAGGAGGCCTCCCCTGACCCCACGCCTCCCCTCAAGACAAAGGGCCTCCTAGGAACCCATGACTCTGGTCACGTACTCAAACAGACAGAGAGTCGAGGCCCCTCCCTAAGCTTGTGGTTTTTGCCTTTAAAAACGCCTGTGCCTGGGTGACAGGGCTGCTCTCTAGCCTGCATGCTGAGAGAGCCCGTTTGTACAAACGTCCTTCTTTCATTAAAGCCTCTTGCTGTTTGCATCATGTTTCCGCCTCCACATAGTGAGTGGGGTGGCTGCGGTTCTGGGAAAAGATCCTGGAGGCTTGAGTCTCCGGGGGTCTTACAATGTATGTATACAATTATGGGCCAGTTAAAAGCATAAAACTGAACAAAATGAAATCAAGTAATTCAGTTTAACACACTAGCTATCTGAAAGGATAAATAACATGATCACATTAATAGATGCAAACAGAGGACAGAAGGAAATAACTTCAACTTGATAAAGAACATGTGTGAAACACCAGTGGCAGCACGATGCTCCATGGTGAGAAAGACAAAGCGTTCCCAGTGAGATTGGGACCTGGAAGATGATTTCAGCAGCTTCTTGATGTGACTGGAAAATGCAGTTGGATGACGTATTAGATGTAATTCATTGCCCATCTCATCGCTGAGACAAAATGTCCACAACTCAGGGAGGAAAGCCATAGTAGGGCTCACATTTTCACAAGAGTTTCAACCCACCATGGCAGGACAGAGGGAACTCCCTTACCCTTACCCAGAACCTTACCATGGTTCTGTCATTTACATTGGCCCTTTGTTGCAACTGAGACACAATGGATATGAAGTATAGGATGCCACATGGATCTATTTCTGTGTTTATATTTACATGTAAAGGAGATTTTTCTAAAATATTAAACAAAGGCATAATAAACGTATAAGAAGTGATGTGTTTATGAGAATTATAAAGCACCGTGTATCGTATATGATGTGTGTTATGCTTTCATCAGCTGTGAAGAACTGAAGCAGCTGGACTGGGGGCTTGCTTGAATCAGTTAATCTCTCTGTCTCATCGGCTCTCTGAAAACCTAAAAGAAATTCCAGATCAATTCTTTGATTATTGCAATAATCCAAACTTAAAGATGACTAGGTCTCCTGATTACTGTTAATGGTGGGATTTGTGCCCTCCTCCAGGAACAATGCTGCTTCTGCACCAGCAAATCCAAACCGCCTTGAGACTGAAGGACCAGAGAAAAGCTTCAATGCCATGCCTCCTTCTATGGATGTACTTTGGGTTTGCTCCCACTCAGGCTCCTCCCCTTCATCATTCCTTTCTCTTAATTATCCTCACACTCACATTTTCATCCTGCCTTTTAATCTGTTAAATGAAGTTCCTCTTGGATCAAGTCACTGTCATCACTAGGTCCATGTTAGAACAACGGCCACCCTGACTAGGTCCCTCACCGTGTCCTCTAATTTTTGGTTTTATCTTATGAACTACAGTTCCCTGTCAAATTCATCAAAGATTTCCCTCCAGGAGCTCATGAGAGCAGTTATAGGACCCACACAGCTAGTCAAGTTAAAACTCCCCTACTACATGAAATCAATCTGACCTATGTGCCAGGGGACAGAGCCAACCTAAAACAAGAAATCTCAGATAACTAAAGATACTCTTGAAACAGCATAACAATAAGAAAACCTGTAAGAAAGCCAAACTACACAACTGTCAAGTATATGTAGAGGGCCTAGATCAGTCCCATGTTGGGCCCTGATTGTTGGTTCAGACTCTATGAGGTCCTATGAGCCAAGGTTAGTTGATTCTTTAGATTTTTCTTATGATGTCCTTGACCTGTCAGGTTCCTATAATCCTTCCTCCCTCTCTTCTGCAGGATTCCCTGAGCTCAGCCTAATGTTTGGCTGTGGGTCTATATCTGTTTCCATGAGTAACTGGATGAAGTCTCTCTGGTGACAATTGGGATAAGTACCAATATATGAGTACCTTCGCTTTCTTGGGGGACTCCTAACAGTGGGAGCAGAAGCTGTCTCTAACTCTTTGGCTGGCTTTTGTCCTTGGCTAGTTCTTATCCTGGATCACCTTGTCCAACCTTAATACAAGGGCAGGTGCTTAGTCTTAACTGCTACTTGATATGCCAGGTTTTGATGACATTCCCGGGAGGTCCACCCTTCTCTGAATAGAAAACAGAGGAGTGGATTGGGAGGGGGGGCAGAGGGGAAGGAACAGGAGGAGAGGAGAGAGGGGAAACTGTGGTCAGGATATAACATAAACAAATTTCTTAAAAAGAAGGGAAAGAAGGAAATGAGGGAAGGAGGGAGGGAGGGAGGGAGAGGCAGAGGGAGAGAGAGAGAGAGAGAGAGAGAGAGAGAGAGAGAGAGAGAGAGTAAGTCTGCCTGACAAGAAAAATAGTAATAGAATACCTGCTGGCATTACTCAGCCTTGACAGTGAAGAACATATATTATGATAAAACTTTTCTCTCCAGAAGGGCCTGGGTACATGGTCTCCACTCCCACAGAGAACTGGTGTCCTTCATTATCCTGCTTCTATCCTGATCTAACAAGTATGCCTCCACTCCCATCTTTAAATACACAGTTATAGTATATAGTAACGGAGATAATTACATACATGTGATTAGATATTAATTGCTGATTCATTTATCAGTTTGTTTATTTCATATCTATTATTATGCTTGGCAAAGAAGAAGCCAGAGGGGCAAACTTGGGTGCTGAGAACTGAATCCTTTGGTTGTGAACCTTAGCCCTTAACTGTGGGTCCATCTCTCCAGCTTGCACTTCATATCAATGTCTTTAATAAGAGAAGTTAGCTTCAGTGTCACACACTCTAGACAATGAAAGAAGACATTGTGAGACTTCTCAGCAGGGTTAAGTTCTTGTTTTTAAATATTATTAATGTGGTACAAAAGGTGGCATGCTCAACTGTATGGTAAAAAACTCATCAATATCCATTTCTAATGGTTATGATGTGATTTTATGTGATTGATTTTCACTACATTGAAACAAATTGTGTAAATGGTTTTCAGCTTTTTATACATGGAGTGACATTGAGAAAGTAACCTCATTTTGTTACAGTATTTAGTGTGTCATATTTCTCTCGCCTCACTGCCTAAATGTCCCTGGGCTTCTGCTGGTGTGTCTCCCCAACCCAGGCCAGAAGTCAGACTCTGCCTGTGCCTCTCTGGAGCTCACACACTCCAAGAACTGCTGCAGGCCTGTGATAAGAAAAGGATGGGAGGTCTTTATCACTGAGCTAGCATTCACTCTGTACTCATCCCTGCCCCAGGCTTCCCTCTGTGCTTATCACTGGGCCAGGCTACACTCTGAGGCAGGAAGAGGTCTATTATCTCTCAGAGGGAGAGGCCTCTAGCTAGAGGTGGGTTGAAAGTCCTGGGGCCTTAGTAAGGTCTGCTTTGTTAACAGTTTCCCTTCCCTTCAGAGCTCTGAAGAGGAAGGAAACACAAAGGAAACCAGTAAATGATCAAGAGAAATGAAACACAAAGTAAAACAGTAAATGATCTCCAGATGGCGCCAGCCTGGCTGCGTGGACTCTAGCCATGTGCCAGCAGGATTTTATAATCTGGAGTGGAGGGCTGGGTGATCAGGGAGGAAGGAGAAAGGAGAGAGGGGGAGAAGTAGAAAGAGAGGGAAAGAGGTGTGAGTGTGTGTGTGTGTGTGTGTGTGTGGGGACCAGAGAGAAAGGAAGGGGAGACAGAGAAGAGAGGCAAGAAGAGGGCAGAGATAGTGGGGCAGGGAGAAGGATCAGGATTTGAGTTGTGAGGTGGGTTTATGAGGGACGGGGTATGGTACTACCCAGGTTAAAATTGTGAGGTGGGGTTATTGAAAGACTTAAAACTTAGCAAAGAAATATAGCCCAGATAAGGAAACTCTCCAAACGGAATGTAGGCGGCCTAACCCAGAAACTGACTAAGGCCATTACTATGACTTAGTGTCTGGAATTTACCAGCCAAGAGCAATTACTCCAAGGCCATAAGATAACTGGGTACCAAGAATTCCCAGATGGCCACCCTCCCCGAGGGGCTCATGAAGGAAACAGATTCCCCCACTGGCCAATGAGTCAATAATTAACAATTAAGGGTCCCTATGAAACAAAGCTACCATTTGCTCAGGCACATCCTGAGGTCTGCAGGTTTTACAACTGGTGGGGTCAGGAGGCCATCTGATTCCCAGGCCTCCCCTCAAGACAAAGGGCCTCCTAGGAACCCATGACTCTGGTCACATACTCAATGCACAGAGAGTCGAGGCCCCTCCCTAAGCTTGTGGTTTTTGCCTTTAAAAACACCTGTGCCTGGGGGAAGGGGCTGCTCTCTAGCCAGCATGCTAAGAGAGCCCATTTGTACAAACGTCTACCTTTTATTAAAGCCTCTTGCTGTTTGCATCAAGTTTCTGCCTCCTCATGGTGATTGGGGTAGCTGCGGTCCTGGGAAAAAATCCTGGAGGCCTGAGACCCCCCCTGCGGGGGGAGGGGGTCCTTACATTATGAGGGGTGGGATCATCTCTTCTGAGTGTGAGGGCCAGCTCTCTTATGATGACCTGGGCCAACTCACCTACTATAGTCATCGATGTGTAAGACCAGCTATCCCATGGCCCTTAGATTTCAACTTGTATGGGTCCTATGACCCACTGTGGTAACATGGACCACAGACATGATCAGAGACTCCAGTTATAGCAGGACCACAAACCCAGACATGGCCCTTGGCAGGAGCCTTGGCCTGTATGACACCATGACCCTGAGGATAGGCATGACTTCGATGGTGGCACAGTCCTCAGACACTAGCATGGCCACAGATTGCAGCCTAGACTCTGGGCATCTGTGTGGCCTTCGATGGCAACTTGGGCCACAGACATCAACACAGATCCCAGCTGTGGTAGGACCACAGACCCACTGAGTCCTTGATAGCAGCCCAGTCTCAGATGTCACCACTGCCCCGAGTGGCAGTTCAAGTCAGCATGGATCCTGTGGCAGCGTGGTTCTCAGATGCCAATATTATCCCAGGTAACAGCCTAGAACCCTGGCATCTGTGTGGCCTTCAGTGGTATCAGGAGCCATGGACATCAACACAAGCCATAACTGCAGTAGGACCATGGACCTAGACATGGTTCTCAGCTGCAGCCAGGGATCAGATGTCACCCAGGCCCTGGGTGTCAGATCTATGTGGCTCCAAGCAAGACTCTCAGACCCCTACCTGGCCTCAAGTGATGGCCCAGACTCCATGTATTTGCATGGCTTTCAGTGTTGACAGAAGCTGTGAACATCAATACAGATCCTGGCTGTGGTAGGGCCAAAAACCCAGACACAGTCCTATACCGTACCCAGGGCATGGCCCCAGGTGGTAGCACATGCCACTCAGATCAGCATGGTCCTGGCAGCAGGATGGTCTTTTGTGGAAATATGGGCCCAGAGGTCAACCTGGTCCAGGGCAGCAAGCAGGCCACCCACATCAGCCTATTCTCTACTGTCTTTGTTTCTGCAGATCTGCCTCTTTCCACAGCACACAAGCCGTTCTGTTTCTGTTTCTCAACCATTCCTCCATCATCTATTTGCTCATCATCATGACACCTACCTTGCAACTCCGTTATAACTAGAAAGGCTAGGTTCACAACAGAGTCTTCCCTCCCATCTTGAGTTCCTGAAGACGAATGAATGAATGAATGAATGAATGAATGAGGTCCAAAACCAGGCGACTTCATTATTTAAAAAAGACACTGATCAAAGATTGCCTTCATCCTGGATGGAAAAGATGGTGTTAGGTTACTTTTAATACCTGCTGTGCTCTGAAACCTCAGGAGATAGACTCTTGCAGTCTTGCCTTGTACCTCAAACTTGTGTTGATGTCTGAGGATGGAACTACTTGTGTAACAGAACTTTTGTGTAAGACTTTCTTTTGAGGCCACCAGCTCCCCAGTAATAACACGGAGACATTATTGATTATGAAAATTTGCTCTTTAGCTTACTTGTTCTCAAGTAGCTCTTACACTGTAAATTAGCTCGTTTATTAATCTTTATTCCACCACATGGCTTTTTACCTCTTCTCCATTCTGTATGTCCAGCTCCCTCCATGTCTCACTGATGTCTCTCCCTTCCTTACTCCCAGCGTTCCTCTCTCTCCCCAGAAGTCCTGCCTATTCTCTCCTGCCTGGATATTGGCCATTCAGCCTTTTATTAACCAGTCTGGTGCCTTAGGTAGGTTAGGCAAAACATAGACATATTTTCACATAGTATAAACAAATATCCTGCAATATACTTGGACATCAGAAAATTTGGGTGGCACTCATCTCCAACTACAGACAGTTGAGTACCCCAAATAACTGAATTCAAAACCCCTTTGACTACATTTCTGTTAACTCATGTTTTTAATGACATAATAATTTATATTTAATGTTTTACTATTGTCACTTTTACTTAGCCTTGGCTAGCCTGGAGTTCCCTATGTAGACAAGGCTAACCTCAGACTCATAGAGAGTCATAGCCTCTCTGGTTCTGGGGATCAGAGTCCTGTACCACCATTCCCATCACCCAAATAGAACTTTCTAAGATGTTTACAGTTTCCCTTGGCATATGTTCCTAAGTGATAACAACAATGCTACACCTGTTTTTCTTGAGGGTGATAATATCCCCTTGCTACATTTCTGGGGCACCTGCATTCTAAACCCAATTAATTAAATATAATTAAATATAATATGTATTTATATATTTATATAAATATAAATGTAATTAAATATAATACAGATGAATCTTAGAAAAACTCCAAGTCTGCTTCATTAACTGTCTAGCCCTGAGAAAGTTTTTGGCATCAAAGCTATGAACCTTGGTTTGGCCTGAGTCAAAGGTGCCTGAAAAATCTAGAGCAGTGATTCTCGGGTACCTCTGGGTTGTGACCCTTTTGCAGGGGTCGAATGACCGTTTCCTGGGAATCACATAGCCTGCATATCAATATTTACATTCTGATTCCTAACAGTAGCAGGCTTGTAGCTGTGAAGTGGCAATGAAATAATTTTCTGGTTGGGGGTCACCACAGCAGGAGGAACTGTATTGAAGGACCCCGCATCAGAAAGGCTCTAGAGGCATTTCTTGGACTGATGAGGGTGACAGTGGGAGCTATCTTTCTGTCCCCACACCACTGACAAAAACACTTCCAAATTGGAGCGTGTTATCGGAGACAGCCTGAATCCGTGGTGCTGGGTTATGTTCACTCGTAACTGGCTCCAGAATTAACGAGCTCTTATCCCCGGAGAGGTTGAGAAGTGTCCACTGCAGGTCTCCAGCTCTCTCCATTCCGACTCCATCTCTTAAAGGTTCAGTCTCTGGATCCTTAGCACACAGAATCCTTTGACTATGCCCTGGTGCCTCTTAAATTTTAAAAACCTGGAGCTTTCCAAAGATCACTTTTTAAAGCACACACTGGTGTGTGCTGGTTGAGTAAGGGGGAGGGAGGAGTAAGCTGATCATTGGCAAAGCAAAACGGACGAGCTAGTCACTGCCCAACTGCTTTCAAGGACGTGCACTTGTATTCTTTGCCTCAGCCCTTAGGTTTCTATCTTCCTGTAGCTGAACCACAGCTCCTGGGCTCAGAGATGGGTGCTGACCAGCCTGCAGAAGCTTTTGTGGGCATGCTCGGTACAACACACCGCCTGCAGGACGGTGAGATGGGTAAGTATTTAGTGCATATTTGCACCAAACTGCAAGAGCAGAGAGGCGCTTGCCAGGGAGAGGGGCAGGCAGGGAGGGATAGAGACGCACAGAGAGAGCAGGGGAGCTGAACCTCATGCCTGTGAGACTGTCACAGTGGGTCTCTGCAGACCTGAGAATGCAGACAGGAGTTTAGCTGCGAGGTTGTTACATTAGTTATTCTCTTGGAGCATATGATACTTGAATAGTTACCGCTCTCTCTCTCTCTCTCTCTCTCTCTCTCTCTCTCTCTCTCTCTCTCTCTCTCTCTCTCTCTCTCTGTGTGTGTGTGTGTACTTAGCTTGCTAGTGCACTCTTTACCTAGGGATCTGGTAAATTGGTGAATTACACCAACTCCTTGCTTGCCCCACATGCCCCACAGCAAAGGCATTGCCTGGGAAGCTGGGGCTTTTGTCTTGCAGATCCACTCTAATGAAAAAAAGGAATGTAGGCAGGTGGCCTGGGGTGGGAGACTTACCCCACCCAGGACCAAATCTTTGCATTTTGGAGCTCATAGTAAATTATGGAAAAGAACTTAATGGGGTTTTCTACTTTAGTCTTCAGGAAGAAAGCCAAATTGTGTTTCTTGCATTCTGAACATGTCTGTTTCATTATATTCCATTCTTTCATCCTCTTTTCCCTTCCCTGTCCCTTCACCTTAATTTTTTTTTTTCCATTTAGGGAAAGATCCTGGATTTTGAGAAAACAAGACTGATATTTACCAAAAAACAAAATTCATGACAAAAATATTGATGCTTACCACTTAAGTATTCTCCTAACTGAAACTATTATTATTATTATTACCATTATTATTGTTATTATTATCTATTGATGATGCTGCTTCAGCCTTCTGCTGATTGATTATTTGAGGAAGTCTGGTATTATATCACAAGCTGGCCAAAAACTCCCTCACCAGCAGGGTTGACATTTGAAAGAAAATACTTACCCAATGGGAACAGTGGGTGGAACTCCTATTCAAAGGGCAGCTGTTGTATAACTGGGTGTTTTGAAACTCCACTCTTGAAACCATAACTGCCAAAACTGGTTCTGTGAGTGAAGCAGGGTTTGTTTGTTTGTTTGTTTGTTTTTCAAGACGAGGTTTCTCTGTGTAGCCCTGGCTCTCCTGGAACTCACTCTGTAGACCAGTCTAGTCTCAAACTCAGAAATCTGTCTGTCTACCTCTGCCTCCTGAGCGCTGGGATTAAAGGCTTGAGCCACCACCACCTGGATTTTTAAAAAAAATAAATCTAAAAACCTAATCAGCAATATTTCACGTTGCTGAGGTTCTTTCTAGCCTGGTCCGCCCCCCTTCTTAGCCCCAAATAAACACATAGAAACATGTTAATCACTAAACTGTTGGCTAATGGTTAAGGCTTCTTATTGGCTAGCTCTGTCTTAATGATTAACACATTTCTATTAATCTATGTATTTCCACGTCGTCTTATCTTACCGGAGAACACCTGGCACATGTTATTCTCCCAGTCCCTCCATGGCATCTCTCTTTTGGAGGTCTGGGCTCCCTCTGCCTCCTTTCCCAGAATTCTCCACGTCAACTCCACCCGCCTATCTTCCTGCCTCTATTCGCCAGTGCTTAATCATCAACCAATAAAAAAACCGTATATACAGAAGGACATCCCCAATCAGTTGCACTTCTTTGTCTTTTTTTTTTTCTTTTTTTTTTTTGAGAGGTCGTTTCTAACATTGCTTCAGAATAAATTGCATCTTTCAGTGAATGAGTGGGGAGAATTGTGATCCAATTTAAGAGAGGATGACATGCTGTCTTTTGTGACAGCATGGGTAGACCAGGGTGACAGCTTTCAGTAAAATCAGTTAGCCAAACACTGCTCATCAGTCAGAGGGATTAGCTAGGAGTATGCATTATTCATTCAGAGTTTGGAAGAGGTTTTTAGCACAATGCTAAACTCAGAAATCACAGGTAAGTCTGGACATTTCAAATTTGAAGGTGCTTAGAAATGTTCAAAAATAGAAGCAAAGAGAAGAAAAGAGGAAGGACTGACAGATGAACTGACCTTCCGGAGACCAGTGGAACAAGTGGGCTTTCTTGGGGAGCTTAAAGGACACTTTGAGTATCACCTTAGTAAAAATTTTTTAAAAAATAAAAATCATGATAATTGCCTTGCTAAAGACGTTTTTTGCCTAATATAAACAACAAAAAATGAAGGTTGAGGATTTTGTATGGAGTCAAAATCCAAAAGACATTGCATAATGCTTACAATCTTCTAACCCTAACAGTTGTCTTTCTTGTTAGTTTAAACATGAGCTCCCTTCTGACTTGGAGATGTATAGAAATAAACAAACATAGAGGTTAAGTCAGTGGAAGCCTTTTTTAAATGGTACACATTTCTGAGTTTTGAAAAAAACATATATTTATAATGTCTCCATCACAGTGAAATATAGACCTCTAACTCCACCCAAATTCCCCTGAGGCCCATTGTGGATTCTTCCCAGACACTGCCTTCCTGTGTTCCCAAACCGTGGCCACCCCTGACCTGACATTTGCTGTTCCTGAAGCTGTGCACATGGATTTCTACATCTGGCAGTCATCTACGTATGACACCAGTGTCACATACAAACAGTTGGCCTTAGATTTATGTTCCAAGCATCACTAACCCATGAACGGTTTCAGATTCAGAAATATGAAGGCAGCTCAAAATACAACATCTGCTTTTATTTTGCAGAAGGTTAAGAAAAACCAACAGGAAAACTGTTGGATTAGATTAGTTCAAGCAGAAATAATTCTCAAGTCAGGCTACAGGACAGTTGATTTTGTAGCTGTCCTGCAGCCTGACTTGAGAATCAACCACATAGCTGTGTAGTTTCTTTTCTCTTTCTTTCTTCCTTTCTTCCTTCCTTTCAATAGTTCCACAGTCACTAAATTGTTTCTGTCACTCTGTGATTAAGTGGTGTCATTTCTACAAATATGGTGTATTTTTTCTAAATTGCTCAACTAGACAAATTCCTTTTCATTTTCATGCAATTTGAAAGTTATCTTGAGCTGGAGAGATGGCACAGAGGACCCAGGTTTAGTTCCTAGCACCCTCATGGCTATTTACAACTGTCTGTAACTCTAGTTCCGAGGGATTCAACACCGTCTTTTGGTCTTCTTGTGGATCAGACATGTACAGCATGCAGAGACATACACACAGGCAAATCACTCATGTGCTTTATAAAATAAAAATAAATGTAAAAAGGATGAAATCATCTTGACAATTTCTTTGAAATGCTCAATATCCAGAAATATGTTGGGAAGAGTTTCTTTGATTCCTAACTTGTTAAGGGTTTTTGTTAATTTGAACTAATGTTAACTTTTTCACATGGTTTTGGACAGCCTGTTAAAATGCTCCCATATTTCTCCCATTAATTATGTCAATGTGTTCTATTACAATTATGTGTGTGTTTATTAATTTTTTTCCTTATTGGGTTTTTGGAAACTGACCCTTGTGTATTTCAGGCTGGCCTCAAATTTCCTATGTAGCCAAGGCTGGATTTGTACCCCTGACTCTCCAGCTTCTGCCTCTCTAGCACCAGAAATACAGAAGGGTACCGATGTGTCTGTCTCATTGACTGGAGCAGGCCTTGCACATGCAGTCATTGGCTGCCCCATGTGAGAGCTGGGAGCCAAACTTGGGTCCTCTAGAAGAGCAACAACTGTCTTTAACCCCTCTGCCTCTTGCTGATCCAGGCCACACCCAACCAAGCCCCACAGTGTTTCCTCCAGTCCCAACCAGTCTGGTCTTATGGAACTAAATCTATGGGTGGTTTTTCATTATTCTTTTTCATCCTGATCTTCACTCTTTCTGTTTCTTGCTCCTTTATTGGCTCTTAGTTCAGTTACTGGAAGACCATAGTAACAATTCTGTTTTCCTTTCTTCTAGTCTTCCGTGAGCCATAGACATCATTTATAGACCAGGAACTTCTGTGAAGGGCGTTTGCAATGGGAGAGTACAGGCCAAATCTACAGATGATTCTGGGCAAATTTATCTTTTTCCTTAAAAGGTTCTTGAAGTTGATATTCTCGTATTTATATTTTTCAGGTAAAAAGCTCCAAGGACAATGTTTCAGAATCGTCTCTGCTGAGTCTCCTGTTAAGCTTTACTGCTGCTATGTACTGATCGCTGTCCTCAGTATAGCTGTCATCGCACTTTCTGTTGCTTTGTCATTGCCAAGTAAGTGGCTCATTCACCAAATTCTGCAGCATTCTGTCCACGTTTACATTTCAGTTATACTTATATACCTGTACTCTGAGGAAGGACTCACTCTAGGGGGGACTCTAAAGAAAACTCACTAGAAATTCATGGTCTCTAGGAACTTACTGTCTAGCAGGAAGACGCAGTGAAGCTACAGCACAGGCTGTGGTGTGCACAGGAAGCCAGGCTCAGCATTCCAGGGAAGATGACATTCAGCGACCTCTAGACAGAGATGCAGAAGACCTATGTCCTCTTGGGGGAACAATTCAAGGCAGAGAACAAGAAGAGAAAAACTCAAAGCAGGAGCCTCAAGGAAGTGTGAGGGCAGAGAAGAGTAAAGTGGCCAGTAAGATACAGCACCTCCCCCATTACCCATGATTTTAATTACCATGTTCAACTATATTTTAAAAGCAGTCAATTATAGTAAGAAATTACCAGTACGGAGTCAGGTAGAAATATAAGGGTATTTAATAGGGAAAAGCCTTACTTACAGAGCGAACCAGCCAGCCGGTGGTAGTCTGTACCGCAAGAAGCAAAGAGAAACCGAAACCGAAAACGCAGTCCCCCTACTCACTCTGACCACGCCCTCACAAGCCCTCAGGTACTCTTGTAGCCAGCCCCTAAGAAGGCGTGGCTACAGCTTCCCCTACAATTCCCCTTTTAGTCTAAAAGAGGATTAAAACTTAACAGTATAAAGGTAAAATATAAGAAGATAACTATCTATTTTAACTAAACCCTAAAGTCATAAACAATAGGAAGCTATTCCTAACTAGGTATATACACTATCCTAAGTGACAACAATGGGGAAAGGGGGCGTAGCATTTTCCAAGTTACTTCCTGCTGAAATGGGACGATGATAGTCATGTGGGGTCCTGTAAAAAGAAAATGTTAGTATCTAGTCCATGTTAGATGGGATTTACTTGATTGAAGATCTCGCTTGAAATCCTCAACTTGATTGAAGTCAGTACCCGAACCTCTGGCCGGAGTGTCAGCTGAAATGGAGCAAGTTGGATCCAGTGCAGTCGAGGAGATGTGGCCCATTTTCTTTTTAGGGTGTCCAGGGATTGCTGTCAGGCAGGTCTTTATTGGCTGTGTGGGACTCAAACATAAACAGTTAGCAGAGAAATGTTTGCTTGTGTATGTACACATGTTAGGGAATGCAACCATGAGAGCATAACAATTATGAAAGGGTGTACATCTTGAGAGAAAGATCCAAGAAAAGACAAAGACAGTCCCCAAATTCTTCTTTTATTCTGTATTACATCAATTGGCTTCTTGATACAACACAGAAACATTAAAGCTTAGTTAAATAATGTGCTTGGATTTTAGAGGAGGAAAGCCAAATCCATCTCTAAGTCCAGCATTGGTTTAATTGAATAGGGACTAGGAAATAAAGAGAAATAGAGTTTTTTGAGAGACAGCTGTAAAGTTTATCGTATGGCACATTCCTTCTATTTGATGGTTATAGCTACCTTGTCTTCTTAAGTATCTATCCATGTAGTGTCTTTTGCCTTCTGAAGATGAGTTTTCCTGTGAAGATAAAAGCAAAACACTTCCCTTTCCTTTGGGAGGTTTTTATTTAGTTTATAAGATATACCTTAGTAGAATACCTGTCATTTGTCCTTGTCGAGAGGTTTTTTCTTTTTTAGTCGAATCTTGATCAACTTTGATGGTATCTAAAGTGTTTCTTCTCCTGTAGAAACCAATGCAAAACCCCTACCCCAACGTAATACATGTCCTGGTTTCCATGTAGAGGTTAGTACATCTTTGAAGTATACTGGCTGATTGAGTTCAGCAGTTTTTTTCGTAGTCCAGTGTCTTTCTGTAGCTGTTTGTCCTTTTTCATTGGCATTAAGAAAGTTTAGTGTTAATAAAGCATTATGCAACCTATGTTTGGGGGGTTTAGTCTTCCAAGCTTGTTTGTTGAGCATCTCCTTAAGTGTTCTATTAGATCGCTCAACCACTGCTTGTCCTGTAGGATTGTGTGGTATACCAGTAACATGCTTTATGTTATAATATTTGAAAAATTGTTCCAATTTCGTAGAGACATATGCTGGAGCATTGTCAGTTTTTATTTGTGCAGGTATACCCATAACTGCCATCACCTCTAGCAGGTGTATAATAACAGAATCAGCTTTTTCAGAGTTAAGAGCAGTAGCCCATTGGAACCCTGAGAATGTGTCTATGGTATGATGCACATATTTCAAATTTCCAAACTCTGCAAAGTGAAAGACATCCATCTGTCAAACCTCATTTCTCCGAATGCCCTTAGGATTACAACCTGCTGGCAATGGAGTTTGATTATAAAAGGAACAAGTAGGACAGTTTTTCACTATCTCCTTGGCTTGTTGCCAAGTGATAGAGAAGTCCTTTTTCAAACCTTTGCTATTTACATGATGTTTCTTATGAAATTCTGAGGCTTCTAGCACACTTCCAATTAATAAACGATCAATCTATCATTGCCTTGTGCTAGTGGGCCAGGCAGACCCATATGGGATCTGATATGTGTAATATACATAGGATTACTTCTGTTTCTGATAGTTTCCTGTAATTGTAAAAACAGAGAAGTTAATTTTGTATTATCAGGAACAAATTCTGCAGTCTCAATATGTAACACGACTCTCTCTGCATACTGAGAATCAGTAACTATATTAAGAGGTTTTGTAAAATCCTTAAGTACCATGAGAATTGCATATAATTCTGCCTTCTGTACAGATGTATATGGACTTTGAACTACTTTACTTACCTCACCTGCTTTATAACCTGCCTTACCTGATTTGTTGGCATCAGTGTAGAAGGTAAGAACTCCAGAAATGGGAGTTTGTCTTACAATACGTGGAAGAATCCAGACTGTCTTTTTTATGAATTTAATTCTGTCAGTTTTGGGATAGTTGTTGCTAATTGTTTCCAAAAAGTCAGTAAGAGCTATTTGCCAATATTCATTATCTTTCCATAAGGAAGAAATTTCTTTATTAGTTAAAGGTACTATAATTTCTGTTGGATCTTTTCCAGTCAGTTGGCGAAGTCTTAATCTATCCTTTAAAATCAAATCAGAAATCTTTTTTATATATGTCTTTAACTTTTTATTCTGTTTATGTGGCAGAAATATCCATTCCAATATAGTGTCTTCCCTCTGTATCAGAATTCTAGAAGGGTATTCTCTGGATGGCAAGATAACCAGAATACAGTCTAAATTAAGGTTTATCCGATCTACATGTGCATTCAATATTCTGTTTTCTACCCATTGTAACTCTTTTTCTGCCTCATCAGATAATATTCTAGGACTGTTTAGGTCCTTATCACCTTTAAGGGCCATTTTTAAATGCTTTAAGTCATGTCCTTCTACACCAATAATTGTCTGTAATTGAGAAATTTCCCCTAATAATTTCTGAAGAGAATTAAGAGTTTGATACCGATCTCTCCTAATTTGTACCTTTTGAGGTCTGATTCTCTGTAAGTCTATCTTGTAACCTAAATAGTTAATAGAATTTCCTCTTTGTATCTTTTCTGGTGCAATCTGTAATCCCCAACGAGGCAGAACTTCCTTCACCATTTCAAACATACGTTCCAAAGTTTCCTTATTAGAATCTGATAAAAGAATATCATCCATGTAATGATAAACAAGAGATTGTGGAAATTTCTTACGAATTATTCCCAAAGGTTGCTGTACAAAGTGTTGACACAAAGTAGGACTATTTAGCATTCCTTGTGGCAAAACCCTCCATTGATATCTCCTAACTGGCTGTGAATTATTAAGAGTTGGTACAGTAAATGCAAATTTTTCTCTATCATTTTCCTGTAACGGTATTGTGAAAAAACAGTCTTTTAGATCAATGACTATGATAGGCCATCCTTTAGGTATTAAGGAAGGTAATGGCATTCCAGGTTGCAGAAGAGCCCATTGGTTGAATTACCTTATTTATAGCTCTCAGGTCTGTCAGCATTCTCCACTTACCTGAATTCTTTTTGATGACAAAGACAGGAGAATTCCAAGGACTGGTAGATTCCTCTATGTGTCCAGCATCTAGCTGTTCCTGTACTAACTTTTCTAAAGCCTCTAGCTTCTCAGAGGTCATAGGCCATTGTCCTACCCAAACTGGTTCATCTGTAAGCCACTTCAATGGCAGGGCCTTTGGCTCCTCTGAAGGTCCATCATTTGTACCTAGTTTCTGTACAGCATGGATGGTTGGTAACCGTTTTCCATAGCGTCTTACCAGTTCTTTTTCATAATTTGTATCTGACACTGGAGGAATATTAATCTGAGTATTCCATTGCTGTAAGAGATCACGACCCCAGAGATTTATAGCTATATCTGCCACGTATGGTTTCAGTATCCCTTTCTGTCCTTCCGGTCCAATGCAGACCACTGAGTTAACACTCTGTCGAACTCTAGATAGAGTTCCAATTCCTAAAAATTGTACATTTGCCTCTCTAAGAGGCCATTTCTGAGGCCAAGACTTTTGAGTAATAATAGTTACATCCGCCCCAGTGTCCACTAAGCCAGAAATAACTTTATTATTAATTTTAACTTTTAACTGAGGCCTTTTATCATTAATAGAAGCTTGCCAAAATATGTGTTTCTCATTTTGTCCATTCACACTTGATTCTTCATCACTATTCAAACTACCATCTAGAGCAATATCTTTTTTCACAATATGCAAAGTACTATCTATTGTTCCTGTGAGAGATTGTCTTCCACTGCTATTGGGAATGACCTGACCTTTCTCGATGTGGGGACCTTCTTGAGGCCCCCCTCGGGGTTTCCCGACCTTAAGGGGTTTCCTTGTATGTCCCTGGTCGATCTACATTCATTGGTCCAGTGTCTGCCCTTACCACATCTTCTACACAATCCAGAAGGCAGTGGCCTTCCATATGAGGCATTGTTAGAATTCATTTGTCTACAATTTCTCTTAGTATGTCCCATTTTACCACAGTTGAAACATCTAGGTTCCTGGCGCCTTCGTGGTCTCAAGGGGAAGGCTCTTCCTCCCCAAGGTTCTGGTTCATAGTAGTAGTAACCTCTAGCCTCTTGGTACCTATGTTGACCTCTGTAAGGTGCTTCTCCTTGCCAAGCCCTTACATCCTCACCTCTAGAACTTTTAATTTCCTGTTGCCGTTTTAAACCTTTGGAGATGGCTTCTCCTACCCAAGCTCCAGTATCTTGCACATTATAGTCAATGTTGGCTGCATACAAAACCCATTCTTCTAACGGAGCTGATCTGATCTTTAAAGGCAAAAGTATTCTTTTGCATATAGGGTTTGCATTTTCATAAGCTATTGTATATATAATTGATTGTCTTGTTTCTGGATCTGTTACCTGTAATTCTACTGCCCTAGTTAACCTTTGTAAGAAGTCCTGGAACTGTTCTGTAGGTCCCTGTTTTATTCTGGTATAAGCTTTTAGACGTTCTCCTGGCTCACGAACCTTATCCCAGGCATTTAATGCTGCTTTCCTGTAAAGAGACAGTATATCGTCATCATATTCAGCCTGAACCTGTGGGTCAGCATAAATACCCTGACCAAGAAGCTTATCTAGAGGGGCTTCAAAACCTTCCTTTATGCCCTGACGTTCAAGGAGCTTTGCCTCTTCCCTTACCAATGCCTTCCACTGGATTTGGCATGAATTCTCAAGTACAGCTGTTACCAATAGTTCCCAATCTGTGGGTGTCACCCTGTTAAAGGTTGCCCATGAATGTAATAGCTGTTTTACGTATGGGCTATGGAGACCATATGAGACAACTGATTCTTTAATATTCTTAAGATCCTTCGGCTGTATAGGTTGCCATTCATAAACCATTCGTCCATGAGGGTGTTTCTTAGAAGCTGGCTTTTCTACCATGGCAGCTGGGTACACTAATGGTGTACGAGTAACAACCTTAGAAGAATAGTCACGATACCTGGGTGGAGTAGGTGCCTGGGATTGGAGTGATTCTGCTTCTGAGGCATCCCACTGATCTTTAAGCCTAGCAATGATATCCTTTTGAAAAGTTTCAATCTCCTTAATCATAAAAGATTCCAAGCACGTTAGTGAATCTGTAAATTGCTCTAACTGCTCATCTACACGTTTTTCTAGGTCTTTCATACGATCATCCTTAGACAGCATCTGGATGGCATGGAAACTGCCTTCTAGGTATTGGAGTCTAGATTCCAGGTCATGATTTGCTGATTTTGAGTCCTCAGCAATCGACCGTATGGACCTATGTAATCTGTCAGCCCTGTACTGTAAATTATCTTCCAAACATTCAAATCTAGACTCAAACTTCTGATCTGCTACCTTGGATGCTTCAATGACTGATTGAATGGCATTGTCCAATTCTTCAACCCTATGCTGGGTATTTTGCACCGTTGCATCTAGTTGATGAGTAACATTGCCTATCTGAGTTTCTAGCTGGCTACAGATATTCTTTAGCTGGTCATGGTCTTCTGACAGCCTAGCCTCTAAGGCCTCAGACATGGAGGATCTCTCTGTGTTTATCTTATCATAAATACACTGTATCTCATCAGACAGCTCTGTCTTTAGTGTACTGGACACAGAGCCAAGCTTATCATCCAATTTCTGTTCCACTTGCTGCACAATTGTGGTCTGACCTAATCTGTTTTCCAAAAGCTCATTGCGTAAAGCTGTTATTTCCTGCAAGCAGGTGGTGAGGTTATTTCTGTCCCTGTTCCTGAGTCCTCTGGCTAGTAATACTATTTGTACCAGCAAGCTAACTGCCATTATGGCATATAGGCCAGTAATTGGCACATTAACATCCTCCTCAAACAGTGAATTCACGTAATAAGCAAAAACATTACCAATTTCAGCAAATGATAAATATTCCGCCATGATTTTACCTGATTTCTACTCCAGATGCAGTAAATATATTTGACCAGCAGGTAGCACAGGCCTTCAGTTATTCCGAGGCGTTTGGCAGCAGTCGGTCAGCAGTGGAGAGCGGTCACAAAAGCGCCTGCGCTTATCTTAGAGAGTATACGGCTTTTCAGCTTTGGCTTTCCCGTTCTGCCGCAAGGGGAAGCCTCTGCTGAAAGCCGAAACTTACTCACCTCTAGGCAGCTAGAAACTGGGTGGATGACTGAGCCACACAGCTGCCGTGGGTCAGCTGCTAGCCTGCAACGCCTATGGAAAGAGGGTGCTTTCCCGGCCTAGGCGGCGGGCCCGATGGAACCCACAGCCTGTCCCAAATGGGGTGTGGGTTTCCAATATCCCGCTTCTGACAACCAGATATAGTAAGAAATTACCAGTACGGAGTCAGGTAGAAATATAAGGGTATTTAATAGGGAAAAGCCTTACTTACAGAGCGAACCAGCCAGCCGGTGGTAGTCTGTACAGCAAGAAGCAAAGAGAAACCGAAACCGAAAACGCAGTCCCCCTACTCACTCTGACCACGCCCTCACAAGCCCTCAGGTACTCTTGTAGCCAGCCCCTAAGAAGGCGTGGCTACAGCTTCCCCTACAGTCAATGAAAAGTTTTTGAGGTGATCAATTTTAGTACCACACTGTTCAGAATAGTGTAATGAAAGTCTTGTACTGTTGCCATCTGTGGGGTGTCATCTTTCCTCCTGGGCCAGTTGGCCCCCAGTTTGAGAGGGGTAAGATGTAGAAGGGGTGCAGAAAGCTTTGTATGCAGCCCATGAGCACGGATGAAGGGAGGCTTCCAGGAGACAGACCGGTGTATCAGTTCAACTTTATTCCAGAGTATAAGGAATGTATAGGCCTGGGGAGCCTGGAGACAAGCCATGGTACACTCCTATCACAAGGCTTGGCATGTGGTAGTAGGGTCTTATAGCAGAGCTTATAGCACAACTCTTCTTAGCGGGGATCTGTGTAGGCCTTTAGGTCAGCTCCAATGAGGCAGGTATCCTGGAACCTGGGCGTCACAGAATACTGTTATACAGCTGAGTTGGAAAGGTATCCTGGAGCTTGAGAGCCAAGGGATACCACAGGTCACACAGTAAGCACAGCAGCTTACAACCCTGTTTCAAGAGGGGGGCTTCTCCACGTTATCTATCTCCTCTGGCAGGAAAGGGCTTCTCCTGAGAAGTTGTTTCTGCTCCAGTCCCTGGGAGTGTAACATTTCTGCTCTGTCAAGAGAATGTTTGTCTTGCCGGAAGTGTTACAACATTGCTTGCTCTGCTGTTGAAGTTCTACTGCTCTTCTCTGCTACTCCCCTCTCTGCAGCTCCACCGTAAAGGAAGGTCTTCACCCAAAGCTCCTTCAGGGATTTTTATTCTCTCTCATTCTCTCAACAATTCCATGTGGACACAGGTTGTATTTGGTTTTTCCAGGGGGCAGGGATTGTCAAATTTGAATCCCTGAAGTGATTGACCTGCTCTCTGTTCAGGGAATGGTTAGTTTTCTGCATAGGCGTAGAGCCAGTTGGGCTCTAGTTTCAGGGCCAAAATGTGTTTCTTTTACTGTTATTTTTGGCTTTCTGGTTCTAGTTTTAGGGCCATTGTGTATTTCTTTCACTGGCTCTGAAAGGGACAAAGTGTCTTTCTTTGGCACTACTTTCAGAGTCAGGGTACATTTCTTTAGCTCTGGTTGCTGGATCAAAGTCTGTCCTTTGTCTCTGCTCAGGGTGTGTTTCTTTGGCTAGATCCTTTTCCCTACAATGTGTATCATTGGTCAAGCTAAAGATGAATCAGGCATCTGGTTTTAGTGACAGGCATCTGCTTCAGAGACAGCTTTCAGATAAGGTTAGTTTTCCAGGCCCAGGGACATCCTCCTGATAATGCTAGGTAGAGAGCAGGAAGCTTCATTGGAGAGGGAGGAAGTACCAAATTGTCAAGTTTAGAGAGAAGGATGCTAGGTTATGGCAGACTGTGGCCTCTAACCAGTCAGCAATGTATTCCAACTTATGAACAATCCCTTAGAGCTACATGTCCACACTGTATACACTACCATCCCAATAGTCCCCACTTTTATCACAATTATCAGGCTGACTGTCAAAGTAGGTGTCCATACACAGTGATTGTTGCTCTAGCAACTCCTAGTTTAGTGAGGAATATAAAGCACAAAAAGTAAAGACATTTTAGAAATTCACTTCCCTGGAGCCCTATTATCAGTGAGAACCCCAGAGAGATTGGGGTGCAGACCAGAGCTTGGATGCCTTTAAATAAACAAACATCATGCTAAGGAGAGGATTTCTATAGATCATTTACGAAAACTACAGTCCAATTCAGAGCTGAGCTCAGTAGAGTATGCCAATGCTTGTTATAATTCATTGTGTTGTCCAAAGTTTAGCAAGAAGACAAGAACAGACCTCAATCAAAAATATACCTGCTAATTGCCTGAGAAACTGGATTGGATTTGGTAGTAAATGTTTTTATTTTTCTGAAAACACAAGTAACTGGACATTCAGCCAGAACTTCTGCATGGAACTAGAGGCCCATCTAGCTCGATTTGACAGCGATGAGGAGCTGGTAAGAAAGCATCAGGAGTTGCTTTTTTGTTTTTTTCTGTGTAATATGTGCTGCCTTGAGATAGGGAGGTTAAAGTTGAAACACGAGGAAGGATTCCATGCCACAGAGAGGGAGACATGGACAACATGGGAATGTGTGCCATTTGCTGATGGTAACACTTCTGGTTGGATCCCTGAGACATTCAAGAAACATTCTCTCAGGTAGTGCTCACAGTCAATCTGGAAGGTCAGATCTGACATTTTATTGAGATACTTGGTGGTCATGAGCAATTTTCTCCAGGCTACCATATGTTGCATCCTGAAGGTGACAACTGTTAATAACTGTGGGGGGAGGCTTAGTCAGGAACTGTCCCAGCCACAGAGGGATATGTCATTAAACTCAGTAATTTAATTCATATGTGGTATGTAAGAATTACAGATATCAACTGGATCTAATGATAACTGAAGGCTACTATGGCTCCTAAGACTGTGTCCTTCATCTAATGAGGAAGATGTGGGGTGGGGACGCTCAAGGGTCATCTGAAACAGAAAAACCACATATATTCACTTTCTGTGTTCTATGACAGGAATTCCTGAATAGATACAAAGGGACTTTTGACTACTGGATTGGCCTGCACAGAGAGTCACCAGAACACCCTTGGATGTGGACAGACAATACTGAATATTATGGCCCGTATGTTTTCATACCACTTTTCCTTCTGTTGTGATCATTTGTTGGGAAGTGTGTGAGTTGTGTCTCTAGAAGAATGGCTGTGTCATGTGAACCCAACTATAAAGTCTCCGAGGAACATTGGCTACCATTTTTAAAAGTTTCACTTAGTGTGGTTTTACTCAAAATCTTTACTGGGATGATGGCATCTGGGGTAGCTATTGTCTTCTCCTTCACCAATTTAAACTTTTTGCTGTTGATAAATGCCCTGTGTGGAATGGAGACAAATCTCAGGTGGGCAGCGAGGGCTCTGAAACTTCAGGAAGCCACTGCAGAAGTGCAAGACTCACAGTCCACTGTCTGCAGGGCTACTCCTGTTCACAGAAGCAGAGACTCCAAGAGCATTGGAAACCTCCTCTAAAGTCTTGTAATCAGAGAGCACACAAGACAGTTCTTGGATGGAGCATGGCTGTTTTGAATGGAGTCATTGTACTGGAATGTTTGATCACAAGCCCCGTCTTGCCCATCAAAGCTCTTTCAGCGATTTACTAAGAAGTGGGTTCCCCATATGTAAAATGCTCCAAAACAGATAAAAAAATCACCCTCAGTGAGGCCACCAGGACTGTAGTCCATTTGAACATGGCATCAAGCACCAGTCAAATGCTTTGTACATGCATTACAGGGTTCAACATGGATGAATGGCAAACATATGGTGTTCAAATCAAACCCTGAGAATGTAAAAGGCAGCAGGTGCAAAACAAAGGCAAATGATTCCTCATGCACTCTGCCTTCCTTTGATTCCTATTACACACAAGCAGCGGAGACAGGCAATGTTTCATTGCTGGTGCGAATGCAGTTCTGGGCTCTGCAGATTGACTGTTTTTGGTTTATTTTCAGGGTTCTCATTGGAGGAGTGGAGGAATATGCCTACCTGAATAACAATGGGATCAGCAGTGCCAGAGTCTATGCAGACAGGAGGTGGATCTGTAGCAAGCCCAGCAGCTATGCTCTTCAGTGCCAAATTCCTTTACTTTCTTTCTAGTCTTGGCTAAGAAATGCTTTGTAACCTGGTATCTACAGTTGCTGCTTTATCCCCTATCTTCCAACAGTGCTATCAGAAGGAACTGTGAATATTCGTGTTGACATCACAAATGAAAGGACTGCACATACATGGGTTTAGAAGAACACAGATGAGTCTAAAATAGGTGTTGACTCTCATACCTTAATCCTGAGGTACAATTAATGTTAGTGAACCCCACTTTGATATGAAGTTTTTGTGCAGAAAGTCCTCCTTTTGAGTTCATGAGAACACAAAAACTAGTTCCCCGAAGTGCATTTGCTCTTGGACTTTAGTAATGAAAATCAGAGGGCAGTGGTGGCATAAGCCTTTAATCCCAGCACTCAGGAGGCAGATGTACGTAGATCTCTGTGAGTTTGAGTCCAGCTCAGTCTACAAAGTGAGTTCTAAGACAGGCAAGACTATCCAGTGACAGCTTGTTTCAGAAAAAAAAAAGTTAAGATAGAAAGAAAAGATAAATAGTAGAATTGATACACACACCTGTAATCCCAGCTACTGCAGGGTTGAAACAGGGGGGTCACAGGTTCACATGTGGGAACTGAAAATATGAGAATGATTTAATAATGACAGATGACCATTTGTACTGAAGGGACCAGCTCCCCATTTCAGCAGCCATAACAGCCTAATACGTGCTTGCCTGACCTTGCTTTGGTCACTAGGAGTTCAGATGCCTTCCTTGTGGCAAGGAACCAATCAGAAGTTAGCTGGTAGTGCTATGCTTTACTGCTCTGGGTGTGCTTTACGGACAAGTGCACAGCAATGATGTGCAGAGCATAGCAACCGCCCTGGGAGGGCCTATGGGCCATAACAACCAGTTGACCAATCAACACAGGGCAAACCCTCCAAGCCTAGAGGCACACCAGTCCTGAGTCTGTGAGTAACCCTAGATACTCCCCTTACACTACCCTATAAGATCTCTATTCCATGTCTTCAACGCGTCTTTTCTAGCCATCTACCATGGTGGATGGAAGAAAGGCCTAAGCTAACATGGGGTTAGCTCGTTAAACAACTACAATAAAGCCTCATGATGTTTGCATCAAGTTTTGCCCTCCACATGGTGATTGGGGTGGCTGCAGTCCTGGACTGAGATCTGGGGAGCCTGAGCCTCCAGGGGTCTTTCATTTGGGGGCTCGTCTGGGATTTGCAACCTCCCCTCACCTGAGTGGAGTCAATCTTGGAGGTAAGCGGGTACCTGTACCTATTCTGTCTCGTCTACTGTCTGCCGGCTCTGTCTCTGTCTATTCTGTTTCTGTAAAAGCACACTTTTGGTTCGGTTTTTGGTTTGCAGTTGTCTTGGTGGTTGTGAGGCTTCCTCGACTGTGATTGGATAGCGGTGATTGTAGCCGCCTGGTTCTGCTGCCTGTCTGCTGGTGCCATTGCCTTATAAGCTGCGAGGACAGATTGGGTTTGCATCTGTTCTTTTCTGTCTATTCTGTCTCTGTGTGTTTTTATCATTGGTTTTCAATTCAGGATCCACCACAACACCCCTTTTCGTTGAGTCATGTGGTGCCACACGAGGTAACTTTTTTTTCTGTCTTTTGTTTCTGTACAGTTTCTGTAAAGCCTGGAGGGTTGGAACAGGCTGTGTGACTGGATAGTTGAGCAGGTTTGTTATCTGATCTGTTGCAATCCACACCCTGCCTGCCTGCTTTTCAGTTCTGTGTCAGTTTTGTGTTTTCAGGTCTGCTGTTTCTGTTAATTGTGTAAATGTAAAGGTCCTATGTTGGGTTTGATAGCAAATTTGTAAGTAGGCCTACAAGGAAGGAGACGAGAATTGAGGGGACGCCCCAATCTCTTTAATGGCGGAGGTTCAGGCTGCAGCTTCTGCAATCTGTATGAAGGGGACTTGGTGGAAGCAAGATGCCTGTTCCATCTGTAAGGGGACCCAGACAGGTCGCCAATCTGTAGGGGAGACTTGGTTGTGGACCAAGTTGTACCCCATGGGGCTAGCCATCTGAAATTCTGAATAGGACCCTAGTCTGTGTTACTGTGCTGTCTGTCCAAGTTTCACATTTGTGCTATGTGTTTGTTAAGCATCTCTCTCTGTCCTTACTGCCCATGCACATGGCATGGGGTCAGGGGTCTTTTCTTGCTGCCCTGAGCATGTGGCGTGCAGGACAGGAGTTCCTCTGCCATGTGCCACGGGTTAGTGTGTGCTGCATTGGAGTCCCCTGTCTCCTAGCACATGGTGAGGCTGCTGTTTTGAACTTCAACCACTGCTGCAGCTCTCACATCTGGACCTGGCCAGTGCAGGTGAGTCTATCTCTCCATCCTCACCTGCCCATCTGTGAGGCATGCAAAGTGGGGCTCTCTCTGTCCCAACTGCCATCCTGCCATGGATCCAAGCATGTGGCAGGAGTTTCCCTGTCCTGAGCACATGGCTTGCAAGGTCACCATTTGCCTTGCAAGGTCACCTCCGTGCTCCACACACGTGGTATGCAGAATGTTGGAGCAGGGAAGCTCTGTGTAGGGGTTCTTTTTCCTACCCCTGCATGGGCAGAGAGTCTGGGCTTACCAGGCTTACCAGCAGCCCACCCCCAGGCTTCTGCTCTGAGTACATAGTGCAGGGAGGTTGAGCCAAAGTAGAATAGCCTTAAAGTTAACTAAAAAAAGGACTTTGATAAGAGTTTTTATGTTGACTGAGAAATGAGAGAAAATGTAAGAGACTAAAATAAAGAGGGAAAGGGAAAGAAATTTGCCTAAGAATGTATAAGGAAATCAGGAATGAACTGAAGGTTTATAGAAAGTTATAGAGGGTCAAAGCAAGTCGTGGAAGGTCAGAGGAAAGTTGTCAAAGGTCAGAGGAAAGGTTGTTAAAAGTCAGAGAAAAAATGTAAATTATTTGCTATGGTTTCTCATGTCTACAAATAGTAAATTTTAAAAATTGGAATTATAAGTTAAAATTATAATTAAGTTACTTCTGTTTAAAAAGTTCTGTCTATTTCTCAAGTAAATTATATATGCTTGTTTTAAAATGTTCTGTTTCCTGACATAACCTAAGTTTTGTTACAAGCATACAGCTAAAACAAATGGTGCAGGTTACTGCCATTTTGTAGGCAGCCGCATGGCAAGCTGGTCACATGGCTGCCTGGTAGACATTTTGCTGAAGTTGACAAAAGATACTTGAACCATCATCTTGACTAAAGCTGGCCACATGGAAATTATGAGGTACCATCTTATAAACAAGTTTTTCAATTAAGATTTAAATTGTTAATGCTTCCATATATTACAGAAAGACATTAAGGGATTTTAAACCAATTTTTTGAATGTTTATGTTTTTTTAAAAAAGTTTTTATTATTGTTTGTACTTAGAGCTTCAATTCAGAATCATTTTTAAGCAAAGCCTGACAGTGTAAAGTTGTTTTATAAAGGCTGCTAATCTAAGATGTTAAAAATACATATTATTACAGTTTATGTTTTCAGAAGTTAAGCTTAATCAAGCAGCTAAAATATGTTCATGTAGCTACTGTTTAAATAATATAATATAATACATAATTTAAATTCAACTGTGCTAAGTTTCAAATATTTTACTAAGTTAAAAACCTGTTACAGTCAGACTAAAAATTAAATACAGAAATAAGGCTTTACCTAGCCACCTGTGTGCTTAATGTGTGCTTAAGGCAAGTAACTAAACAGGCCGACAGACCTCTAATGCTTCAGAGACCTGCAGCATATGGCATTTAAAACGTTGTTTTAAAAGTTTAAAATATCAGACTGCCAGATCCTGACAGTGACCCAAAGTCTACAAAGAAAATTATGAGGCACCTCAGTTCCTGCACCTGGATGATGACAGCACTGACCAGTGAGTGAGATGCTCAGATGTGATACCTGCTGCCTGCCGGGACCTGGCCAAGACTGTGGACAAAGCTGCTGGACACGGGAAAATTGATTGCACCCCCTTTGCCTAGACAAAACAAGGTCAGTCTTTTCCATGTCCATCTTCCACAGAGAGGAAAAAAAAAACTCTCACCTTATAGGCCTGGCGAAGATTGCTGTTCTTTGAGACAGCTGCCTCCAGCGGTAATGGAGAAACTTGGGTATGGCTAACTGTATATGGACTGGCTTCTAACTGGCTTCTGTCACTTTTTAATAGATTCAGAAACTGTATAAGATTTACCCTTCTCAGATCTCTGAAATATTAATGGTTGTCAGCTTGACAGTATCAGACAGTCAGATCCAATATAGGCATTAGTCAGCATGTTAGCTGATAAAATAGTGACTACCTACTGTTCAGTCACAAGCTCAAGGCTTTTAGGTTTATTTTGGTTGTTATCTAAGTAGAAACTTAAAGGGTTTTTCATCATGCCAAAGGCACCTCTGTCCAATCCATACCTGGCTCTCTGGACAGAAGAAAAATGTACATGCTTCTACCCAAATCTGTAGTTTTTGCTAGGACTCAAAGTTAGAAATATATTCCTGCTGTTTGAACAGATATCCAGATATCTGCAATTTTTTTCTGCACTCTGGGTTTCAATAAATAAGTTTTAACATTTGTTCCTAGTTTAAACATGTCTTAAACAGGTTTCTGCTTCTGGCAGACACATCTGAGTATCAGTTGCTGACTACAGGCTGTTCCTAAGTAGACTGCGAGCCCTGGACTTCCTGTGGATGTGAACCAGTCCAGCAGATGTGGACACACCCTGCCTCTTCAACAGAGTCTGCCAACCAGAAGCATCTGATGGATTCCCCATTGCCTAAATTCCCTTTTTTACTTTTGACTAGCATTTCAGCCTTCTTGGGTCCCTAACTTCGCCCTGAAGTCAGCAGGAAGTAGCATGGGAAAGAATACGTCACCCATTTTCCCTGGTTGAAATGCTAATTCAAAATAAATTCCCTTTTATAGGGGATGCCAAGACCTCTCACTCCCTGATGAGGATGCTGGAGAGACAGCAATTCCATGATTGGAATCTCCAAAAAAGAAAATGGGGGAATGAAGGTACCAGCTCCCCATTTCTGCAACCATAACAGCCAAACACGTGCTTTTCTGATCTTGCCTTGGTGACTAGGAGGTCAGATGCCTGCCTTCTGGCAAGGAACCAATCAGAAGTTAGCTGGTAGTACTATACTTTATGGCTCAGGGTGTGCTTTACGGACAAGTGCACAGCAATGATGTACAGAGCATAGCAAGTGCCCTGGGAGGCCTATGGGCCATAACAACCAGTTGACCAATCGACTCAGGGCAAGTTCTCCAAGCCTGGAGGCACACCAATCCTGAGCCTGTTCGTACCCCTATACACTCCCCTTAGGCTGCCCTATAAGATCTCTATGCTGTGGCTTCACAGCATCTTTTCTAGCCATCTGCCATGGTGGATGGATGAAAGGCCCGAGCTAACATGTGGTAAGCTCGTTAAACAACTACAATAAAGCCTTGTGTTGCTTACATCAAGTTTTCCCCTCCGCATGGTGATTGGGGTGGCTGCAGTCCTGGACTGAGATCCTGGGAGCCTGAGCCTCCAGGGGTCTTTCAGTAGCATCCCATAATTTGGGGAACACACTACACATTCTTTTCAAAATTCATTCAACATACAGAAGAATTTAAAAAGTATTTAAAACTATAATTTACTTTATACTCTGCAATTTAAAACATTAGTGAACTGTCAAATGTTTCTCTAGGTTTCAATTTATTCTTCTGTTCTAGGTACCTCTTATAAGCAAATGCCATTTTAGTTTCAACATTTGGTTGTATTCATTTCACATCAAATTCCAGTTAAAGTTTCTCAAACATTCAATACTTAATCTATCAGTAGTATGTTTACTATTGAGCCCTAAAACCAAAGTATTTAAAATCTTCACAGAGTAGCTACAGTGTACTGATGTGTCCCAAAAAGGACTAAATAGCAACTTGGCCTCTTCATCTCTTCCTCTCCTTCTTGTTCTGTTCAAAAATACTTTTATATCTAGTTCTCTTATGTCTATTGCTTGCATATATGTACATATGCATAACATCTGAGCTGACAGAGATCAGAAGGCATCAGCTCCCTGGAACTGGAATTATAGACCAATGAGAATGGTCATGTAGGTGGTGAGAATGGAATCTAGGTCTTCTGCAAGTAAAACAAGTGCTCCTCACTGCTGAGCCATCTCTCCAGCCTTCAAAGTCTTCTTTGTCCATGTTTCTTTTATTGATAATTCTTGGCAAGCTTTGCAAAAGTAGTGTGTATCTCCAGTAGTTTTTTTTTTTTAAGGTATTTGTTCGTTTGTTTGTTTTTTGAGACAGAGTTTCACTGTGTCACTGTGTAGCCCTGGCTGTCTTGGAACTCACTCTGTAGACCATGCTGACCTGAAATTCTTAGAGATCTGCCTGCCTCTGTGATGGGGAAGTGCTTCTGTGTATGTGTTTATCTTACTGGATGATAAATAAAGTACTGTTTGGCCAATGAGGCAGCAAATTAGGCAGGACTAGGAGTCAAAGAGGATTCTGGGAAATGTAGTAGAGAAGTGGTGATCCAGGCATGAAGTGACATAGCAGGGAGATTCAAATTTAAGGAAGGACAACCAGGAAGTATCCATTTTTCCCCCTTGGCTCCTGCTCCAACAGCGCAATGTGATCCACCAGCAAGGGAGGGCGCCAATGGAAGGTGTCTGAAAAGATAAGTCTTATAAAATATATAGATTTATGATAATTAAGACTGAGATAACAGATGAGAATCTTAGTCATTGGCCAAGCAGCATTTGTACTTAATAGAAGTCTGCGTATTATTTTGTCCATCCATGTGGCGGGCAGAACTCAGGCGGTTGGTGGAGACCACCCACGTATTGGTAGGGTTCAGGAAGTTTTTGACAGAAAGATTTATCATAAAGCCTCTGTCTCAGGAGTGCTGGGATTAAAGGCTTGTGCCACCACAGACATGATCCTTCTCTATTTCTGTTCAGAAAGGAGGTTGGGGGGGGGCTCTAGCAGTGGAACCAGTGTTTATCCCTAGTGCATGAATGGGCTTTGGGAGCCCATTCTCTATGGATGGATACTGTCTCATCCTAGATAAATGGGGGACCCTTAGGCCCTGCCCCAAATGATGTCACAGACTTTAATGATCCCCCATGGGAGGCTTCACCCTCCCTGGGAAGTGGATGTGGGGTGAGATGGGGGATTGTTGTGAGGCATGGGAGGACGAGAGGGAAAGGGAACTGGGGTTGGTATGTTTTTAATATAAATAAAAACTTATTAAAAAATAAAGGTGGTAGGATGGGGATAGGAGAGGGAAGGGAGGCAGAATAATGTATAAAATAAATAAATTTAATTAAGAAAAAGTGCAAATGAGTAATGTATTGTGCTTATTTAAGGCTATGCTTTATTATTTATTAGATGAATGCAAGTATATTTTATTCTGGGAAATGACTTTCTTGGCACCCCCCCACACACACACACACACTTCATTTAGGGCTATTAATCCTTTTTCCTTGCAATCTGTTTTACTTCCTGTACCCTGATAGGAAGATGGAAAACATCCTCAGGGACTAGCAGTGTATTCAGAACAGGGGTCTTCAAAGCTGACCTGGGGAGTGAAGCCATGTTCTCACAATGGTTGTGAGACTGGTTGGTTTCCAGTGAGTCCCTCACAAAGGAAGTTATATTTCTACACAAAATTCATTTTATATCATTGAACTGTGTAAACTTAATCCACAAAAGAAACTTGATAGATTTATGACCTTATCTGACCCAATAATCTTGTGTACTGTAGACTTGAAACAGTGGTTTGCTAATACCAACTCCTAAAACTCAGGGAATGAGATGACCCAGGGAAATGTCTTTCCAGTGCCTCCATCTGACTCACAGTAAACACATGGTAAGTTTTCTTCCATTGCTTTGTGGAAATAATTGTGAAAAGAACAGTAAGTTTTCATGAGCATTGTCCCCTCTAAGTGATCTCCCCACAAGCTGCCATGACCTGTTCAAACCAGTTTCTTATAGACAAGGGAGTAAACCACTAGTTAAATGAATCATTTAAACAGCATATAGCAAATCAATCTTCTTTCTTCTTTTTCTTTTTTGAGACAGAGCCAAACTATGTAGAGCAGTCTGGTCTTGAATTCAGATATCTCCCTGCCTCTACCTCCTGAGTGCTGTGTTTAAAGGAGTGTGCCACTAAGCCTGGCTTAGGTTTTTATGGGCTGGGGTCCATAAAAAGGGTCAGTGGGTAACAGTTTTATTGTACAAACACAAAGACCTGAATTCAAATCCTAATCTCCCATATAAAAAGTCAAGCATGACTTTCCTCACACTTCTATTATTTCAGGTCTACAGGGGACACAGACAGGAGGCGCCCCAGAGCCTGCTAGTCATCAGTTTGGTTCAGGACGAGACAATTTTTTATACAATATATAAAGAATAAGTAGATTATGGCTATAAAAGCAAATGGTTCACACACATTATAGGAAGCATCTAAGTAATTTGGGATGTACACCTTCTCCTAGTTCAAATCCATCAAATTTATTCTTAAAATTTTTCTTTTTATTCTCTGAGAATTTTATATTTTATTGAAAACTTTTATGTCTATGTTCATTTTAATAGTGAACTATAGTTCCTTCGTTCCTTCCTTCCTTCCTTCCTTCCTTCCTTTCTCTTTCTTTTTGTTAGGTCTTTGTCTGCTTTGAATATCAGAGTAATATCAGATTTATAAAAGGAATTTTAAAATATTCTCTTTTTTGAAATAGTTTGAGGAGTATTTGTGTTAGTTCTTCTTTGAAAGTCTGGTAGAATTCTGCACTGAATCCATATGGCCATATGCTTTAGGGGTGGGTGGGTATGCGGTTTGCAACTATTGTTTCTATCTCACGGGATGCAATGGGTCTATTTAAATTATTTAGTTCATCTTGATTTAACTTTAGAAGTTTGCATTTATTTAGAAATTCATCCGTATCCTTTTTATATACTGAAGTTTGGTAGAAAATAATGTTTTTAAAGAATGTCCTTATGATTCTCAGAATTTCCTCAGGGTCTGGTGGAAAGTTCCTTTCATCTCTAATTTTATTAATTTGGATCTTTTCTTCCTTTTGGTTAGTTTAGCTATAGGTTTGCCAACTTTCTAAATTCTTTCAAACTAATTCTTTGTTTCATTGATTTATTTTGTAATTTTCATTTCAATTTCATTATTTTGTCCAGGATTTTGATAATCTCTTCCTATCTACTTTTCTTTGGGGTGGGGGGTGTTAATTATTCTACTTTCTCTAAGGCCTTGAAATGCATCACCAAGTTAATAATTTAAGATTTCTCAAAAAATTTATATAGTCATACAGTGAGTTAAGCTTTATTCTTGTAATTGCCTTGTATTTTTTTATTTCATTCAATTCTGGGAATTCTTAAATTTCCTTCTTGATTTCTTCCTTCCCTCAATTTGGATTCAGTAATGTGTTGTTTAGATTCCATGAATCTGTGTTATTTAATTGTTGATCTCTAGCTTTAATACATGGTTGTCAGATTAAATGCAGAATGTAATTTCAATTTTCCTATATTTGCCGAGACCTGCTTTGGTTCTTTTGATTATCAACACTAGCCCAATCCCTTCTGGCCATAATAGTCTCCATTGAAATATTTTCTGTTATTATGATAAGCCTGCCTTTGTATGTGATTGGTCTTTCTCTCTGGCTGTTTTTATTATCTTTTGGTTGTTGCTGTTGTTCTGAACATTTAGTGTTTTGCTATGATGAGGGATGTAAATGAAAGCTTTCTGTTCCTCCCTGTCCTATAGCCTCTTTTAAAATAATCACCCAGACTTAATATTAATTACAAACCATTTGGCCTATTGCCCAGGTTTATTACTAATTAGCTCTTACAACTTAAATTTACTCATTTCTGTTAATCTATATTATATATCTATTTATAACAGGCATTACCTGTTCTCTGGTACATCTTGTTGCTCAGACAGCTCACTGGCATCTGCCCCTGACTCCGCACTTCTTTTTTCTGTATCTCTGCTTGGATTTCTCACCTGGCTCTATCCTGCCTTGTTATAGGCCAAAGAAGCTTCTTCATTAACCAATGGTAATAAAACATATTCACAGCATGCAGAGGGAGTTTCTTTTCTAGTGTTGTCTGCTTGATGTTCTTTATTCCTGTCAGACCTTAATAGGCTCCTCTTACTCCTGATTAAGGAAGTTTTTTTTCCTATGATTTGGTTGCAAAAATCTTTTCTACCTTTGACCTGTGCCTCCTCTTCTTCTGAACTTACTTTTTATAGGTTTGGTCTTTGCATAATGTCCAAGTTCCTGCATTTTCTTTTTCTTTTCCTTTTTTATTTTGCATAATTTGGATTATTTTCTTTCACTGAGTGCTCTAATTCTTCTAACTTCAAAAGTTCATTCCATTAAATTCTGTTTTCATTTCTTGGCTTTTCATAACTTCATTCAGTCATGTTTTGTTGTTGTGTTTGTTCTAGCATTTATTTATATCCTCTTTGAATTCTTTGTCTATTTTTGTATTGCTATTTTTGAAATCATTGTCTTGTTCATCATCTGGGTTGCTTTTCTCAAGGGACATTACTCTGGATATACTAATTTTTTCAGGGAGACTTGGTACTTTGGTTATTCATGTTTGCCCATTTGTAATGAGACCTAAGCATCTTTAGTCAGGTGGCAAGTACTTGTTACTGGTATGGGAATCTTGTCGAGCAGGTGTTTGAAGCTTCCCTTAATGTGTTTCAATGTGTCAGGTGGTAGGCCAGCTGTGTGGAGCTTATGGTTCAGTCTTTGGACAATTCAGTGTTGATGTTTCAGTCAGTTATCAGAAGTAGTCCTGCCTCAGCTCAAGCTAAATGAGGACTCTCGGGTTATGAGCTGACACTCTGTGGTTGAAAACTGCAGCTCTGTGTAGAGGGGAATCATGCCACCTTTAATTTCTTCATGTTCTTAGTGTTGACTTTACCTGTAGCAGGTGGGTTGTATAAGGAAGCAAGCTGTGCCAACCAAGAGGAGCAGGCCAGTGGGCAGTGTCCTCTGCAGTCCTACATCAGTTCCTGTATCCAGGTTCCTTCTCTAGTTTTCCTCAGCGATGAATGAACTGTGATGAGGAAGGGTAAGCCAATAAACACTTTTCTACTCAAGTTGATTTTGATCAATATTTTGTTACAGCAACAGAGATACCAACTAGGACAATGGAGTCCTGAGCATTACTTAAGCAGACAAGAATTAATGATAGTATGATACTATCATGTTAATTTGGAATTTTTACCTGAGTTTTATACTTGACTTCTCAGGAAAAGTCTGCCTAGGAAAGCACCTAATACATTATCAAATAGATCTTGAAACTGAGCAAGTGTACAATATTTTATGATAGTGACAACTAGCAGTGCTATTGTTGGAAGGGGTATGCTGTCCTTCATGTATTGACATTCAGATGCTCACTGTCTGGGCGTCAAGAATCCTGGCCTATGAGACATGAGTAGATCACAGGGAGGAACTCCTACAAGTGGAAGTAGTGCCCTTATAACAGTGCACAAAAGAATTTTTCTTGTCATTCTACCATGTGAAATCACAACATCCATGAGTCAAATAATATCAAATTTGCCACTTCAACTATTTTGTATATTCTATTGCTTATAAACTACTCAGCTCATGATAAATTTAATGGCAACATAAATGTACTAAAACAATTGATATAAGCATATCATAATTACATAGTTCTGAAGACCAGAGGTTCATAATGAATTGTATTGGACCAAATGAATA
Source organism: Cricetulus griseus (assembly GCF_003668045.3). NCBI lineage: Eukaryota > Metazoa > Chordata > Mammalia > Rodentia > Cricetidae > Cricetulus > Cricetulus griseus. Next base: position 17,083,958 of record NC_048601.1, read on the forward strand.
CTAGGCCCATTTTTCTTTTGTGGGGTTGAGAGCAGACTCTGTTTCCTGGCTTTGGCAATCCCTAGAAGCCAACTGTTTACCATGGCAACAGTCTCTTACTCCACATTCAGAGACAACAGCCTGGCACCTTCAGCTTTCTCTCTGTCAGTAATGCTCCTGTCTTCTCTAATGAGGAATTCCAGGATTGGGTTAGGCTATCTGCTTAGCCTGGGAAGAGCTCTTCATCTGAAGATCTTTAATTTAACCTCATTTGGAAGAACCTTTGTGATGAGAAGTAACATGTACAGAAATGTGGGAGATGAGGACAAGTGTGTCTTTGGAGTCACTATTCTGTTTATTATGTCTATTGAATCGAAATAACTATCAGGCTTCAAGGGCCATATGGAAGACAGGCCTGTTTTGCTACAAAAAATGTGGCTTTTTCTCTTATAACAGACTGTATTTTTAAGGTCCTCACTCATTTGATATCTCTACCACCCATCTTATTATCTAAGGCAGAGGTTCCAAGAGCAGTGAGATAGAGGAAAACTGGGGTGAGGAATTTCCATTTTTTTTGACTTTTTATGTTCAACCATTGTAATGAATAAGTTATTATAAAAGGGTTTCAATATTAGTCACTGGAGATTCTTCTGTGGTGTGGTAATGACTAACCCAAAGGGCTTTGTTTTCTTTTCCTTTTGTACTCAATTAGCTACTAATTTCTGTCTTCTAAATAGACTCTTTATTTAGAAATTTGGAGGGAGGAAAAATTTCCTTTCTCAGTGGCATCACCATCTATCAAACTATGTGTTTCCTTTACCCTGCAACTCCCTGAGGACTATCTGACTGCAAGTTTAGTATCTCAGATGAAGAGTGTGGATCTTACAAGGCCCAATTTCATCTCCAGTGCTGAAAACCCTCTCTTTATATTGTGTCAGTTTTTGGACACAGGCTTGTACACAGATACAATCAGGATGCTGTGACTCACAAATCATCACATTTATATAGTACAGTATTGGGCCTTCATTATTACTGGAGTTGTCTTGAGACTGCCTTCTTTATTATAATCTAATCAAGCTTTGGGGGATTCTCAGACAGATTCATTTCACTTTTACCTCTTTGGAACTGTCTTAAACTTAAACTTAAACTTAAAAAAAAAGATTTTTTTTTATCAATCCTGTGTTACTTTCCTTCTACTTAGCTGAGTACTACACATATTTCAGCTATAAAATGTGCGAGCATTTCCTACCTGAGTTCTTGACACTGAATTCTCTTTTTTTTTTGTAAAGATCTATTTATTTATTGTGTATAGTGCTTTGCCAGCCTATATGCCTGCGTGCCTGAAGAGGGAACCAGATCCCATTATAGATACTTGGGAGCCACTATGTGATTGCTGGGAATTGAACTCAGGACCTTTGGAAGAGCAGCTGGAGCTCTTGACCTCTGAGCCATCTCTCCAGCTCCCAGAATTTTGTTTATAGTAGTGCTCGTAAAGCAAATTATTGCCTTTTCTGAATTCTCAAGACAAATCAAACACAGATACTCTTTTCAGTTACAAACAAAGTTCCTTACAAAGGGTGACTGTGGCCACACTTGACATGCTGGCTGGAAAGTAATAGAGTCTAAAGATGAATGGATGTTAAGAGATTATCCATATCTTTAGAGCCCATGACTCATTTACAGACAAGTTTCATCATATGAGCTACATGTGGAAGCTGAGATAGTTTACATTAGTACAACCATCAAGAGACATAGAGATTCATTTTTGATCTCTGCTTTCCTTTTTGTCTTGTTTTTACAGAAGTTCCCAGCAGATCATTTGTCTATTAACTCTATCATTTATGGGGAAACTGAGACATATTAACCACTTCCCCAGGAGCTCCTCAGGAAGGTGAAACTACTGCTCTCAGCCTCCTTGGCTGAATAGAAGCTTCTACTGAACTATATTATTATTGGGTCTGGAGCATAGTGATCAGTGGTAAGCTGTAGTATTCTGCTGCCCCAACAGAAGGTTGTCAATTGTGCTGGCTGTCTGTTAGAGGATTATTTTTCTCATAAGGGTGGGCAGTTGTGAGCTGTCAATGCAAAGGTTCCTGCTTTCACGGTAGTTTGGAATTGACGTGAGCTGTCAGTCAATGCATAGATTGCTTCCCTTCATGGTATTTTGGAACCATGGTGTGGTTGTCACTAAGCATTAAGCTGAAATGTCATCACAGCAGTGAAAACCTACAGATGATCAGGACCTTGGGTGTAAATGTGTGTGTCCAGGCAGGGAGGGTGGTTTAACTAACTTGTACCCTCAATAAGCTCCCATGAAGGTCCATTAGGGAAGCAGCATTTCGAAGTAAAGGTTAATGGAAACTGTTGTGGAGTATCCACCAGAGAACACTTCTTAGACATGGGAAGCCAAAAGAAAAGTCTTTACTGACTGGCTGGCAACTACACTGACTATTCAGGATGCCAGTGTACCTCCAAGATTTTCTCAGGGTGAGCTTTTAAGTTCAAAAACCATATCCCGGGTTGACACACTCCAGTTAACAAGAACAGTTAGCCAGAAGCAGAACTATAGAAGTAAAAAACAAAAACAAAATGAACAAACAAAAACAAAAATACAAAAAAATGAGGTTAGTACATTTAGGAACATTCCCAGAACTATGAACTCTGATGAATTAGGTCTTTGCTTTCATTCTGGCATGTGGTGCTGCCTACATGCTGCTTTGTATGGCCTGAATGGTACCTCCATCATGGCATCAGTTGTGCTAGTTCTGGGGAGCCTGATAAAGAAGCCTAGTAATTGAAAACTAGTGTGAGAATTGATCCCTGCAGAAGGGAGCAGTATTGCTGCAGAGTAGACATCAGACTGACGTGCAAGGAGCCAAGACAGGGAACACTATGCACAATGACAGGACAAACATGAAAGGATCTAACATGAGCAACAGGAGTCTCAGGGGAAAAGAGGGTGGCAAGGAAGACCATGGTATTCGGAGAGATAGTGGTCATTATATTCTCAAAAGAAAACAGCAAGCCAGATGAGAGATGTCTGAGTTAGGGAAACAGAGTAACCTTCAGGCATCTATGGGGTTGGAGCACATTTCAAACTGTTGTCTCTTCCTGGTGGACGTTGACCAGAACAGGAGTTGTGGTAAGCAGCTGTGCCACAGAACAAAATCCTTCCCACCTTTTGAGAAATAACATCTGCTTTGATTGCGTAATTGCTTGGCATTTGTAAATTTTGGCATTTCAAAATACTATAAAGTTATTTTCTTTTTATTTCAGCTATCTCTTTTTGGTAGGCTCATAAAACAGTGAGCTAAATTATGTCATTCCATGCATGTGGATTTCTCTGCATGTAGATTTCCATGCATAAGGATTTCCCTGTGTGTAGACTTTCCTGAATGTGGATTCCCATGCATATGGATTTCCCTGTGTGTAGACTTCCCTGCATGTAGATTCCCATGCGTGTGGATTTTCATGTGTGTAGACTTCCCTGCATGTAGATTTCCATGCGTGTGGATTTTCATGTGTGTGGACTTCCCTGCATGTAGATTTCCATGTGTGTGGATTTTCATGTGTGTAGACTTCCCTGCATGCAGACCATTGTGCTTTGTTCATATTCTCACCCCATCTCCCTCCCTTCACCTCCTGTTGGCTGATTCCCCAACAACGTTATGCATTGGAATGTAGACTGTTTATATGATAGAAAGTGTGACACTGTATTAGGTTTTTGTTGTTTCTTTTCTTTTTTTTTCCCTATGGCAGAATGAGAGTTTTGAGTTTCTTAAACTAGTTTTATTATTTGCCTTCCTTGGGCATTAGTTGCTTTTGAGGGCACATTTCAGTGTGTATTCTCCATTTTTCTGTGTGTGTGGTTACCAGGAACAGGAAAGAATTGCTGTGATACAGCTGTACTCTGAAGGATTCTGTGAAACTTACACGTGTCCCAGGAGATAGTGATATCATGGTGGTTGACTGGGGTGGATTGGTTATCAAGATTACCATATGAAATAAGCTAGTTGGCAAAGGGAAAGACAAGAACAACTGGAAACTCACCCAGAGTTACAAAATAAAACATGTGAGAATAAAGGCCTGGGGAATCCTGTGGGGCAAATGGGTCCTATGTGTAAATGACTTGCAAATATCATGGCTGGGGCAAATGACTTGTAAATTTTATGGTGCTGTGGTCATGATATCTCTTCACAGAAATAGAACACTAAGACACTAATTATGCACAAGTCTGATACATCTACGATCTTTCTCCTATTTACCATGTCTCAATACCCAGTTGCTCTTTCTTTATTAACATTCTCATAGCTCATCATGCTGCTATATTACACAGTAGCCAGGGTTGAATTCAGGAGCACAGATGGGGCAGAGTGAGGGTAGATAGCTTGGGTCTGAGTCCTGGCTTCTTATTTAAACCATTTTATAATAACAAGAAGTGAAATTTCAGTTCAGTTCCGAGGGTTGCTACAAGGATTAAACCGCACATTAAGTATAAAGTGGATATTATTTGTAGGACAGGTCAAAATATTCTCTTGACCAAATATGACAAGCATATTGTTAAAATATTAGTATTTCCTAAAATATTCATGTTCACTTTGAGCTTCTGGAAGCCCTTCCCCTGCCCCAGGCTAACGAGGTAGCTGAGGGGTAGAGTACCTGTCTAGCATAAATAAACCCTGGAATCAATCCTCATTACCACCAAAAACAAAGCCCAAACAAATCTACTTAGGACACTTCAGTCAAAAAAGGTCTACATTGTAGTGGTCTGGGATGTGAAGGACTGTTAATGCATAAGATACACAGAACATATCCTTAGCTAAAACAAAAAGGAAATGAAAGAAATGATAGGTCCAGTGTATCAACATGCTATTTAGATTAAATAGTTATGAATATGTAAAGTATCTAGATTATTCCCATTGCAAGAAAAAGAAGTTAAAATCTGTTTGCTGTTGCTTTCCTTGTTGTAACTGGCAGCCTTACCACCATTGTCTTAGATTACAGGCAAAGATAAGGTTAAGGGCAAGTCCTACCATGATCGCTAGATTAAGCATTACTCAGTAAACATTTACTCAGAATGAACTTTGAGCTAAAACATTTACTCTTTATTGCATTTGAACTTTGCTAGCCAAATATGAAGAGGGAAGAAAGTCTGTTTACATTTGGCTAATGTCCATCTGGCTGTCCTCTAGGCTAGGGACATATATTTCTTATAACTTCCTTATTAAGTATGCATGAATAAACAGAATAAATCCTTAAAACTACTATGGGGGTTATTATAATAATTTGCAGGCATTAATGCCCCATGGTCTTCTAGCTATTCCAGCATGTTCCAGTTTTTTTTTTTTAATTATTTTATCAGATACAGCTAGCTTTCCTGGGAGAGAAAATGTTTCTTGTTGAGCATACTCTAGAAGAGATCTTCATGGTTGAAGGTATGTTCTACTACATATCTGACTTGAAGCAAAGGAGTCAAGGTATTATGAGAACTCTTTCTCAACCATCAAGCCAAATCTGAATGAATAGCAACAAAAAGCTCTGTGCATTCTGAAGTAATACTAAATGGAGACTTCTAATGCCTCTGACAAGCAACAATCAGCAACACTTGAGATACCCCATACCTAGGTAATTCCCATTTCCTACAGTTAGAAAATAAACCTCCCACCTGCAATGTAGGGAACCAGTAATCTCACATAATTTTGTGGGGATGATATGAGTGAAGAGTGCGGGTTGGATTGACAGCTCAAGGACAGAGAACAAACAGCCGAAGTGTGATAAGCCATCCTCAAAGACTGCCACATCTCCCACAGGGTGAGAGTATGTGTAACAAAACGGACAGTCTTTTGGTAAACAGATTGAAGACAGGTGGAAGCATTTGTCAAGAAATTAATGCCTGACATTTCATTTCATGGCTGTTGTTTTGAAGCATTAACTTCTATTTTTTATTTTAAATAACATTGCATCTTTAAAACAGTTTCACAACACCCCACTATGACATGCCCACAAGCTAACAGTTTGTCAACATGGAGAAACAAAGATGACCTGTCAGACAAAGATTCAAGAGTCCTGATTAAAATGTGTTCACTGACCAAATAAAGGACTAAAATCAATTGATTAAGAATTTTATCAAGCCCTGGACAAAAACAAAATATTCAGCAAGGAAATATATATATTTGGGTTTATATATATATATATATATATATATATATATATATATATATAACCCAACAGCCTAGAAGAAATCCTAGAAGTGAGAGAGCCAAATAAAGACAAAGCAGAGTGAAACACTGCCTTCTCTACACGCTCACACTCACCATAGGTGTGGTTACCTGCACAAGATCAGCCCATTCAATATTCCAGTGGGCAGTATTGATTGGACTCTGTGATCAATAAATATAAAAAGTTGACATGAACAGGGGAGGATATAAGTAAAAGGATGTCTGGAGAGAATGGGAAGGAGAAGTCTAGGGGATATGATGAAGACACATTGTAAATGTAGGTAAAATTACAAAGAATTAAAAATATTCTAAAAACAAATAAAGGAACAGGTCATAGCTGGAGTAGATGTTAGGTTGGGTCAACCCAAGGCACAGGATGTGGGTCTGGGTGGTAACAGAGCTGGTCAGTCTGGGCCACTGTGGACCCCCCCCCCTTCAGGTGAGGGGCAGCAAGGAACAATGGAAAAAATTCAGTTGTTATCACAAAAGTGGACCTTACTAATGTGGATATGTCTGTAATTTAGGTTTAAGATATAAGTACTAACTCACACCCAAAAACCTATTTAATTTATGCTCATCTGTGTTCTTCCAATTTTCTGTATCTGTGACCCTCTAAGTGAGTTTTCATCTTCAGTGTCAACACATATTATTGATGGATTTTGATGACAATTTTATCAGATCAAGGGTAGAGAAACAAATGTAGGCAAGAGATCACAGAATGTGTGTTTCTCACCAAAGCTTTGTCACAATCCCTATCCTTGATTTAAAATCTTTGGAACCTGCTAAATGTATCTATTTGTTGGGCTTGCTACAAATCCACTTCCTGTGTGTGTAGTCCCTTGCACTGCTGATCCCCATGTCACTCAGGTAGCCACATTGTCCTTCTCCCCGGGTGGGAACCCTGAAGCAAAACAAACAAACAAACAGCAATGAAAAAATTCTGCACAGGCCAACACTGCATTCAAACACCTGAACTAATTTTGTGCCTACCATCTTTCACACACTCAGGTCTCAATCTGAGCAACATATCTTTATCTTTTGTCAATGCTGACCCTGTGAAATGTGTACAAAGTATTTGACTGGTGCTTGCTGCCATGTTCAAATGGCCTGATGACACATTTGGCTTCACTGAGGGTGATTTTTAATTCTATCGTGAAGCACTTACACATGTATAAAGGTGGGGGAAACTCCACTTCTTAGTAAAATTCTGAAAGCTCTTTAATAATCACATGACTGGGTCTGTATTTTGTGATTCCAGTGAATGGCTCCATTCAAAATGGCTATTCTCAGGTCCAAGAGCTGTAGTGACACCTTGTTTTGGATTTATTAAACTTTATCTGAGGATTCAGAAGTCAAAGTCAGCTACAAGCCATAGAAATCGGGTAGAAGCAGCAGAAGCCAGGAGGTGGTGGTTCACACCTTTAATTCTAGGACCCAGGATTAAGAAGTAAACAGATCTGAGTTCAAGGGTGCCCAGGGATACATGAGATTGATTCAGTCCAGAAGAGTAACATCACATACCTTTAATCCCAGCACTAGATGGGTATAAAAGATAGAAGAAAGGTCTTAGTATTCAGCAGGAGACATTCATTCTCTAGCCACACTGAAGATAGAGACATTCATTCTCCATCCAAGCTGAGGAGAGGTTACAGTCTGAGTTTGGTGAGAGCTCTTGGAGTCAGCATCTGCCATTCAGCCTCGCGTAGAAGTAAGAAGCTAGTGGCCAACAGCTTTACTTCCCTGATCATCACCTTAATCTTTGAACCCCTATATCTGTCTCTTTAATGTTACAAAGAGTTGTCTCAGTGCTCTTTGATGATGAGACTTTAGAGGAGATTCCCAGTGCCATGGAGTCTCTGCTTCTGTGCCAGGTGCAGCTGTGCACACAGTGAGCTGACAAGTCTTATCTCAGCAGTTCTGCAGTGACTTCCTGGGGTTTCAGAGCCCTCACTGCCCATCCTAGCTTCTGTCTTCATCTGGCAAGGTTGTTTCTCATCAAGGAAAAGTTTTCAATTGGTGATGGAGTAGACCACATCTACTCCAGATACTATCATCATGCTAAACATTCCAGTGAAATCACACTAAGTAAATACTTTGAAAATAACAACCAATAAATGGGAGAAAATCCAAAGGAATTAAACTGGTAAGGACCTGCAGTTTACTAGGAATTGGCTCTGCATATAAGCACACACCCTGCCTCTGATTTACAACTCCACTTGGAAGGTTTATGGCATTTCCTTCCCAGTTTAGTTGGCTTCAAATGACGAGGCCATTCATCTCTTATACACACACACACACACACACACACACACACACACACACACACACACACACACACGGGGGGGGGGGAGATACATAGTAGAATGAAAAGTGTTTTGAAAACATACAAGTTGTTATACTCAGTGTTGTCTGTCTACATCCAAGGATGTTCTGATGATTCTCTGTGAAGGCCAATCCAGTGGTTAGAAGGCCCCTTGTGTCTCTTCAGGAAATTCTGCCATAAAACAAGAAAGCAAATACATGTGTCTCTCAGCTTCAGATGACCAGTGAGTGTCTCCAACCTACAGCCTCTAGGGATGGCAGCTGACAATTATTGGTTTTGGAGCCATAATAACCCTCAGTTCTCAGTGGAAGCATTTTACATGCTTAATCCAAAGTACACTGATGACCAGACATCCCATTGCACTGGATTAAGAATGTTGTTGGAGTTTTTATCAGATGCCATTTTTGTATACAGCATGTTAATTCTTGGAGGAAAACCTATATGACCACAAGGAATCTTAGTAGATTGTGTGTTTGCCTTTGCATGTTTTACTATGAGCACTACATGAGAGCATGACTCTGGAATGTATCAGGGCTCCAACCAGAAGCAATAACATTAATAAATGGTAGATACTAATGTGCTCCCCATATGCCCCACACACCCCATCTGCCTGGAGGGGGTTTTTTCCTCACGCTTTAGCTTTAAGATTTCCATCTGAAAGCAATAGATATTCAAAAGAGCAAACAACCAACCAACCCTGATCCTTTCTTACCAGCTCCTCTAGGCTCTGAAATTGAGCTAGATGGGCCTCTAGTGCCACGCAGGAGGTCTGGCTGAATGTCCAGTTTCTCATGTCTTCAGAAAAATAAAAACATTTACTTCTAAATTCAATCCAGTCTTTTGGGCAGGTGGCATAGCAAGATCCATGGTTCTCACTGACCGGTCTCCCTAAAATGTAAATTGTGTCATGAAATGTAATAAGAAACATTTCTGTGTCTGGTCCCTTTGGCTAGCATCTAAATCTCAATGTTGTGAGGTGTACTTGGACTATACTTCCATAACTGATCTTTAGGAGTCAAGGCTTTCCAGTAAGCTCAGAGGAAGTGCTTTATTTTCTTTTTTGTATTTTTTGTTTTGAAAAAGAATCTTGCTACGTCCCCTTGCTTGGCTTGGATATCACTCTGTGGATTGTACTCGACTGGATTCCTGCTGGCTGTGCCTCCTGAGTGCTAGGACTAAAGACACCACACCTGTTAAGAATTAATTTCTAGGCCATCAGCTCCTTCCAACTGTTCTGGTTCCTGGAATCCTGTAGCGTCCTTTCCCAAAATCCTCCTTCACATTCTCCTTTTCTTTTGACAAAAGAAATCAAATTCTCCACTTCTCTAGATTTTACTATAGGGAAATTCGAGCCTGCAAAACATGGCAGGTTCAAAATAGCTCTTAAATTGCCAGAATTTTAATCATGTGTTTCCTATAATTCTGTCACACATATGAAATGTATAAAATCACATGATGGCTCTTATTAGAGTTAGTCAGAATGGCTGTCTTTAAGAAATCTGGCAGCAACGCTGGGCAGTAATCAGCCTTCACTTTAATTCCAGTACTTGGAAGGCAGATGCAGTTAGATCTTTGTGAATCTAAGGCCACCTTGTTTAGAAGCATGTGCAGACATAGGGACACTTAGTTACTGGTGGTAAACTGATACAGCCAGTATGGAGGTTCCTCGGAAAATGTTTGTCATGTGACCCAGTCTGTTACTCTTGGGTATGTAAGAAGAGAATTCCACATCCTACCACAGAGATTCTTGTACATCCATGGTTATTGTTTCCATATTTACAATAGTAAGGAAATGGTCCTGACCTAGATATCCATCAACTTATGGACAGATAGTGAAAGTGTGTTACATGTGAAAAACAGAGTGTTATCCAGCTGTAAACAAATAATAAAACTTTTAGGAATGTGGGTGACTTGGGAAATTATAATATTGAATGAGGTCACCAAATTCAGAAAGAAAGAGAGCCATGTACTCTCTCACATGCAATCTGAGACTGTGATGTAGAGTGTGCACAGCTGTTAGTGTGGGCATGATGTAACACATAGGAATGAGAACAAAGAGGAGTATAATTCGATGAGGAAGGAAAAGGTGCAACAAAGGGCCCAAAAGTTGTGAAACAATGTTATGAACAGCATTGTTATTCTAGTTTTAACTCTGCTGCAGTTTTTCTTTTGGCAGATGAGTGCACAAAAATGTGATTGACCGTGAAGGTTCAAAACCATAACCAAAGATCTATGGCATCAGAAACACTATTCTAACCGTGTGGAAGTTCCATGAGATTCATTGCATTTGGGACTTGACAAATGTTGGAGTGGCTATGCTAATGGAGCTGTGTGATATGTCCATTTATGAGTCCATTATAATATAGTCATGTGTGTGAGTGTGTGTCTGTATATGTGTGTGTAGTCTATGTGTGTATGTGTATATATGTGTGTGTGTATGTGTGTATCTCTGTGTGTGTATGTCTCTGTGTTTGTGTGTGTGTATCTGTGTGTGTTTGTGTGTATGTGTTTGTGTGTGCATGAATATGTGGGTGAGAAGCTCTGAGTACAGCAAGGTTTCAGAGCACAGCTTAGAAGAATAACAGACATTTTCTTTCATCCCTTCACCTTTTTCTTCCTGCAGCAGGTCAGAAGGAAACTGCTGCTGTTTCAATGCTTTTCTGACTTCTAGAAACAAATGATTAGAAGTATTAAATGCCCAAAAAGGATGGTCCAGTTATTTTTAGTGGATGAGAATTTGTTGTATTTGTCCCAGTTCGTGTAGCCAGCACCATGTTCAGTGGAAGAGACACATGCAATGGGTGGTGAGGGTGACTGTCACTTCTTTTTATCTGACTCTTTTCAGAGCTACATAATAGTTTAGGTTACACTGACTAAGAATTGATGGCAAATGCTTATCCTATTTGGATGTGTGTGTATTATTCTTTGGTGTCACTAAAGTTGTTTTTATAAAACAATATTGGGTGCTGTTAGTACACACCTTTAATCCCAGCACTTTGGAGGAAGAGGCAGCTGGATCCCCAAGATCACTGCCAACCTAGTCTATATAGTGAGTTTCATGACAGCCAGGACTACATAGAAAAACACTGTCTCAGAAGTCCAATATGTATATATCGTTATCATGAACATTTACTCCAGCTATGGCAGCCAAGTTGTACAAGATTTTATCACAGTATTCAGAGCAGTCTACAACTAAAAGATTAGGAATAACATATTCTGAAACTTTCTATTTAATATTTTCAGATCACCATTGAAGATAGTAACTGAAATCATATCTTCTGCATCTCTGACTGGAGCTTGCTGAACACCATCTTCCCAGGGATGCTGAGCCTGGCCTCCTGTGCTCACCACAGCCTGTGCTGTCCCTTCAAGGAATCTTCCTGCTACACCCTAAGTTCCCAGAGAACAGGAATTTCCAGTGTTTTCTCTCCAGCCCTTCAACAGGTCCTGACTCACAGTGGTAATGAAGTGTTTGCTGACAACATGTGTAGACAATGCTGCACAATTTGTAGAACAAGTCACTCACCTGACAATGACAAAGCAACAGAAAGTGAAAGTACAGCTGCAGTGAAGACAGCAATCGCTCCATAGCAGCAGTAAAGCTTAACAGGAGACTCAACAGAGATGATTCTCAGACATTTTTCTTGGAGTTTTTTACCTGAAAATATAAATACCAGAACATCAATGTCAAGAACCTACAAGAGCCAGAAAGAGCCAGAAAAAGGTTAGGGTGTCTGCTCAATATTCTAGTGTGATTCTGGAGGTTCTAGCTGGGACAATACGGCAAGAATAAAAAAGAACACTTAGGCCTCATAGAGATAAAAATCTTGATATTCAGACAATATGGATATATCTACACATAAATTTCTAAGATGTCTAATAAAGGGGCTCTAAAAATTATGAACAAGTTTATAATGTTGCAGGAAAATATGTCAATGGGCAAAATAAATGTCATTTTTATATACCAGCAATTGTCAAATGCAAAGAATTGCAATATTCCCAGCATGTCTAAATACACAATTACACATCTAATGAAACACTGGGTTTTAAAAACTCTTAGCACATTGTAGGTACAATTTCTTTTGAGAGAGTGACATGTAGACAGACAGATAAAGACAGAGTTAACACCACACAGAAACAAACAGACAGACAGACAGACAGACAGACAGACAGTCAGACAGTTATAAAGGTACATACACAGATCATGGGGCAGGGGTCCAACTAGCCCATTGCTTATCTTTTTATTAGTTTTTAGGGCCAGAGAAGAATTCTCATTGCACTAAATTCAATTTATTTTTATTGGTATTGTAGGCAAGAAATCTTTGCCTAAGACAAATTCTTACTCATAAAGATTTTTTTCTTTTTTTCTTCAAATAGATTTAAGTTCTAGACTTCATGCCTGGGTCTGTGATCCATTTTGAGTCTGTTATAATACACAGGATGAAGTGTGAGTCTTATCATGAAAACCAATTGACTAAGCATCATATACAGAAGAGTTTTTGTTCTCTTTCTACTTAAGAATGTCTGTCTTCCCCAGTCTATAGTACACATGCACAATAAACACACATTGATTTTTAAAAAGAAAAATATGTCATATTATGGAATAAAAAGATGCTTATATAATAAATACATGCATTAACTATGCTTAGTATTACCAAAATCTAGGAAAAAGAGTTGAATAATATTTTATCATTTTGTTATAATGAGACTGTATTTCTCTCATGCCCTGTATCTAAGGGAAATGCCCACATTTATATAAAAAACCTGCCTATGCTTATAGCAGATTTATGAATTAACCGTGTCTTTTCCAACAGCTCAAATATCCCCAAGCTTGTTACAAAGTCAAGCAACATTACTCAGAACTGGGGAAAATGACTGAAAAAGGAAACCTGGACATCATGCTTGCACCTGCCACTATCTTATGCTGGTTAAATGATCCTCAGCCTGCTGTCCCCACCAGCCAAACACAGTAAAAATAAATTAAACAAATCCACCCCAACCCAACTGAACAACCAACAACCATTCCACTCCTCCTCACAGTTAAGGGCTCCCAAGAGGAGTCAACATAGTCTGGTACAATAGGCTGGGGCAGAGCCTGGCCCCTCTCCCATGCATTAAGACTGAACAGTGCATTCAACAGCAGGGAATGGGCTCCAACAAGCTAGAATCTGGTCATACATCCAGGATTCCCTGTGATAGTCCAAGCTTCAGAACTGTCTCCCACATGTGGAGGGCCTAGTTTGGTCCCCTGCAGTCTCCACAGTTCTAGGTCTAGGGTCCATGACTTTCCACAAGCTTGGGTCATAGTCTCTGTAGATTTCCCCATTATGATCTTGACCTCCCTTCCTTATATGTTCCCTCCTCCCTCTCTTAGCCAGAATCCTTGGAGCTTGATCTGGTTATTGGTTGCGGATCTCCTCATCTGGATCCATTAATTACTGGATGAGGGCTCTATGATGACAGTGGATGTATTCATCAATCTGATTGCAGGAGTAGGCCATTTCTGGCATCCTCTCTACTATTGCTAGGAGTCTTAGCTTGGGTCACCCTTGTGGATTCTTGGGTGTTACCCTTGTACCAGGTTTCTCCCTAAGCCCATGATGGCTCTCTCTCTCTTGAGACATCTCTTTGATTGCTCTTCCACTGCATCCCTCCCCACCTAGCCCATCTCATTTCCTCCTGTTCTCATCCCTCCTCCCCCTCCCCATTACCAACTCCTGCCCCCAGTTTGCCCTGTAGATATCATCTAATTTCTCTTGCCAGAGTGATCCATGTGTCCCTCTTAGAGGCCTTTTTACCTAGCTTCTCTGGAGTTGGACTTCAGTCTGCTTATCCTTTGCTTTACATATAATATCCACTTCTGAGTAAATACATACTGTGTTTGTCTTTCTGAGTCTGTGATATCTCATCATGATTTTTTTTTATAGTTCTATTCATTTACCTGAAAATTTCACAAGGTTGCCATTTTTACTGCTGAGTAAGACTCCATTGTATGAATGTGCCACATTTTGCTTATTAATTCTTCAGTTGGGGAGCATTTAGTTTGTTTACAGGTTCTGGCTATTAGTAATAATGCTGCTATGAACATTGTTGAGCAAATGTCCTTATGGTATGACTTACCATCCTTTGTTTAAATGTCCAAGCAAATATCTTTGTGTTTTGAGGCAGACTGATTCCCAATTTTCTTAGAAACTGCCATGCTGATTTTTCAAAATGACTATACAATTTATAATCCCACCAGCAGTGAAAGAGAATTCCCCCTTTTCCCAACCCCTCCAGCATATACTGTCATTAGTGGTTTTGATTTTAACATTCTGACAGGTGTAAGATGGTATCTCAGGGCTGATCTTTAAGGGTCAAAGCACTCTTTTCAATCGTGAATTAGCATTGTCATAAGCTGTAGATTCTATGAGTATTCATCCAGCTTCTAGATCAGCTACTCCTATTTGAACCACTCTAGTCAATCTTTGCAAAAATGCATTATAACTTTCCTTCGGGTCTTGTCACACCTTAGTATAGGAGTCTATTCTTTCCCCTGGTTCTTGAATCTTATCCCAAGCAGTGAAAGCTGCTGTGGCATAGGGGCAAGATTGTTCAACCTATGCAACTTGAGTGTCTGCATCAGCATGAAGACCATCATCAAGAATTTTATCTTGGGGAGCCTTATAACCTCTCTTTTGGCCTTGATGTTCAAGTGCTTTGGCCTCTTCCCTCCTTAAAGCACAGCATCCAATTTGAGATGCAGTTTCTATGGATATCACTAGGGGTCACCCTATTTCTTGTTGCCCATTGACTCTACTAACTGCCACACATATGGTGAATGCATGCCACAAGAGACTACTGCTTCCTTTACACCTTTTAAATCTTTCATGTGTAGTGGCTCCCAATGACATTCAACAAATCCCTTTGGGTATTTTTTAGTTACTGGTTTCTCAGTAACAGTAATGGAGGAAACTATAGGGGATGATGTAACTACCTTTGGTTAGTCATCTCTGATTCTGAAAGGTTCTGGTAATGTTAAATCCCTTTCATTCTCTATTATTTGTGCCTCTACTTCTGGTGTACCAGTTTAAAAGTTTTCTTTGGCCTGTAATCTATTCACAATTGTTTTTCTCTGAGTGTTTGAATTTCCTGGACAGTATACATTTCTAGGGAATTAATTAAATCAGTCAGTTTGTTGTTCTCTTCATTTGCATATGATTCTAAAGATTTAATATTCTCATCCTTAGAGATTATCTGAATGACATGTAAATTGCCTTCCAAAAACGATGTTCTATCTTCTAGCTTGTCATTAGTCTCAGACATGGAACAAATTTTTCTATTAATTGGTCAGTTTTATGTTCCATATTTTGCATTCTGTTTGTCAAATCACCATTCCATTATCAATGTTCTCAATCCTTTTTTCTTTTTTGAATATTATTTTTTTTATTTTAGAAGCACACATATTTACATATCCATCTCCCCATTCCCTCGCCCTCAAATCCTCCCATGCTCCTCACCAACCCTCTTTCCACTCCCTTCCCAGGATAGTGAGGTCCTCCATGCGGGACTCTCAAAGTTATATTAAGACCAGAGGTTACCTTACATTGTTTTTTGTTTACCACAGTTTCTTTCGTTGTAGCAGATCCGTTCCACGTAAGTGCTCTCCAGCCAGTTTCCTTCCCAACTTAAACCATCCAATAAACACTTCAACTCCCTTTGGCAGTGTTGCTCACCCTTCTTTCAGAGACATCCTAGCAGTTTGTACCTCAACAGAAACTTTCCCAAAGTGTTTGGTAAAAAAAATGTTTTTAGTAAGAATGAGTCAAAATTGCTCAATATTTCAAAGACATAATCTAAGTAATAAAAGTTAAACAATAACTATTGGTAGCAGCTGTACTTGAGAATTCATGCCAAATCCAGTGGAGGGCCTTGTTTAGGGAAGGGGTGAAGTTTCTTGAGCATCAAGGCATAAGAACAGTTATGAAGTCCCCTAAGATAAGATTCTTGGTGAGGATATTTATGCTAACCCACATGCTCAGGCTGAACATGGCCAGCATATACTGTCCCTATGCAGGAAAGCAGCATTAAACACCTGGGATAAAGTTTTCAAGCCAGGAGAATGATAGAAACCTATACCAGAATAGAACAGGGACCTACAGAACAGTTCCAGGAATTCTTACTAAGGTTACTTAGGCAGTAGAATTAAGGGTAACAGATCCAGAAACAAGACAATCAATTTTATATACAATAGCTTATGAAAATGCAAACCCAATATGAAAAGAATACTTTTGCCTTTAAAGATCAGATCAGCTCCGCTAGAAGAATGGGTTTTGCATGCAGCCAACATTGACTATAATGTGTAAGATACCGGAGCTTGGGGAGGAGAAGCCATCTCGAAAGGTTAAAAAAGGCAATAGGAGATTAAAAGTTCTAGAGGTGAGGACACAAGGGCTTGGGAAGGAGAAGTACCTTACAGAAGTCAACATAGGTACCAAGAGGCCGGAGGTTATCACTACCATGAACCAGAACCTTGGGTAGGAAGAGCCTTCCCCAGCTTCCACAAAAGTGCCAGGAACCTAGATGTTTCAGTTGTGGCAGAATGGGTCATATTAAGAGAAATTGTAGACAAGGGAATTTTAACAATGCCTCATACTGAAGGCCACTGCTTTCTGGATTGTGTAGAAGATGTGGTAAGGGCAAACACTGCACCAATGAATGTAGATCAACCAGGGACATGCAAGGAAACCTGTTAAGGCTGGGAAACTCTGAGGGGGGACTAAAGAAGGTCCCCACATCGAGAAACATCTGGTTATTCCCATTAGCAGTGGAAGACAATCTCTCATAAGACAAATAGATAGTCCTTGGCATATTGTGAAAAATGATACTGCTCTAGATGGTAGTTTAGCTAGTGATGAAGAATCAAATGTGACTGGACAAGATGAGAAACACATATTTTGGCAGACCTCTATCAATGATAAAAGGCCCCATTTGAAGGTAAGAATTAATAATAAGGTTATTAATGGGATCCCGACAGTGGGTCAGACATACCTATTGTTACAAAAATGTCCTGGCCTCAGAGATGGCCTCTTAGAGAGGTGAATGTACAATTTTTAGGAATTGGAACTTTATCTTCAGTTCGACAGAGTGTTCACTAGGTGGTCTGCATTGGACTGGAAAGACAGAAATGGAGACTGAAACCATATGATGCACATATAGCTAAAAATCTCTGGGATCGTGATCTTTTACAGCAATGGCATACTCAGATTAATATTTCTCCAGTGTCGGATATGAATTATGTCCGATCTTTAGATAGTAGAAAAGATCTGGTAAGACGCATAGAAAATGGTTACCAACCATCCAGGCTATACAGAAATTAAGTACAAATGATAGACCTTCAGAGGAGCCCAAGGTCCTACCATTGAAGTGGCTTACAGATGAACCTGTTTGGGTAGGACAATGGCCTATGACCTCTGAGAAGCTAGAGGCTTTAGAAAGACTAGTTCAGGAACAGCTAGATGCTGGACATATAGAAGAATCTACCAGCCCTTGGAATTCTCCTGATTTGTTATCAAAAAGAAGTCAGGTAAATGGAGAATGCTGACAACCTGAGAGCCATAAATAATGTAATTCAACCAATAGACTCTCTGTAGCCTACAATGCCATTGCCTTCCTTGATTCCTAAGGGATGGCCTATCATAGTTATCAATCGAAAAATTGTTTTTTCACAATAAAATTACAAGTAAATGATAGAGAAAAATTTGCATTTATTGTACCAACTCTTAACAATTCACAGCCAGTTAGGAGATATCAGTGGAGGGTTTTGCCACAAGGAATGCTAAATAGACCTACCTTGTGTCAGCATTTTGTGTCAGCAACCTTTGGAAATAATTCGTAAGAAATTTTCACAATCTGTTGTTTATCATTACACGGATGATATTCTTTTTATCAGATTCTAGTAAGAAAACTTTGGAACGTATGTTTGAAATGGTGAAGGAAGTTTTGTCTCATTGGGGGTTACAGAATGGCCCAGAAAAGCTACGAAGAAGAGATTCTACTAACTTTTTAGGTTACAACATAGACATACGAAGAAGCAGGCCACAGAAGGTACAAATTAGGAGAGATCGTTATAAAACTTCTAATTCTCTTCAAAAATTATTAGGGGAAAATTTTTCAACTACAAACAATTATTGATGTGGAAGGACATGACTTAAAGCATTTAAAAGTGGCCCTTAAAAGTGATAAGGACCTAAACAGTCCGAGAATATTCTCTGCTGATAACCATATAGCAGCAATGAAGCTTAGTGGTACTTTAAGGGGAGACAATTTTGCAATATCATTTTTGGAGCTTTTCATCTGAAAATATAAATATCAAAGCCATGAATCCAGAATCTTTTAGGGAAAAAGACAAATTTATCCCAAGATCATCTGAAGATTTGTTTTGTACTTCCCCAGTGCAAACCCCTTCACAGAACACCCTGGTCCATAATGATGTTCTTGGTCCACAGAAGCCTAGAGGAAGAGAAACAATTTCTGTAATGGAGTCTTTCTCATTTATAGAGCCAGTGAAAGCAAGAAACAGAAAGCGTTCCAGGCTTTTTCTTTTGGGCCACCTCCAAGCTCCAAATCATGACACTGAGACTTATTTTTAGTTATGAATGCTTGGCCTTGTTTTTTTTCTTTTAACTCAAATTATCCTGTTTCTCTTTTTCTACATTTTTTTGCCTCAGCCTTTTGCCTTTCATTCTTTCTTCATATCTTTTCAGCTGTCTCCATATCTGGCTAGTGGCTGCCTGGCTTCTGGCCCTGGACATGTCCTCTTTTCATCCTCTTCTTTCTTCTTTCTTCTTCCTCTGGAGTCTAGATTTCTCCTTCCATTCTCTCTGCCCACCAGCCCCACTACCCCCTCTCCTGCATGGCTATTGGTTGATCAGCTTTTTATACCAGTCAGGTGCCTTAGGCAGGCAACGTAAAACAACAGCACATCTTTTCATAACTACACAAAGATAACAAAGACAAATGTAGCACACCTTTACATAGTTAAAATAATATTCCACAACAAGAATGAATATCACACTTAAATAAACCAATAACAATAAAGTTATCAATATTTAGTTCCATAGGAATAGACCTTGCTTGGCCTGAAGTGACCATAATAAAAATGAAAAGAAAAACTCCATATGCATGTGGTGGCACTGAACCATCACTATCCCATATGGGAGGAGGAAGTGGGGTCAGGAGTTCAAGGACAGTCTTAGCTAAATATTGAGTTTCAAGTTGCCATGGGCAATATTACACCATGATCTGTCTGTCTATCATCTGTCTGTCTGTCTGTCTGTCTGTCTGTCTGTCTGTCTGTCTATCTATCAATCATCTATCTATCTGTCTGTCTGTCTATAATCTATCTATTATCTGTCTGTCTGTCTATCTATCTATCTATCTATCATCATCATCTATTTACGTATCTTCCATCTAACTATAATGAACTAACTAAATGTAATTCAACAGATTAACAGAAAAAGAAAATAAAAAAGAGCATTTCAATAAATTCAGCAAAAGGACATGCAAAATTCAACTTAAATGTGCAGTAACAACTCTTAACACATAAGGAATTGAAAGAAATAACTCAAGCTGAAAGGAATTATCTATGATAAACCCAAACAAAACTCCAACCACAGCCAGCATGAATGTTCTCCCTGATTGACCCAGAGCAATGCTAGAATGTCTGCTCACCATTATAGTGTGACTCTGCAGGTCCAAGCCAGGACAATAGGGCAAGAAAAAGAAATAACAGTCATGACTCATAAAGAGAGATAAAGGTGTTGCTATCAGCCAACATGGATATATCTACAAGTAAAGTTCTAAGGGTTTACTAGAAGAGACCTAAGAATAAGGAGTGAGTTCACTGTAACATGATAAATAAAAGACCCAGAGACTGAAATTGGGGTTCAAACTTCAAGCTGAAGGTCAGAAAAACAAAGCAGCTGTCCAATAGCTCAACTTCAGACTGAAAGGTTACCCTGGCTCCACGAAAGCTAAGACTGTCATACCAGACTGTTATGCTCTCCTCAACACAGCCAGAGAATCCTCAGACTGAATGCCTTCCTACCCTCAATGTGGCTGGAGAATGAATGACAGCTCTCAGACCCTCTTCCTGTCTTATGTACTCCCCTAATGCTGGGTTTAAAGGCACATGATCCATTGTTTATCTTTTAATTCCTTTTTTACAGGGACCATATCAAAGAGTATTCATTTCACTAAAACCAATGAACTTTTCTGGTGTGCCAGTGAAGCTTTTGGTATTGTAACCAAGAAATCTTGGCCTGAGACATGTTCTCATTCAGAAATATTTTTGTTCTTCAAGCAGATTTAAATTTATAGGCTTCATGTTTATGTCTATGATGCATTTGCATTCAATTGTGCACAGTCTGAAGAGTGAACCTTCACCATGGGAACCAACTGTGTCAACATCACATACAGAAAGGAAATCGTCCTTTCTCTAGCAAAGAACTGTCCCCCTTGGCCAGTCGACAGTGCACATGTGCACCCACCAATAAATGCATACTCAAAATAAACACATATTCACATTATTAAAACAATCCAAAGATTGAACCAAATGACAAATTCAAAGTAATAGATGCATTAAGTATGCTCAATAATAATACTACCAACATAGGATGAAATAGAGAAAAACAGTTTAGCATTTTGTTACAATGAGATACATTTACCATAAGCGCTGGTCCTCTTATCCACATATCCAGTAAAGGGAAATGCCTGTGTTTACATTCAAACCTGACTGTATTATAGCAGTTTTATGAATCAACCCTGTGTTTTGCAACATGTCATATATGTCTGAGCTTGTGATCAAGTAAACTGACATTGTGCATCACCAGGGAAAAATGACTGAAGAGGAAATCTGGGCAGAAAGAAAGAAGATGGCTACAGTTTGAGAATATTAAATTTAGCTGAAAAACATCTCCAGCTGTTTTCCAGGATTCCCAAAATTCTTTCACTAAAACAAAGAAGCAAGCAAAGAAAATTTAAAGGAAGAGGGAAGAAAAATAAATATAAAAAAATGAAACAGTTTCAAAATACAGTGGACAATTTTCTTTCTGTAAACTGAAATAGTAATTCCAGAGGATCTCAGTGTCCAGAAAAACGGCTCAACTTTATCTTGGTTGTAAGTTCAGAGAGCTCAACACTATACTTACTCTTCCAAGGTTAAAGTCATGAGAGATAAAGGTCTAAGGCTAGGCTACTTACTGTAGGATGTTTGGTCTTGGTAATTGATTTCTTATCTAAATAATAAGAGGTGAGGTTACTCTTAACCTTCAAGGCCAGATAAGGAGAAATTTAGTTTGGGTAGTTAAGGAATAAGGTCTTTTTATTCCTTGTATCATGATAAAGAAGTCTTTTGTCATGTTCCTCTTTTTGGTTGGTGTATTTAAGAACGTTGAAGAACAAAGTTGGCACATTCAGTATTCACTGGATTGCCCTCCTGACTTTATTCTGTGTCTATGTCTTTTTCTTAGGGTCTTTACTTGCCATTTCTCAATCCACACTCCACCTCTCCGGAAGTGTTATTCTTTTGTTTAAAAAGAAGAAAAGAGAAATGCTGAGACATGAGACATATTGACTATAAGTTTATTATGAGGCCCGGCAGAGTGGGGAGACTAAGAAGAGGAACAGGGTAATGGCTGACTGCCATGGTCAGTCGCCATACAGAGAAGAAAAGAAACAGAAAGTAGGAAAGAAAAAAAGCGGAAGAGAATGAAAGCAGAGTTAGTTGGAGCTTTACAGGGAAGACTGCACATGCACACTGAGGTTCCACGCATGCCCAGAGCAGAGTCCTCATGGGTGACATGGTGATGACTTAGCACGTTTTCTTAAGCATGCTCTGACTTGTCAGGAGGCAGGGTCTGCCTCTTAAAGAGGTAGAGCCAATCACCTCTCAGGAAGGAAAGAGGCAAATCGCTGGATCTGACCCAAGACCCACAAAGATGGCTAATATAACAGGAGCTTTCATTTCCATAGTTTACCACAAACAAGAAATGCCAGAGGATTTGCTTGTGTTGGGGTTCAGTCTCCCACTGTACCGCCCCTCCCAACCTGTCCTTTGAATCACACAGCATCTGCAAACCACAGGTCCCAGCCCCACAGGGAACTTCCTGAGCTGTGCACATTGAATGCTGTGATGTTAGAGTTTCCTTCACTCTGGGACAAAAGGAGAATTTCTGGAGCAATTCCTGTAACTCACCAGAGTGCAGATTACCAGATTGAATGGACTAGCATGAACACACACACACTCTCTCTCTCTCTCTCTCTCTCTCTCTCTCTCTCTCTCTCTCTCAACAAACCAAAGAAATTACCAAAACCTATAAACACAACCAAATGAAAAATATGCTTTAGGCTCTTATGATTAATTAATTGTTCATTTCTCTTGCCCAGAAATATTTCAGTATTATATACTCTTAGAGAGTAAGTAAAATAACAGATACCCCCAGGTACTTCTACAGAGAACCTCCATGACAGGCTAACAGGCAGGAGGTTCTGCTTCTCGGTGAAACCCTGGTGAACACTCTCTGTTTGATTTATATTGCATATGATACCTACCCATTTCTCCCTCTTGAAGGAGGTCTGCTCTGGTGGGCTCTGTCTGTAACATGCACATGGAAGCTGTTGGAGCCTCTTCTGCATTCATCTTCGAGGTGAGTGGTCAAGTTACAGCAAGACTGATATTGGAACCAGAGAGGAGAAATTGTTTTCAATCATGGGCAGATCCAAACAAGCCCACTGGTAATACTGTTCTGTTCGTAAGGAGTCCTGTTAACTCCTCCTCTAGAGCAGAACATCTGTTCACAGAATTCTTCCTATCATGAGATAGGAGAGGGGATTGAGACAAGGAATGAAGTGTACTGTAAACAAAATAACAGCAATGCAAAATATTGTATCATTCAACAGTGAAAAATGCTTTTAGTTTTGGGTAGTGTTTATTTATGTTGGAAACAAGCTCTCACTGTGTAGCTATGGCCAGTCTCAGACTTATCTCTAAGATAAATGTATCTCAGAAGGATATAGCACCCATGTTGCAGTGTGATGAAGCATAATA
The DNA here is from genome assembly GCF_003668045.3 of Cricetulus griseus. Lineage (NCBI taxonomy): Eukaryota > Metazoa > Chordata > Mammalia > Rodentia > Cricetidae > Cricetulus > Cricetulus griseus. The sequence continues at coordinate 17,107,566 of NC_048601.1, forward strand.
AAGAAAAAGGGGGAGACCGTTTGTGGGGGAAGTCGTCCCTCTGTGCCTCCATTCCCTGGAGACTCTGTAGAACCTCATGGACCTCATTTCTTCTTGCTCAAAAAATAAGACAGAGGAGAAAGATGGCCAAGGACAGCCCATCTTATGGAACAGATTATAAAGGAGGGCCTTGCCTATGCACTGGACTCTGGCTGGCTTGTTTGTGGGCAGTGCAGTTGCAGACCTGCTAAAAAAAAGAAGCTGACGAGATGACTCTGGGTGAGGACCTATTGCCAACCACTCTGTACTATGAGGGATCCAGAGAGGTGGATTTACAACTCCCAAAATAATGCATCATCAGGCATTTCTCCTGGTCCAGCCTGTATCTGATTCTGTAACACTTCTGCCATCAGCCTAGCCAGCCTGCTGCCAGATGATAACCCAACAGAGCTTCTTCAAATAGCAGCCAAGTTTGGACCATCGGATTCCACTGATAAAACAGAGGGCACAGACATTCCGTGATGTTTCAGTGAAGGCTGATGTGTCTCTAGACATCCAAGCCTGTGAGGGCAGCTATAGTCCATGAGCTGCTTTGTCCCAGTTGGAGCTTGCAGCTCTGCTTGTCTAAGCAGGCACTTGCAATACAGAAATGCCATCGGTGAGGGTGACAGATGGACTGGAGCACTTTAGCTCCTGCCTCAGCCAGGGCCTGGGCCTGGCTGCTATGGTCCTTGCCCCTATGGCAGTGGCTTCTTTACCTCCAACACACTCAGCTCTGATGGTATCAGACTGAAGGAAGAAAAAACATTTGCCATGTCCTGACTTAACTTTGGGGTAAAACAGAGGTCAGTATTTCACAGGAACTTTTGCTGGCTTGTGTTGTTCTACTTCAGTAATCACAAGGCTTCCTTAAAACAGAAATATCAGGGTGATGTAACTGTGCCATATACTTATTAAAAGTTAACATCCAGCCATGCTTGCCAACAGCCACCTCAGCTATGCCAACAGAAATTGCCTTTATAAACCTCTTGTTTTCTCAGTCTGTGGAGAGCAGCATTAGTCCATGGGTATAACAAATATGTTTAGAAGGTAGTCTGACAACATGACCATTTACCAAATCAATAAATTGGGTTTCTCCTTAGGGCCTATGACCTCCACAGCCGTTGACATCAGGCATGGGTTCTCAATCTGAAACCAGTTGTTTACTCCCATAATCTTCATACCAGCACTGAATCAGTGGTCATCTTATGGGGCTGACTGGTGTTGCAGTGCAAGACTATTGATGGTTTCTCTCTCAGCAGCCTGAACAGTGCCTTCCAGCATTATGAAGGTTACCAACAGCTTGGAGGTTTTCTGGTCAATTCCAGATTGGTTTCTCTGTGTTCTGAATCCTTGTAATATCTTCCACAATGGGATCTTGCTATGTAGTAATGGTGAACAACCAATCAAGAAAAATGGCAATAGCCTTTATAGTTTTGGGTACCTCTGTGTTATCCCTTATAAGTATCTTGTAGTGTATCCCATGTTTGGAAGTGAGATATTCACTTAGTAACCCAGGTCTTCTGGGAGCAGCATTGTCTCCCCAAGTAGGATAACTCAGTTCAAACTAATTTTTAAAATATCAATTTCAAATTAGCTTATAAATTATTGAGTTTTACTCAATATTTTTACTTTTACTTAACCCATCTCTGCCTCTGTCTCAACCCATTATCGGCATCTTTGTTTAAAACTAACATACTTTTCATTTCAGAATTATTGTTTGGTTCTATGTACTGTTTCTATATCTCCATTAGTATAATTTATCCATGCATTACTTTCTTACAGTTGTTCCTTTGGGTGTCCATGAACATCTTTATGACAAATTATAAAATCCTTTGTCCAGGAATTGGAGAGATGGCTCAGTAGGTCCATCACTTTCATGTAAGCAGGAAGGCTAGATTTCGGACACCTAATACCTATGTAAATGCCTAGTGGATATTGTAACTCACCTTCAACCCTAGTGCTTGGGAGGTAGAGACAGATGATCCCTAGAACATGCTACCTAATTAGAGTAAATGGATTCAATGAGCTCTGTGGTAGTTAAAGGACCCTCAGGCAATAAAGCAAATCATGGTTGAGGAAGAAATGTTTTCAAACTCTTCCCTGTGCATGCAGATGTGTACCTTCACACATGTAAATATACACACATGAGTGCATAGCATATACACATGCAAAAGAGGAATAAATAGGGTGGTTGCTATGCTCTCTACATCATTGCTGTGAGCTTGTCCGTAAAGCACACCCAGGGTCGTAAAGCATAGCGCCACCAGCTAACTTCTGATTGGTTCCTTGTCACGAGACAGGCATCCGACTTTCTAGTGACTAACTTCTGATTGTTTCCTTGTCACTAGGGAGGCATCTGACTTTCTAGTGTCTGGGACAAGGTCATAGAAGCACGTGTTCGGCGTTATGGCTGCCAAAAGGGAAGCTGGTCCCTTCAAAGTGTGAGGGGACCTTGGTGGATTCTATGGCAGGAGAAGGTGATCAAAGCAAAGGCCAAAAGTGCCAAGCAGACAGAGCTTAAGTGAGAATTTTTTATTAGAAAGGGGAGGGAGGGTGAAAGAAAGATAATAGACTTAGAGACAGACAGAGAGCAGAAGAAAAGAGGGAGACAGGAAAAGTCCTATCTGCCCCAGGGGAACAGCAGGAAAGAAAGCCAGGAAGAGAGTATAAGTGGGTCTGTGTTTTAATGGGGTCCTTTGCACCTGCATACAGACTAGGCAATCATGGAACCCGGGGTTGACTGGGGTACTGCCTGAGTGCATCCTGACAGGTGACAGGGGCAGGCCAGCATAATGCCTGAATCCTTACATATGGTACTTTATGATTTATAAGTTCTTATCTATTATTTAAGCTGTCTGCTGATAAAACAAAAACTGCATACTGTACCAAAAAACAAACTACAAGAAAAACCAAGGAATTGGTCACCATTAAGACAGAACTCACATGGAAGATACTCTACAGCTTGAAAAAAGAGGCTGAAGCTTGTGCTTGTGGCCTCAGGTACACAATTTCTTGCTCCCTTGCTCATTAAAAGCATTGCATTATAACCTTTATCAGGCCACAGAAACAAAGTCAGGGTGAGGGGAATTAAAATGTTTAGACCTATAGAGTAGGTTCTGGCTCTACTTACTATTCACTAAGGCACATTTGTGAGAAGGTAAACAAGAAATCATTAATAATGTACAGTGATGACATCTAACGATAATTTAGATCTAGCATCATGAAATTTCAGCACAAGATTGGTTATTTCTCTTCTTGGTGAAAGGGGAAAAAGACAGGAGGCAGCTGTGAATTAACTATTTTATTTCGAGGCAATGAAAGAAAAATGTGATCCACACAGGCCAACAATTGCAGACTATTTTTGGTTTGCCGTTCTTTCTATTGGCACAAACCTTGAGAAATCTAATCCTCCAAACTTCCTTCTTATGGTGCTTTCATTCTTCTTCGAGTATGAAGTCATCACTTGTGGCAAATGTGCCTCCCGAATGTCTGAAACAGATTCCACAGCCAGACCTTGCAACTGTGTTGGGACTGGAATATTCTGTCCTCCCATTTCATTTATGAAATCACTCTAGTCCTGCAAGGGCTGGCCCAGACGCCACTCTTCCTGAGCTCTTCTACAAGTCCTGTCAACCACATGGACTCCTTCTGGAGGGCTCGGCAGTGTTTTTATTGCTCTGCAGCGTCTGCGCTGAGCGGTGTTACTGCATCGACTCTATCCAGGTTTCTATTCATTTATTTTTCCCTTTCTATTTTACCAAAACGTGGCCTTCTCAGGTTCAGAAAACTGAACTGAGAGGATGACAAAGATGACCCCAAGGCGTGTGACGAAAACCTCACTAACAGTGAGGCGGTTGGTTGTCCAGGTGGAAGCTCCCCCTCAGCCCCGGGCATCAACAAACCCAGCAGTTCCCTGGGTTTCTCCACACCCTGGGGGGCGGAAGTACATTTAAAAGGTGTGAGGGTGACATCCTGTTGTCCCCTCACAGAATGCTGTCCTGAGAGGTTTAGCAAAGCTCCTGGAGGCGGGACTAACGCATGACTGACGTCCACTCCCATCAGTTGCCCTTCCTGACGACAACCAATGAATGAGAAGTGAGGAGGAAACGTTCCTCAGCCCTACGGGAAGCCCCGCCCCCTGCACTTGGCCGTCAGCCGCCGCCGTGTTAAGTGTGCTTCCTCCTGCTGAGTCCCTTGGCTCTTCTGGCTTCCCGACGCCCTCAGTGAACTCTTCCCGCGCATCCTTCCCTCTGACTGTCGACTTCCGCTTCCCCGGCTCCGCCCTGGCCCGGTGCGTCCCCAGCCACACCTAAGAGTGCTGCCCCATGGGGTGGGCGGGGCGTCGGGGGGGGGTCCCTGCCGTGGTGACGTCAGCGCGCAGCGTCTCTGCCCTTGGCGGGTGGAGGGAAGGGCTAATTTGCCTCACAGAACTGTGGGAGGTGTGTGAAATCTGTGCAGCAAGGAGAAATGGTTTCAGCTGTGGGAATATTTGACTCATCTGAAAAACATTTACATCCTTCTCGACCTTGCTTTTTTGATAAGTATGAACACTGTTTTGCAGGAAACCAGTATCCTTTCACTACAACAAACAAGCAAACGAAAATTCAAGCAATGGAAGAGGATGGAAGAAATTAAAACAAAAAAAGGATGGAAGAATTTCCAAACACAGAAGCTGGTTTCCTTTCTATGTCTGATGCAGAAATCTCACAGAATTCTTCATCTCCATAATTTTCCACAAACCAGAATTGCCAGAGGACTTGCTTGTGTTGGGGTTCAGCCTCCCACTGCACGGCTCATCCCCACCTGTCTTTTGAATCACACTGGATCTGGAAACCACAGGACCCGGCCCCACAGGGAACTTCCTTAACTGTGCACATTGAAAGCTGTGCTGTTAGAGCTTTCTTCACTCTGGGACAGAAGGAGCTTTTCTACAGCACTTCCTGAAACTCACCAGAGTGCAGATTACCACATAGTGGGCTAGCAAGTGCTCGCGCGCGCGAGCACACACACACACACAAAACAACAACAACAAACAAAACCCAAAACCACCAACAACAACAACAACCCCCCCACAAACCAAAGAAACAAAAAACTGTGGCTTATGCTTGTGGTGACCTGTCTAGGTAATCCGTCTCTGTTACAATTACAATACTCTGTTTTAATTGATGGTGCTTCCAGTTATAATTTGTCCTTTTCAGATCTCTGAGGATATTGACTGACTGTAGCTTCAAATGTATGGAGTACCCAGTACCTTTTGCAAGACTTCAGCTGCCTTCTGAGTTCCCTTTTTATGTAAAAGTCAGGCCACAGGCCTCACTTCCCTAAGGTTACTTCTAAGTAGTTTGCCTTGATATCAGATTCCAAAAAGAGACACATTCACCAAACAGACTTCAGAGTAACTTTTTTCTATTCCTCTATTTCAGGTAATTTGCTTTACAAAAAATGCTTCATTAGTCAACTATCTATGTCTCATGGTAAACAGCTGGCTAAAAAAGGCATAAAGCTTACATAAAGTCTAAAGATATAAAAATGCAAGCTGTAAGGATCTAAAAAAAACATTTTAAGTTCTGAAAAAAATATAACTTAAGGTATGTAAATACAAGTTGTAGAGGTCTGAGGACATGAGGACTTGGGTGGTGAGGGTCTGAAAAGGTGTTTTGAGGTATGTGGATGTAATTTGTTAGGGTATAAAAAGATGGCTGAAGGCAGATAAAATGTTTCAGATTTCTCTCCCTCACTATGCTATTGTTATATTAAACTTCAAAGGTTCAGAGTTCTAATGACCATTAAAGTTCTGATAAGCTATTAATCTAACTCTGATAAACACTGACGGTTATTATCATAGTCACAAGCACAAGATCTTAAAATTCCCTTTGGTTGTTTTCTAAATATATAGTTAAAAATGCTTCTCACTGTACTGAAACATTTGTCTAATCCATATACACCCAGTCTTCTAAAACAAATGTTAAGGCTTTTAGCCAAAATTATTTTTAGGTTCACAAAGTTTCACCATGACTCAAAGGCATGAGTCTACTGCCTTTATAGGATGTGAATTTCGGTAGACTATATGCAGCAATGATGCTAACATACTAAAACATCTGGGACTTTTGCCTCTAAAGAAATAAATTGATTAAAGGTTGTTATAAGCTCCAGGAGATCAACTTGGACGCACCTTTCACAGGTCAAAATAGACTCCAGGTAAGTATTGCCAATCCATAACCTGTTTCCTGACCTGCCTATTCCTGGGGGATGGAACCTCTTCCCCTTTCGCTGATTTTGGGACACCCTGCTCTCAGCTGCCAGGACTGTGAACCTAAAAGTTTCAAATGTATACCTAAGAAAAAAGTTTCCCCCCTAAGTTTCCCTAAGTTTATTTCTTGCTCATAATATACATCTATTCCAGCACAATTCTAATCAACCAAGGACTAAAAAGACTGCTCCAACTGCTGCCTGCAAGTCCCTAGCCCCAGATGGTATTGTTGTGCCCAAATTCTGAACCCCCAAATCTCCAAGAAGCCCATTTCAATGCAAAAGCAATGAGTCTTTTATTGCAGTTGTTTAAAGAGCTAACCCCATTAGCTTTGGCCTTTCATCCTTCCACCATGGCAGATGGCTGGGAAAAGACCCCTAGAAACCTCGGGACAGAGATCTTATAAGCTATCATAAGGGGAGTGTCTGGGGGGTATGCACAGGCTCAGGATTGGTGCGCCTCCAGGCTCGGAGGACCTGCCCTGTATTGATTGGTCTACTAGTTGTTATGGCCTATAGGCCCTCCCATGGCAGTTGCTATGCTCTGTATGTCATTGCTGTGTACTTGTCCATAAAGCACACCCAGAGCCATAAAGCATAATCCTGCTAGCTAACTTCTGATGGGTTCCTTGCCACGAGGTGGGCATCTGACCTCCTAGTGACCAAGGCAAGGTCAGGCAAGCCACGTGTTAGCCTGGTATGGCTGCCCAAAACGGGGTTGGTCCCTTCAGTCTTGAATGAACTTCCATGCTGAGAAATGTAGCAAGCATCTACAGAGACCTCCTGGCAAGTCATAGTCTGATTTTGCTTTGTGAGATCCTATGTAGGACATGAAGGGGGTTTGACAGGACCCAGATATTCTCCCATACAGGGCATTATAGTGTCACCCTCACACCTGGTTCTGGTTGAAAAGTTTTGTTTATCTTCTTGGAAAGTTTTTTGTTCCTTAAAAAAGTTCTATCTGCTTGTTTTATTGGAAATTTTCATCTCTCTGTGTGTGTCCATAAGTTCTGTTGCAAGCATGGAGCTGAGATAGAAATGGGTCATATACTTTGCTGTCTTTGCAGCAACCAGCTGCCAGTCATCACTGCTGTCATGGCTGAATTTGTGTATGGTACTCAGATTTATCTTAGGGCTCTCTGGTCACAGGATTCAGGAGCTCAGATGTCTTTCGGGTGAAGGCAACATTGGTTTTATGCTGTACTATTTTATTGGAAATCTGGCTCAAGAGTTGGGTTATGGCTCTCCCCATGCTAGACCCAAGCATATTCGAAAGTTTTCTTTATATCCTTTGTCAGTTTAAGCCATTTGACACAGTGACAGGAAAAGAAAACAAAGCAAAACAGTCAATTTAACTTCTATCCCTAGTCTATATCTTTCTCAGAAGATTTCCACTTGGCTGACAGACAACATCTAAGCATTAGCTACTGACTAAAACCTTCTCTAAATGATTGTGAGCCCTGGACTTTCTGAAAGCTGATGTGGACCAGTTTAGCCAGTGTGATTGCTCTCTGTCTCTTTGGCTGGGTCACCGGTTGCATCTGAAGATGAATGTTCATTGCCTCAATTCCCTCTTTGTCTTTGAATAGCATTCTAGGCTTCCTGGGACTTGACAACAACACACTATTTTTTATTTTGAGACAGGGTTTCTCTGTGGCTTTGGAGGGCATCCTGGAACTAGCTCTTGTAGTCGAGGCTGGTCTTGAACTCATAGAGATCTACCTGCCTCTGCCTCCTGAGTGCTGGGATTAAAGGTGTGTGCCAACACCACCCTGCTAACAACACACTATTTATAGCAGGAAGTAGTTACTGAAGAGAGTACATTACCCCCTTTTCCCCAACAGACTGGATCTTAGCTAAAAGGAAACTCCCTGGCATAGAGGACAAAATAGCTACCTATAATGTGTATTGGCATACCAGGAAAGGTCCTGTTAAAACCAAATAGACCCTCATTTATCAACAGGTAGATCCATTAGCTGAAATGATTCTGTAGTATGACAGGGCACTCAACCTGCTCTATGTAAAACAGAGAGGTTATTGTATAGCTTTAAGAGAAAATTGTTTTTCCTAAATAAAAATCTCTCAGGAATCATTAGAATTAATCTGTCTGTACTAAAAAAAAATTATTGCAAAAAAAAAAAAGGGCGACCTAAGATCAAGTAAACAACTAGTCCCTATTCTCATTCCCAGGCTCCTTCTAGGTAGGAACTCTGATGTTAGCATTCAGAGGGCCTTTGCCCTTTTGCTTCTAATTGCTGTTGGCTCTTGCATCATTAATGCCTTAACTAAATGATAATTCCTGACTTGGTGCAGTTATGCAGATGGTTATTAGATCCTGAAATAATATGCCTCTGATCTGCAAACGCCTTGCCCAGGACAGATAGCTGCTAAAATGCTGGAGCCTATTGTTTATGGGAGATAACAAGCCTCACGTTTTCATTCCCCAAAACAAGTTTGTTTAACCCATCTGCACTTGGTGAGCTTGATCATATGTGGGAGGTTCACAGGTAGGAAATACATCAGGATGTACACTTGCCCCTGATTGGATGTTGCTGGAGGTATGTCAGGATGTATGCTTGCCCCTGATGGGAAATACTTAAGTCCCTGCAAAACTTGATTTGGGGCCATTTTATCTCAGGAACCAGAGATGCACCTGGTCAGAGCCCCCTCACCTGGACAGTATTTAACTAAAGGTTGCTTCAAATTATGGTAGTGGTCTCATTCTCAACTTGTGGGATTAACAGTTGTCTGTGAACTTCTGATCCTCCTGCCTCTGCCTCATTCAACAAATCCTCTAGGTACATCCCAATGCAACTATTTTCACCTAGGGCAGAAAGGAAATAAGTGTGTGTTTTTACTCTTGTTCTAGGTATTACATTTATAAAACTCATTTAAAAATGTAATGTATAGTTAAGAAATACAAATTAATAGATAGTCATCTATAACAGACAAACTTATAGTCACCTTAGTTAGGTTTTCTAGATATACAAAGATATATTTCAGAAGGATAGGTAATTTTCAAAGACTTCAAACACATACAGAATATAGCATTTAAAATGTTTTAAGAAGTTAGACTTTTCTCAGCAGTGAGACATGTCTGTTTCTGGCAGCACCAATCTACTTACAGAGGATGATGGACATTGAAGGGGCTCCTTATGCCATTTGGTAGCCATTTGGGCAAGAAACTGGTCTTACCTGGACTGCTTGACTGTCTGCTGTATAAACTGGATGGACATGCAGTACCCACAGGAAATGGGCCTATAGGCTGAAGATGGATGCCCAATGTTGCAGGAAAACTTTGGGTGGCTGTCCAGGCAGCCAGATATCTCTGTCATTTCTAGAGTTTTGGAAGTTGCTTACAATTCACTTCTAATTTACTTAAGTAATATTATATCCCACTGGAGTCTTTGACGGAGCTGAAGACAGATAGTTACAATTATAGTTTTCCTTAGTTATGACAAAAGACAAATTAGATATAAAACTTTAGACTAAAAAAGAAAGGATAGGTGATAAACGATTTTCTTTAATTTTGCCAAATGCAAATAGACTAAATATTGCAACCATAATTATTGCTTGATAACTATTTTGTCATATATAATTTTATTATGTTAAAGTTAAAACCTTCCTTTCTAATTAGACAGAAAGGGGGAGATGATATGGGATGTCCTTCTGCATGCTGTGAATATATGTTGCTTTAATTGAATGATAAGCAAAGCTATTTTGGCCTATGCCAGGACAGAATATAGCTAGGTGAGAAATTCAGAGTTACAGAGAGAAAAAAGGTTGAATAAGTGGAGGAGGAGGGAGTTGCCTACCCTCTTTAATGTTAATCTGTTTCAGACAGGAAGGAGTTGTCTTTCAGCAGAGTTTTATCATATGTGGCTGGATGTAATACAGTAATGCTGAAAAAACCTCTATGTAGTCCTAAAAGCCAGGACCAGTAAAATCCACAGAAATTTAAGAACTTCTGAAAACTCTAGTCATTGCTTTGTGAGTTTATCAAAATTGCATTTATCAATGTTAAAACTATGAACCGAATTGTCCAAAGTTACATCTGAAACCTGTTTATCCTGTACCATGAAGCCTGGGAATGAGGCACACCTGTCTGTACTTTTAACTCCCATTATTAACCTGGAAGGGTTTGATATGAAAAGAGGCTTCTAGTCTAAAACTTGTCTTTATTTCTTCTTGAGACACTTGGTATTAATTTCTCTACTCCCACACTTTAAACCCCTGTGTTACTAATGGTCACTCACCATTTTACTTACTTTGGTTTAGTATCACATTATGTATAGTAATGCCATGTTGTAATCTCTCTCACACATTCTCTGTGTGTCTGTCTCTTTCCATCTATTTTATTGCAACAAGATCAAGATAATTCTGAATTCTGATATATAGCAATAATATACTAAAACATCATTCTGGCAATCAGGTGATCAAAGGACATCATTAGCACAGCTAAATTCTCTAGGAGTGTATTCTGAGGGCTTCATTTTTTATCCGTGCTACAATGGCTACATAACTATACAGTAGTTGGTGTTTCTTCTGATATTCTGCAATTGACAAGTGGTCAGTTTGCTTCACACTCATGTGGACAAGTGATGCAAGCTTCTGGTTGCTTTTTTTCCACTTAGTTCACACTTTGTGGCATGAGAGCGTTTGTAAGCGTCTTTCCTGGAAATCTCACCTCAAATCTGCTATTCTTAGCAGAGCTATTGCAAATTCCTAGTAGCTGCAAACAGCTAATTTTCAGTGTTCTCACAGCATCATTTGCATCCTTCTGCTTAGAGCATCAGACTTCTCTTCAGTCTATTGATGTTTCTTTCTTTCTTTCTTTCTTTCTTTCTTTCTTTCTTTCTTTCTTTCTTTCTTCTTTGCGGGGCGGGGCGGGGGGTTAAGACAGGGTTTCTCTGTATTGCTTTGGAGCCTGTTCTGGAACTGGCTCCATAGACCAGGCTGGCTTTGAACTCACAGATATCCACCTGCTTTTGCCTCCTGAGTGCTGGGATTAAAGGTGTGTGACACCAATGCAGGGCTTCTATTGATATTTCTAACTCATCCCCCACAGTTTTTATTGGCTGAAGGATTGCTTATTTAAGTATGCTCCATGAACAGACTTCATACTTGGAATGTTCATTCACACATTCCCCAAGTAAGGCTACACTATCTTGACAAAAGAAGGAGTTTATGTGGCAGGAACACGTATCATTAACAAATTTCCAGGTGATTATTATATATGATAAAACATGAGACCCTTATATAATATACATTGCAATTTCTATTTGCTAGAGTTGATCATTTTTTTTTCTGGAAATGTTAATAGAATCCTGTCAAGGGTCATGAGAGATACAGAAGGATAACTAGTTCATCACAATGACCTACCCAGATGAATGATTCTCTGGTAAGAAACCCCATTTGGCAAGGCTGTGGAGTCACTGGCTGTGAAAATAAGTTGCTCCTATCTGTAATTTCTCTCATGAGCCACTTCATATCTTCCCTAAGAGCTTCATTTCTACCCTAAGAATAGCTTTGGGTGTTTCCCACTGCTTGTTGGTTCATTTCATGAAAATATTCTACCACCTGGGCACATATATCTGTGGGCAACCAGGAAGAGGAGTTTTCATTTGTCTGTATAGTTTTGATATACAGAATAGATACTGGTTGCCTTGAATTCTTTATTGTTCTTTTCTTTTCTTTTTGGTTTTTCGAGACAGGGTTTCTCTGTATTGCTTTGGAGCCTGTCCTGGAACTTGCTCTGTAGACTAGGGTGGCTTCGAACTCACAGAGATCCATCTGCCTCTGCCTCTGCCTCCCAAGTGCTGGGATTAAAGGCGTGCGCCACCAACACCCTGCCTTGAATTGTTGAAAAGGCTATTGATCACTTAACCAGCCTTGGACAAAGGAAGTCCTTCTCACTTGGGCATCAGTAGGATCAAGCACCCCACCACTTGACCTGGAGGTTGAAAGTGTCAGGCTCTGGATTTTACACTATATAGCCACAGTTTTCCTTTTGAGCTAATCACCTTAGATATGATCTCTAGAGTTGAGAGGTCCCTTGTAATCAGCTAACATTTGGCAAATATGCTAAGATGGACTAAACAGCACAGGAAAACACCCTTTTCTTCTTAGAATTCTGTACTGATTTAAAGCTCTCTCTTTAATTGGTCCTCCCAGTATCTGCCAGGGAGTCGCACAGCCACACCTCTCCTGAGCCATGGAGGAAACTGACAAGTTACTGCTCTGTGTGAGCTTTTATCTGCTTTTACTACCTTGAGAAATGAAAGTTGTATAATTCTGTATTGCTTGTGAATTGTGGATGGTGTGGGCATATAAACTGGAAACCTTGTGGGAGGGAGGAATTGAGATTGGAGATTGAGATGGAAGAATAAAGAGACATGATGAGAAGAAGATGTGTGTGAGCTGGTTGTTGCCTCACCCTCAGATACCTTTAGTTAGTTCCCACGCTTGCTGTACTGTTTCTTCTGGATCCTCAGAGGTTTTTGGGTCTGGAAGTTTAATAAACCTCCATAGAATCCCTCAAGATGGACGACTCTGGAAAGTCTTGTACACTTGTCATAATCTTAGGTTTGGTTGAAAAATGAGGCAGAACCCTATGCTTGGCATTGAGTAAAATGGTTGCCATCAAAGAGTGACAACTGAGGAAGTTTCACTTGGTCTTCAGTGCAATGAGAACATATTGCACTGAACATATGCTTACCCTCACTTCATCATCATCAGTGGTCTTGGGGCACGAGTGTGCTCCCCATCCTGTGAGTGTGCACGCACCTCCTGTATTCTGGAACTCGAAGCCAGCAGACTGATGCCACTGTCACGTAGTTGTGAGTGACTGGTGCAATTCCACTCTGACCACAGAAAGTGATGTTATGGAAACCTGGCTTTTCTTCTTTTTTTCCACTTTTGTCAAGACAATGGCTGACTTGGAATTTGTAGTAGTTGGGCTAAGACTCTAGACCTGGAAACCCTTGGAGGAGTTAGCACATCCCATAAACCTAACTCCTCCACTCCCTGTAGCTTTGAGAGATGAAGTCCTTAACTATTGCTATACCTGCATGGATTTTCAGGACAATGCTGAAAGACATGGGTGACTCCCTCCTTACTACTGTTCCTATTGTGTCAGTAATTTTTTTTTGCTAATTATTATTATTTTTTAAATCCACATTCATAGTTTCATTTTTACATTGCACAGCTTCCTTCAGAGCATGAGTGTTTCAGGAGGATTTTTATAGTTTCAGTTCATGTCGAGCAGCACCAGGGACTTTCCGCATATTTTCATTTTCACAACACAGCACAGACTATTTCTTGTAAGTGTGGTGGGGAGCATTCCTCAGATTTTAATTCAGTCTTGATTGCTTTGTTTACCTGTTGTGAAAAAGTAACTCAAAACAGGTGATTAAAGGAAGAAGAACAAAAAGCTCAGAGTAGATCAAATGTTACATCTTGAAAAATAAGCCTGTGGAAACTGTGGTAATAGTGGACACCATTTTCAGTACCTGTGGTGAAACCTAAACTACAAGTGGGGGTGGTGCTCATACCAGACTTCCGTTCACCCCACAGAGCCTGTCACTGTTCAGAACATTTGTGTCTACAATGGACTCATCAAGAGTCTATGGCAGTTTAAAGACATCTAGGACCCCAGAGTATAAGCCTGTATCACCCTCATCTCTTCCCTCAGGTAAGTGACTTTATTTCTTCTTTTGGTATTTGAACATTTTCTAGAGTTAAGATTCCCATTATATTTTAGTTTTTAAAAATCATTTATTTATTCTTTTTTTTCCAAAGACAGTTTCTGTTGTTTTTCTTTTCTTTTCTTTTCTTTTCTTTTCTTTTCTTTTCTTTTCTTTTCTTATCTTTTCTTTTCTTTTGTGTATGTATTTTTTAAAATTTAAATTAGAAACAGGCTTGTTTTCCATGTCAATCTCAGTTCTCTCCTCCCTCCCCTCTTCCCCTCCCCCCCAACCTCTGTCTCATCCCCTTTCTACTCCCCAGGGAGGGTGAGGCCTTACATGGGGAATCTTCCAAGTCTTTCATATCATTTGGAGCAGGGCCTAGACCCTCCCCCATGTCTCTAGGCTGAGAGAGCATCTCTCTGTGTGGAGTGAGCTCCCAAAGTCCATTTGTATACTAGGGATAAACACTGATCCACCAGCAGAGGCCTCATAGATTGCCCAGACCTCCAAACTGTATCCACATTCAGGGGGTCTCGATCAGTCTGATGCTGGTTTCCCAGCTATCAGTCTTGGGTCCATAAGGTCTCCCTTATTCAGGTCAGCTATTTCTGTGGGTTTCTCTAGCCTGGTCTTGACCCCTCTGCTCATTACTCCTCCCTCTCTGAAATTGGATTCCAGGAGTTCAGCTCAGTTTTTAGCTGTGGGTGTCTGCTTCTGCTTCCATCAGCTGCTGGATGAAGGCTCTAGGATGGCATATAAGTCAGTCATCAATCTCATTATCAGGGGAGGGCATTCAAGGTAGCCTCTCCACTGTTGCTTAGATTGTTAGTTGAGGTCCTCCTTGTAGATCTCTGAACATTTCCCTAGTGCCTGGTTTCTCTTTAAACCTATAATGGCTCCCTCTATGATTGTATCTCTTTTCTTGCTCTCCTCTATTCTTCCCCAATTCAATCTTCCTGCTCCCTCATGTCCTCCTCTCCCTTTTTCTCCTCTTTCTCCTAACCCCCTTTTCCCTCCCCCATGCTCCCAATTATCTCAGGAGATCTTGTCCCTTACCCCTTCTCCAGGGGACCATGTCTGTCCCTCTTAGGGTCCTCCTTGTTTCCTAGCTTCTCTGGTGGTTTGCATTGTAGGCTGGTAATCCTTTGCTCTATGCCTAGAATCCATATATGAGTGAGTACACACCATGTTTGTCTTTTTGTGACTGGGTTACCTCACTCAGGATAGTTTCTTCTAGTTCCATCCATTTGCCTTCAAATTTTTCTGCTGAGAAGTACTCCATTGTATAAATGTACCACATTTTCTCTATCCATTCTTCAGTTGGAGGACATCTAGGTTGCTTCCAGGTTCTGGCTGTTACAAATAATGCTGCTATGAACATAGTGGAACAGATGTCCGTGTTGTATGAATGTGCTTCTTTTGGGTATATGCCTAAGAGTGGATTTGCTGGATCTTGTGGTAGACTCATTCCCATTTTCCTGAGGAACCACCATACTGATTTCCAAAGTGGCTGTACAAGTTGTCACTCCCACCAGCAGTGGAGGAGTGTTCCCCTTTCTCCACATCCTCTCCAGCATAAAGTGTCATTGGTGTTTTGATTTTAGTCATTCTGACAGGAGCAGGATTGTCTCTCAGAGTTGTTTTGGTTTGTATTTCCCTGATGGCTAAGGATGTTGAACACTTTCTTATGTGTCTTTCAGCCACTTTAGATTTCTCTATTGAGAATTATCTATTTAGTGCTGTACCCCACTTTTTAATTGGATTATTTGGTGTTTTTCTGGCTAGCTTCTTGAGTTCTTTGTATATTTTGGAGATCAGCCCTCTGTCAGATGTGGGGTTGATGAATATCTTTTCTCTGTGGGCTGCCGTTTTGTCTTGCTGACTGTGTCCTTTGCCTTACAGAAGCTTCTCAGTTTCAGGAGGTCCCATTTAGTAATTGTTGATCTCAGTGTCTGTGCTACTGGTGTTATGTTCAGGAAGCAGTGTCCTGTACCAATCCTTTGAGGGTACCTCCTACTTTCTCTTCATAAGATTCAGTGTGCTGGATTTATGTTGAGGTCTTTGATCCATTTGGACTTAAGTTTGGTGAGAAATATGGATCTATCTGCAGTCTTCTACATGCCAGCATCCAGTTATGCCAGCACCATTTGTTGAAGATGCTTTCTTTTTTCCATTGTATAATCTTAGCTTCTTTGTCAAAAAATCAAGTGTTCATAGGTGTGTGGATTAATATCAAGGTTTTCAATTTGATTCCACTGGTCTGCCTGACTGTTTTTGTGCCAATACCAAGCTGTTTTCAGGACTATGGTTCTATAATAGAGTTTGAAGTCAAGGATGGTGATACCTCCCTGTTCAGGGTTCTTGTACGGGGTTGTTTTAGCTATCCTGGGTCTTTTGCTTCTCCATATAAAGTTGTGTATTGTTCTTTCAATGTCTGTGAAGAATTGTGCTGGGATTTTGATGGGGATTGCATTAAATTGTAGATTGCTTTTGGCAAGATTGCCATTTTTACTATGTTGATCCTAGCTATCTAATAACATGGGAGATCTTTCCATTTTCTGGTATCTTCTTTAATTTCTTTCTTTAAAGACTCAAAGTTCTTATGATACAGGTCTTTCACTTTTTTGGTTAGTGTTACCCCAAGGTATTTTATGTTGTTAGTGGCAATTGTAAAGGGTGATGTTTCTCTGATTTCTTTCTTAGTCCATTTATCGTCCATATATAATAGTGCTACTGATTTTTTTTAGTTAATCTTGTATCCTGCCACTTTGCTGTAGGTTTTTATCAGCTGTAGGAGTTCCCTGGTAAAAATTTTAAGTCACTTATGTAAACTATCATATCATCTGCAAATAGCGAAAGTTTGACTTCTTCTTTTCTAATTTGTATTCCCTTGATCTACTTTTGTTGTCTTATTGCTCTAGCTAGAACTTTAAGTACAATATTGAAGTGGTATGGAGAGAGTGGACAGCCTTGTCTTGTCCCTGATTTTAGAGGAATCACCTTGAGTTTCTCTCCACTTAGTTTGATGTTGGTTTAGTGTATATTGCTTTTTATTATGTTGTGGTATGTTCCTATTATTCCAGATCTCTCCAAGACCTTTATCATGATGGGGTGTTGAATTTTGTCAAAGGCTTTTTAGTGAGAAAAAGATCATCTAGTGAGATGATCATGTGATTTTTCTTTCTCAGTTTGTTTATATGGTGGATTACATTGATGGATTTTTCATATGTTGAACCATCTCTGCATCCCTGGGATGAAGCCTACTTGATCATGGTGGATGATTTTTCTGATGTGTTCTTTTTTTTTTTTTTTTTAAGATTTTATTTATTTATTATGTATACAGTCTTCTGCCTGCATGCCAGCAGAGGGCACCAGATCTCATTCAAGGTGGTTGTGAGCCACCCTGTTGTTGCCAAGAATTGAACTCAGGATCTCTGGAAGAACAGTCAGTGCCCTTAACCACTGAGACATCTCTCTGGCCCTTTTCTGATGTGTTCTTAGATTCAATTTTGAAAACAATACAATGAATCAATGTAATGAAGAGTTGTTTCTTCAAGGAAACCTACAAGATAGACAAAACTGTATCCAAACTTACCAAAAGGCAGAGAGTGAACATGCAAATTAACAAAATCAGAAGTGAAAGGGGGGGGGGAACATAACAACAGACACTGAGAAAATCCAGAGAATCATCAGGTCATACTTTGAAAACCTGTACTCCACAAAATTAGCCGGGTGGTGGTGGCAGATGCCTTTAATGCCAGCACTTGGGAGGCAGTAGGATCTCTGTGAGTTTGAGACCAGCCTGGTCTACAAGAGCTAGTTCCAGGACACCTCCAACACCACAGAGAAACCCTGTCTAGAAAAACCAAAAATAAATAAATAAATAAATAAAAAATCTAACAGAAACGGACAATTTTGTGGATAGATGTCACTTACCAAAATTGAATCAAGAACAGATAAGCTATTTAAATAGACCTATAAAGCAGTCATCAGAAGTCCCCCAACTACAAAAAAAAAAAAAAAAAAAAAAAAAAAAAAAAAAAAGCCCAGGACCAGATAGTTTCAATGCAGAATTCGACCAGAAATTCAAAGAACAGTTAATACCAATTCTGCTCAAAGTATTCCATACAATAGAAGCAGAATGGTCATTGCCAAACTCTTTTTACGAGGAGGCTTCAATAACCTTGATACCCAAGCCACACAAAGACACAACTAAGATAGAGAAATGCAGGCCAATATCCCTCATGAACATCGACGCAAAAATACTCAATAAAATACTGGCAAATCAAATCCAAGAACACATCATTTATTTATTCCTTTAAATTTTCCTTAACATTCCAACCACAGTTCTCGCTCCCACCACTCCTTCCACTCCCCATGAGTCCTCCCCCCAAGCCCATCCCCAGTCCATTCCTCCTCATTACTAAAGGGCTCCCATGAGGAGTCAACAAAGTCTGACACAGCAGGTGGTGGCAGGCTCCTCTCCTATGCATTAAGGCTGAGCATTGCATCCCACCATAGGGAATGGGCTCTAACACGCTAGTTCATGTACCAGATTATATCGTGGTCCTACTGCCACTGAGCATAGCTCCTCACCCTAAGGAATGAACTCCAACAAGCTAGCTCATGTACCAGGTTTGTAATATGGTCCTACTGCCAGGGGCCCCTCTGGTAGTTCAAGCTTCACAACTGTCTCCCACATATGGTGGGCCTCGTTCAGTTCCTTGGAGTCTCCACAGTTGTAGGTCTAGAGCTCATGAGTTTCCATGAGCTTGGTTGAAACATGGACAGAGCTTCTGCTGTTCAGTTTCAGTTCTTCAGTTCTTCAGTTCTTCCACAGTTCTACACAGCTGTCTCTGTAGATTTCTCCAACATGATCTTTCCCTCCCTCTCTTCACTTGGATTCCTGGAGCTCGGCCTGGTGCTTGGTTGTGAGTCTCTGCATCTGGTTCCATCAATTACTGGATGAAGGTTCTATGGCGATAGGTGGGGTATCCTCCAATCTGATTACAGGGGTAGGTCTGTTCAGGCACCCTCTCCACTAGTGCTAGGAGTCTTAGCTGGGCTCATCCTTGTGGATTCTTAGGAGCTAACCTAGTACCAGGTTTCTCCCTAAGCCCATAGTGGCTCTCTATTAAGATATCTCTTTCATTGCTCTTCCGCTGCATCCCACTTGATCACCCAATTACCCCGTGTTCTCATCCTTCTTCCCCTTACTGGCCCTCATCCCCATTTTCTGCAGTAGAGCTCATCTAATATCCCTTCTCAGGATGATCCACGCACCCCTTTTAGGGCCTTCCTTCTTTGTGGATTGCTGTCTGGTTATCCTTTGCTTTACATATAATACCCACTTATGAGTGAATACACACTGTGTTTGTCCTTATGAGTGTGGGTTACCTCATTCAGGATGGCTTTTTATAGTTCCATCTATTTGCTTGCAATTTGATGAGGTCACCATTTTTTTTTTTTTTTTTTTACAGCTGAGTAGTACTCCATTGTGTAAATGTACCACATTTTTTTTTTTATATCCATTCTTCAGTTGAGGGGCATCTAGGTTTTTTCCAGGTTCTGGCTATTACAAATAATGCTGCTATGAACATGGTTGAGCAAGTGTCCTTTTGGTATGAGTGTGTATCCTTTGGGTATATGCCCAAGAGTGGTATTGCTGGGTCTTAGGTAGATTGATTCTCAATTTTCTGAGAAACTGCCATACTGATTTCCAAAGCATCTGTACAAGTTTGCACTCCCACCAGCAGTGGAGGAGTGTTCCCCTGACTCCACTTCCTCTCCAACATAAGCTGTCCTCAATATTTTTGGTCTTAACCACCCTGAAATATTTCAGTTTTAAATGATTGCTTTGGGATGGCGAGATGATTCCTCAGGCAAAAGTACTTGCTTCACAAACCTGATAACCAAAATTCAGTTCCTAATGCCTTTGGTGGAAAGAAAATAACCCCCTAAGAGCTGTTCTCTGATATCTACACCTAGTGTGGCATGGACACACCTGTAGCCACACACAGAGGCACACACAGAGGCACACACAGAGGCACACACAGAGGCACACACAGAGGCGCACACAGAGGCGCGCGCGCGCGCGCGCGCGCGCGCACACACACACACACACACACACACACACACACACTAATTAATTAAAA
The DNA here is from genome assembly GCF_003668045.3 of Cricetulus griseus. Classification (NCBI taxonomy): domain Eukaryota; kingdom Metazoa; phylum Chordata; class Mammalia; order Rodentia; family Cricetidae; genus Cricetulus; species Cricetulus griseus. The sequence continues at coordinate 17,127,679 of NC_048601.1, forward strand.
AAAACCTATTGCTCTGAAACAGTGGTTCTGTTAGTGTTGACTAGTGGAAGTTAGCTTGCTTTCAGATAACTGCAACTTCAGAGAGAAAAATCTTACACATTGCCATTTTATTTAAATTGCCTTCATGGCACATAAACAGAGCTTCTCCTATTCAGTCCCAGTTACAAGACCCTGAAGAAATAGTATTTTCCCTATATGAACAATAGACTGATGTAGAGATACTGCAGACTTGTGGTAAGAGCTTGATCATTCCAGATCCTGATACAGAACACAAACACTTTTACTCAGCTCTACTGCAGTTGCATCCCTAGCAGTCATCATTGGATAAACCAGCCCTCACCTCTGCCAGAGTAACTGGAGTGAAAGAAATGTGTAAGACTGAGGTAATACTCAGAGGATAACATGGTATGTGTGGATATGAAAAGGCACCAGAAACTGAGGTAGAAAAGGTGTCAATTTGTCGTGAGATAGTATTGTATTCTGTAACCTTACTAAAATCAGTGACATTGCAACATTTTCAATTTGATATCATTCTAATATTTTGAAAACCATGTGATTATCAACATTTTAGGATTTTTGGTTATGAACTATTAAATTATAAAAGTTACAATCAGGAAAATATCTTAGAGTCATCAAATCAGCTTCATTGTCATCTTTACATCAGGGTAAGGGGAAAGCGGAGGTTTTAACACTTCTGGGAGCATTCTATTCGCTGCCATGATAGGAAGAGGCCTGGTTTTATTTTCCTTGTGTTCATGCTTAGGAAAATGATGGGTAAGGCCTTGTTGGAATGGATGCAAGAAAATGAAGGCTGAGGATGTCCATGAGATTTCCTCATCAATACTATTTATGATTCCAAACCAAAAGACTAGAAAATTTGTCCACTCTCATTGTGATCATTATCTCACATACCATCAGCTTGCATAGAAACCTAAAGAACCCAGGCAGTAGAATAAAATAGAGGAAAACCTGTGAAGAGAAAACACTGACTCAGTAGTGAAAGAAATGAAACAACCTTGACCAATCAGCTAAACAACAAACTGCAGGTAATTCACAGCATAGTGAGTAGATCTCTCAGCGAACAAACCAACAAATACAGAAAGAGGGACATGGGCAGTGACCTGCTTTGTAGCCAAATGATCAAAAACCTGCTTTGATAGTAGGATGGATCAAATGTGTACAGAGCTCATGCATTCACTCAGAAACAAGCACCTACTATGTGTGAAGGAAGCATTGCTCTGGATGATGAGGTTGCAGCTATAAACAAATGGGACTATCCTTTCCCTTGTAGAGTTTATATAACTGTCAGTGTGCAGTCAGTGACATATGAACACCTGCCTCGGAGACTGTGTGATATTGAATGCCAGAAAGAAAAAAACCATTTAAGTGGAAATTAAGATTTTTGTTTAGAGATGGCATTACATCAAGCAGAGTGACCATGGCAGGCCTTCCTGTGAGATGATGCTGGAGTCAAGTCCTGGATGTTGTTGGGGACTGAGGCTGAGTATCTGAGAGATGAGTCCTCTAGGAAGCTGGACCAGTAAACTGGAAACCTTGTGGGAGAGAGGAGACTGAGATTGGAGATTGAGATGGAAGAATAAAGAGACATGATGAGAAGAAGATGTGCGTGAGCTGGTTGTTCCCTCACCCTCAGATCCCTTTAGTTAGTTGCCATGCTTGCTGTACTGTTTCTTCTGGATCCTCAGAGGTTTTTGGGTCTGAAAGTTTTTTTTTCTTTTTTTATTATATTTTTTATTTTTACAAAATTATAATTTCACATATCATCCCTTCTCCCTTTTCCCCCAGCCCTCCACCAGTCCCCTCCCCCTCCACTCCCCATAGAGGGTAGGGCCCTCCACTGGGGCATCCCAAATTCCACAACATTATTCTGGGCTGGGCCCCATGCATCCCTTCACGTGGGATGGGCCCTCAAAGTCCCTTCTTATACCAGGGAAAAATACTGATCCACTACCAGAGGCCCCATAGGGTGCCAAGGTCTCCTCGTTGACATCCATGTTCAGGGGTCTGGATCAGTCCCATGCTGGCCTCCCAGACAGCAGACTAGGGGCCATGTGCTCCCCATTGTTCAGCTGTTTCTGTGGGGTTCACCAGCCTGGAACCAACCCTCTCGATCTTCATTCCTCCCTCTCTGCAACTGGGTTCCAGAGTTCAGTTCTGTGTATACCTGTGGGTGTCTGCCTCTGCTTCCATCAGCCACTGGATGAGGGATCCTCATGCTCCCAATTATCTCAGGAGATCCTGCCCCTTTCCGTTCTCCAGGGTCCATGCATTTTTCTTTTAGAGTCCTTCTTATTTCCTAGTTCCTTTGGTGAAGAGGATTGAAGGCAGGTAATCCTTTGCTCTATGTCTAAAATTCATATAGGAGTGAGTACATAATATGTTTGTCTTTTTGTGACTGGGTTACCTTCCTCAGAATGGTTTCTTCTAGTTCCATCCATTTGCCTGTGAATTTAAAGATTCCGTTGCTTTTTTTCTGCTGAGTAGTACTCCATTGTGTAAATGTACCACATTTTCTCCATCAGTTGAGAGGTTTCTAGGTTACTTTCAGGTTCTGGCTATTATGAACAATGCTGCTATGAACATGGTTGAAAACATGTCCTTGTTATACAAATGTGCATAATTTGGGTATATGCCCAAGAGAGGAATTGCTGGATCTTGAGGTAGACTTCTTCCAATTTTCCTGAGTAACCGCCATACTGATTTCCAGAGTGGTCTTACAATTTTGCACTCCCACGAACAATGGAGGAGTGTTCCTTTTTCTCCACATCCTCTGCAGCATAGATTGTTATTGGTGTTTTTGATTTTAGCCATTCTGGCCATTGTAAGATGGTATCTCAGAGTTGTTTTGAGTTGCTTTTCTCTGATGGCTAAGGATTTTGAGCACTTTCTTAAATGTCTTTCAGCCATTTTAGACTCTTCTGTTGAGAATTCTGTCTTTAGTTCTGTGCTCCACTTTTTAATTTATTGTTTGGTGTTTTGGAGACTAGCTTCTTGAGTTCATTGCATATTTTGGAAATCAGCCCTCTGTCAGATATGGGTTTGGTGAAGAACTTTTCCCATTCTGTGGGCTGTCATTTTATCTTACTGACTGTGTCCTTTGCCATACAGAAACTTCTCAGTTTCAGGAGGTCCCATTTATTAATTGTAGATCTCAATGTCTGTGCTACTGATGTTATGTTCAGGAAGCAGTCTCCTGTACCAGCATTTTCAAGGGTATCTCCCACTTTCTCTTCTAGAAGGTTCAGTGTGGCTGGATTTATGTTGAGATCTTTGATCCATTTGGACTTAAGTTTTGTGCATGGTGACAGATATGGATCTATTTGCAGTCCTCTGAATGTCCGAATCCAGTTGTGCCAGCACCATTTGTTGAAGAAGCTTTTTTTCCATTGTATAGATTTAACATCTTTGTCAAAATCAGGTGTTCATAGGTGTGTGGGTTAATACCAGGATTTTCAATTCAAGTCCATTGGTCTATCTGTCTATTTTTGTGCCAATACCAAGCTGTTTTCAGGACTATGGCTCTATAATAGAGCTTGAAGTCAAAGAAGGTGATGCCTCCAGAGGTTCCATTATTGTACAGGTTTGGTTTAGTTATTCTGGGTTTTTTGTTTTTCCATATAGAGTATTGTTCTTTCAAGGTCTGTGAAGAACTGTGTTGGGATTTTGATGGGGATTGCATTGAATCTATAGATTGCTTTTGGCAGGATTGCCATTTTTACTATGTTGATCCTACCTATCCAAGAACATGGGAGATCTTTCCATTTTCTGGTGTCTTCTTTAATTTCTTTCTTTAAAGACTCAAAGTTCTGGCTGTACAGGTCTTTCACTTTTTTGGTTATCTTTATCCCAGGATATTTTATGTTGTTTGTGGATATTATGAAGGGTGATGTTTCTCTTATTTCTTGTCATTCTGTTTATCATCTGTATATAGTAGGGCTACTGATTTTTTTTAGTTGATTTTGTATCCTGTTTCTTTGCTGTAGGTGTTTATCAGCTGTAGGAGTTCCCTGGTAGAGTTTCTCAGGTCACTTATATAAAATATCATATCGTCTGCAAATAGTGAAATTTTGACATTTTCCTTTCCATTTGTATCCCCTTGATCTCCTTTTCTTGTCTTATTGCTCTAGCTAGAAATTCAAGTACAATATTGAAGAAATATGGAAAGAGTGGACAGCCTTGTCTTGTTCCTGATTTTTAGAGGAATCGCTTTCAGATTCTCTCCATTTAGGTTGATGTTGTCTGTTGGCTTGATATATATTGCTTTTATCATATCTAGATATGTTCCTGTTATTCCTGTTCTCTCCAAGATCTTTATCATGAAGGGATGCTAGATTTTGTCAAAGGCTTTTTCAGCATCTAGTGAGATGATCATGTGGTTTTTCTTTTTCAGTTTGTTTATATGGTAGATTACATTGATGGATTTTTCATATGTTGAACCAACCCAGCATCCTGGTGATGAAGCTTACTTGATCATTGTGGATGATTTTTCTGATGTGTTGTTGGGTTTGATTCTCCAATATTTTGTTGAGTATTTTTGCATCGATGTTCATTTGGGATATTGGTCTATAGTTCTCTTTTTAGTTATATCTTTGTGTGGCTTGGGCATCAAAGTAATTGTAACCTCGTAAAAAGAGTTTGGCAATGTCCCTTCAGCTTCTATTGCATGGAACAATTTGAGGAGTACTGGTATTAGCTCTTGTTTGAATTTCTGGTAGAATTCTGCAGTGAAGCCATCTGGCCCTGGGCTTTTTTTTGTTGGACAGATTTTGATGACTGCTTCTATTTCATTAGGAGTTACATGTCGACTTAAATTGCTTATCTGTTCTTGGTTTAATTTTGATAAGTGATACCTATCCAGAAAATTGTCCTTTTCCTTTAGATTTTTTAATTTTGTGGAGTACAGTTTTTCAAAGTAGGACCTGATGATTCTCTGGATTTCCTCAGTTTCTGTTGTTATATCCCCCTTTTCATTTTTGGTTTTGTTAATTAGCATGCTCTCTCTCTGCCTTTTTGTTAGTTTGGATAGAGGTTTGTCTATCTTGTTGATATTCTCAAAGAACCAACTCTTCATTTCATTGTTCCTTTTTAATGTTTTCCTAGTTTCTACTTTATTCATTTAAGCCCTCAGTTTGATTATTTCCTTTCATCTACTCCTCTGGGGTGAGTTTGCCTCTTTTTGTTCTAAAGCTTTCAGTTGTTCTATCAATTCTCTAGTGTGACTATTCTCCAGTTTCTTCATGTGGGCACTTAGTGCTACGATATTTCCTCTTAGCACTGCTTTCAGAGTGTCCCATAAGTTTGTGTATGTTGTGTCTACATTCTCATTAAATCCTAGGAAGTCTTTAATTTCCCTTTTTATTTCTCCTCGACGCAGGAATGGTGCAATTGGGTGTTATTCAGTTTCCATGAGTTTGTAGGTTTTCTGCAATTTGTATTGCTGTTGAACTCTAATCTTAAAGCGTGGTGGTCTGATAAGACACAAGGGGTTATTTCATTTTTTTTTTTTTGTATCCGTAGAGGTTTGTTGCCAAGTATGTGGTCAATTTTAGAGAAGGTTCCATGTGGCTCTGAGAAGAAGGTATATTCTTTTGTGTTTGGATGGAATGTTCTATAGATGTCTGTTAATCCAAATTGGGTCATAACTTCTGTTAGATCCTTTGTTTCTTTGTTAAGTTTCTGTCTGGTATTCCTGTCTAGTGGTGAAAGATGGGTGTTGAAGTCTCCTACTATAAGTGTGTGTGTGTGTGTGTGTGTGTGTGTGTGTGTGTGTGTGTTTAAATCACCTGTCAAGAATGGCTTTTTAATGTAAAGTGTCTACTCGTGCAGAGGTTAGCATTTCCTCTTCCATTCGGCAGGAGGGACATCTGACCCACTGTTGCAACCCCTGAAAAGGAGAGCAGAATTAACCACGTACAAAGTTGGCAATAAGGATCAATCCTCCCCAGTTCTGCAACTATGTGGAAAGGTTACAGGTGTGAGGAAATCAATCAATACACCACAGTACTTCCGGGTTCTGCTGTGGCATCCAAGTGAAACATATTAAGCTGTAAAAACATTCTTGGTGGTGTCCAACTTTCTTGGTGCATACAGTAAGTCTGGAGCCACCTGAAAAGCCGGGGACACTGTGAAAGGTCAGAACCTAACCTGGTTTTCTTCATGAGAAACCCTCATCTGCTCCTTGAGGACAGACATCCGAGCTGCCTCCTCTTTCCTCAAGACTCTCTCCTTCTTGAGCTCAGGACTCCAGAAAGTCTTGATGCTATTCATGGAAGATCCCAGTTTGCTGTCCTTAATGTCAAGCTCCTTCTGTAGGAGGTCATTTTCTCTCTGTAGTTCTTTGAGCTGGGCTTGAAGATCCAACATTGTGCTGTCTCTTACCTGCCTCAACATGGAGGGTACCTGGTGGTGATGGTGATGGGATGAGCCACTTAGCTCACCATGTTGATCAGTGTATGAAAGAATAGCTGTATGGGAAAGTGCAGCGGAAGCAATATTGGGACTACTCCCCATGGCTGAGTCCCGGTCTCCATACACAGCTCGATTTGTGTATGACCCTGCCCAGAGTCACAGTGCCCTTTGGATAAGTTGTTGATGCCACCCCTTCATGGTCACTCAAGTACATGGGTCCAGATGTGGCATAGGCTGCATTAAGGGACTGAATATTCTCCATAGAGTCTTGCCTGTTCCTCCCCCTCCCCCACTACTTGTTCTTCGGTGGCCCAAATGAGGAGACCTAGGCAAACAAGGTGATCTGGAAGGGCTACCTTCCAGATTAGTGATCGTTCTTGCACTTCCATACATTTTTCTTCTGTGATGTGGTGCTATGAAGAGAAGAAATGCTAGGCAACTGTACAGTTCGAGCCAATGTTTCTTTCACTGGCCAGAATTTTCACCACATTCTTTGTATAGTTGGCCTCAGGAAATGACTCCACTCAGAGATCTTAGCAATGCTCATCCCGGCGTGGTCCCACATGGATTTTTACCACCTCGAGTGGCCTCCGCTCCAGGCAGCCTGGAGGAACAGGAGCAACCGGGAGCATGACGCCTGGGCTGGGCCAAGCCGGACCGAGGGGGCAGGGCCCACCACAGTCCTGACAGGCACGCTCACAGCCACTTAAGTGTGTGTGGTTTTATGTGTGGTTTGAGCTTTAGTAATGTTTCCTTTACAAATGCCTTCATATTTGGGGCATAGATGTTCAGGATTGAGACTTCATCTTGATGGACTTTCCCGTGATGAGTATGAAATGCCCTTCTTCATCTCTTTTGATTGATTTTAGTTTAAAACCTAATTTGCTAGATATTAGGATTGCTACACCAGCTTGTTTCTTGGGTCCATTTGATAGGAACATCTTTTCCCAACCTTTTACTCTGAGGTAACGCCTGTCTCTGAAGTTGAGGTGTGTTTCTTGTATACAGCAGAGAATGGATTCTGTCTTTGTATCCATTCTGTTAACCAGTATCTTTTTATAAACAGGTTAAGACCATTGACATTGAGGGATATTAATACCCATTGATTGTTGGTTCTTGTTTGTTTTGGATTTATTGTTGGTGGTGTCATTGTGTGTGGATTTTGCCCTCCTCTTCCTTTTCCTGTTTGGTAAAGTTGGATTATCTATTACCTATGTTTTTGTGAGTGTAGTTATCTTCGTTGGGTTGGAGTTTTCCCTCTAGAACTTTTTGTAGTGCTGGATTTGTGGATATGTATTGTTTAAATCTGGTTTTGTCATGGAATATCTTGTTTTCTACATCTATAGTGATTGAAAGCTTTGCTGGGTTCAGTAGTCTGGGTTGGCATCCATGTTCCCTTAATGTTTGTAGGACATCTCTCCAGGACCTTCTGGCTTTCAGAGTTTCCATTGAGAAGTCAGGTGTGATTCTGATAGGTCTGCCTTTATATGTTACTTGACCTTTTTTCTTTGCTGCTCTTAATATTTTCTCTTTATTTTGTAAGTTTGGTGTTTTGATTATTATGTGGTGAGGGGAGTTTTTTTTGTGGTCCAGTCTATTTGGTGTTCTGTAAGCTTCTTGTACTTTCATAGGCATATCCTATTGTAAGTTGGGGAGGTTTTTTTCTATAATTCTGTTGGATATGTTTTCTGTACCTTTGAGCTGTGTTTCTTCACCTTCTATATCTATTATTCTTAGATTCAGCTTTTTCACAGTGTCCCATGCTTCCTGGATATTTTGTGTAGAGATTTGTTGGACTTGAGATTTTCTTTGGTCAATGACTATATATCCTCTAGTGATTCTTCAACACCTGAGACTCTCTCTTCCATCTCTTGGATTCTATTGGTTATACTCACATCCTTAGAACCTGATTGTTTATCCAACCTTTGTATTTCCAGCATCCCCTCATTCTGTGTTTTCTTTATTGTTTCTATTTCAGCTTTCATGCCTTGAACTATTTCCCGTGCTTCCTTCACTTGTTTGATTGTTTTTTCTTTAGATTCTTTAAGAGAATTACTTATTTCTTGAATTTTTTGTTTGTTTTTTCTTCTATTTCTTAAGAGATTTTCTTGTTTCCTCTTTAAGGGTCTCAAACATCTTAATGAAGTAGATTTTTAGGTCTTCTGTGTTGTGCTTTTCAGATCTTGCTGGTATGGAGTCCCTTGATTCTGGTTGTGTCATATTGGTCTTTCTGTTGAGTGTGTTCTTATTCTGGCCTCTTCCCTTCTTCCCATGGGTACAGGTGGGGTCTCTCTATCTCCTCTTGTCACCGGTGGTATGTGTGGACCAAGACTTCAGTGTCTACAGATATTGATGGTCTTGCCTCTCCTGGTAGTCTCCTCACTCAGGAGGGGTTCGGGCGGCAGAGGGGGAAGGAATATTTCCAGACTCAGGGAGGTCCTTCCTGTCTGGGCAGGTCCTCTCTATGAAGGTGGGTTCGCTCTCTGCAGCCTCAGGCCCAGAGAGATCCTGAAGTGATGAGGACCTTAGGCAGAGTAGGCTCAGGAGAGGTCAGGGCGGCCAACGGGGAAGGAAGAGCTGGGTCTGGAAGTTTAATAAACCTCTATAGAATCACTTAAGATGAACAACTCTGGAAAGTCTTGTACACTTGTCATAATCTTAGCTTTGGTTGAAAAATGAGGCAGAACCCTATGATTGACATTGAGTAAAATGTGTGCCATCAAAGACTGACAAATGAGGAGGTTTCACTGCATCTTCAGTGCAATGAGAAACCCTAACATATGCTTACCCTCACTTCATCATCATCAGTGGTTTTGGGGCATGAGTGTGCTCCCCATTCTGTGAGTGTGCACGCACCTCCTGTATTCTGGAACTCGAAGCCAGCAGACTGATGCCACTGTCACGTAGTTGTGAGTGACTGGTACAATTCCACTCTGACCACAGAAAGTGATGTTATGGAAACCTGGCTTTTCTTCTTCTTTTCCACTTTTGTCATGACAATGGCTGACTTGGAATTTGTAGTAGTTGGGCTAAGACTCTAGACCTGGAAACCCTTGGAGGAGTTAGCACATCCCATAAACCTAAGTCCTTCATTCTCTGTAGCTCTGAGAGATGAAGTCCTTAACTATTGCTATACCTGCATGGACTTTCAGGGCAATGCTGAAAGACGTGGGTGGCTCCCTCCTTACTACTGTTCCTATTGTGTCAGTCATTTTTTTTTGCTAATTATTATTTTTTTAAAATCCACATGCATAGTTTCATTCTACATTTCACAGGTTCCTTCAGAGCATGAGTGTTTCAGGAGGATTTTATAGCTTCAATTCATGTCAAATAGAACCAAGAACTTTCACATATTTTTATTTTCACAACACTGCACAAAATATTTCCTGAATGTGGTGGAGAGGATTCCTCAGATTTTAATTCAGTATTAATTGCTTTGTTTGCCTGTGCTGTGAAAAAGTAACTCAAAACATAAGGTGGGAAATTACCAATATGGAGCCAGGTAAAAATACAAGAGAATTTAATAGGGAAACACCTTACTTACAGAGCGACCTAGCCAGCCAGTGGGGCAGTAGTAAGCACAGCAAGCTGAAGATGAAAGTGAAAGAAGGGGCTCCCACGTGAGCATCTCTCACTCTTAAATCTTCCCTATCCTTCCCTATGTCACCCTGACCACGCCCTCGCAGGCATGGTCAGTTACACCTGTAGCCAGCTCCTAACAGGCATGGCTATCATGTCCCCTACAATACCCCTTTTAGTCTAAAAGAAGATTAAAACTTAACAGTGTAAAGTATTCAAAATTAACAATCATAAAGGTGAATTACAAGAAGATACAATAATCTGCTATGACACATCCTAACTATGTCTATATCAACTAAACCCTAAAGTCATCTGAAAAGAGGTGTCCAAGCCTGAACACCTCCTTCCAATCCCAACCATAAACAATAGGAAGCTATCCCTAACTAGGTATATACACTATCCTAAGTGACAACAATGGGGAAAGGGGGGGTGTAGCATCCTCCAAGTTACTTCCTGCAGAAGTGGGACAGCAATAGCCTCATGGGGACCTATAGGAAGAAAATGTTAGTATAGTGAACGTCTTGAATGGATTGTATCCAGTCCATGTTAGATGGGATTCGCTTGATTGAAGATCATGCTTGAAATCCTCAACTTGATTGAAGTCAGTACCTGAAGCTCTGGCCGGAGTGTCAGTTGAAATGGAGCAAGTTGGATCCAGTACAGTTGAGGAGGTGTGGCCCGTTTTCTTTCCAGGGTGTCCAGGGATTGCTGTCAGGCAGGTCTTCATTGGCTGTGTGGGACTCAAACATAAATGTTAGCAGAGAAATGTTTGTTTGTGTAAGTATGTATACTGGGAAAAGGCAACCATGGGAATATAACAATTATGAGAGGGTGTATACCTTGAGAGAAAGAGCCAAGAAAAGACAAACATAGTCCCCAGATTCTTCTCTTACTCTGTATTACATCAATTGGCTTCTTGATATAATACAGAAACTCTGAAGTTTAGTTAAACAACATGCTTGGATTTTAGAGGAGGAAAGCCAAATCCACCTCTAAATCCAGCATTGGTTTAATTGAATAGGGACTAGGAAATAAAGAGAAATAGAGTTCTCTGAGAGATAGCTGTAAGTTCACCATACAGCACGTTCCTTTTGTTTGATGGTTATAGCTACCTTCTCTTCTTAAGTATCTACCCATCTAGTGTCCTTTGACTTCTGGAGATGAGTTTTCCTGTGAAGATAAAAAGCAAAACACTTCCCTTTCCTTTGGGAGATTTCTATTTAGTTTATGAGATACCTTAGTAGATACCTGTCATTTGTCCTTGTCGAGAGGTTTGTCTTTTTCAACTCGAAACTTGATCAATTTTGATGGCATCCAATGTTTTTCTTCTCCTGTGGAAACCAACGCAAAGCCCCTACCCCATCATAATACATGTCCTGGTTTCCATACAGAGGTTAGTACATCTTTGAAGTATACCAGCTGATTCAGTTCAGCAGTTTTCTTCATAGTCCAGTGTCTTTCTTCAGCTGTTTGCCCCTTTTCATTGGCATTAAGAAAGTTTAGTTTTAATAAAGCATTATGCAAACTATGTTTGTGGGGTGTAGTCTTCCAAGCCTGTTTATGAAGCATCTCCTTTAGTGTCCGATTAGATCTCTCAACCACTCACTGCTTGTCCTGTAGAATTGTGTGGTATACCTGTGACATGCTTTATGTTATACTATTTGAAAAACTTCCAATTTTGTGGAGACATATGCTGGAGCATTGTCAGTTTTTATTTGTGCATATATACCCATAATGGCCATCACCTCCAGCTGGTGTGTAATTACAGAATCAGCTTTTTCAGAGATAAGAGCAGTAGCCCATTGGAACCCAGAGAATGTGTCTATAGTATGATGTACATATTTCAAATTTCCAAATTCTGCAAAGTGAAAGACATCCATCTGCCAAACCTCATTTCTCTGAATGCCCTTAGGATATCAACCTGCTGGCAATGGAGTTTGGTTATAAAAGGAACAAGTAGGACAAATTCTGACTATCTCCTTGGCTTGTTGCCAAGTGATGGAGAAGTCCTTTTTCAAACCTTTGCTATTTACATGATGTTTCTTATGAAATTCTGAGGCTTCTAGTACACTTACAATTAATTAATGATCAATCTCATCATTGTCTTGTGCTAGTGGGCCTGGCAGACCCATATGGGATCTGATATGTGTAATGTATATAGGATTACTTCTGTTTATGATTGTTTCCTGTAATTATATAAACAGTGAAGTTAATTCTGTATTATCAGTAATGAATTCTGCAGTCTCAATGCGTAATATGACTCTCTCTGCATATGGAGAATCAGTAACTATATTAAGAGGTTCTGTAAAGTCCATGAGTACCATGAGAATTACATATAATTCTGCCTTCTATATAGATGTATATGGACTTTGAACTACTTTACTTACCTCACCTGCTTTATAACCTGCCTTACCTGATTTGTTGGCATCAGTGGAGGAGGTAAGAACTTCAGAAATGGGAGTTTGTCTTACAATACATGAAAGAATCCAGACTGTCTTTTTAATGAATTTAATTCTGTCAGTTTTGGGATAATTGTTGCTAATCTATTCCAAAAAGGCAGTAAGAGCTATTTGCCAATATTCATTATCCTTCCACAAGGAGGAAATTTCCTCATTAGTTAAAGGTACTATAATTTCTGCTGGATCATTTCCAGTCAGTTGACTGAGTCTTAATTTGCCCTTTAGAATCAAATCAGAAATCTTTTCTATATATTTCTACTATCTAAAGATTGTACATAATTTGTATCCGACATTGGAGTAATTTTTTTTAATTTTATTTATTTGTAATTAATTTTTTTAGTTCAAATTAGGAACAAGCTATCTTAACATGTCAATCCCTTCTCCCTCCCCCCAACTATCCCCCAAACCCTCCCCTGCAACCTGCCAACTGCCCCCCACCCCATCTACCCTCCACTCCCCAGGCAGAGTAGGGCCCTCGACAGGGCTCCTCAAAATCCACCACATTATCCTGGGCCGGGACTAGGCCCTCCCCACTGTGTCCAGGCCAAGAGTGTATCCCTTCATGTGGGATGGGCTCCCAAAGTCCCTTCTTACACCAGGGAAAAATACTAATCCACTACCAGGAGCCCCTTAGAGCACAGAGGAATATTAATCTGAGTATTCCATTGCTGTAAGACATCATCAACTCAGAGATTTATAGCTATATCTGCCACTTATGGTTTCGGTCTCCATTTCTGTACTTCCCGTCCAATGCAGACCACCGAGTGAACACTCTGTCGAACTCTAGATAGAGTTCCAATTCCTAGAATTGTATATTCACCTCTCTAAGAGGCCATCTCTGAGGCCAAGACGTTTGGGTAATAATAGTCACATCGTCCCTAGTGTCTACTAAGATAATAATAACTTTATTATTATTTCTCACTTTCAACTGAAACTTTTATCATTAATAGAAGTTTGCCAAAATATACATTTCTCATTTTGTCCATTCACATTTGGTTCTTCATCACTATCCAAACTACCATCTAGAGCAGTATTATTTTTGACAATAGGCAAAGAACTATCTATTTGTCCTGTGAGAGATTGTCTTCCACTGCTACTGGGAACGACCAGACCTTTCTCAATGTGGGGGCCTTCTTGAGTCCTCCCTCGGGGTTTCCCAGCCTTAACAGGTTTCCTTGCATGGCCCTGGTTGATCTACATTCATTGGTCCAGTGTCTGCCCTTACCACATCTCCTACACAATCTAGAAGGCAGTAGCTTTCCATATGAGGCATTGCTAGAATTCCTTTGTCTACAATTTCTCTTGATATGTCCCATTCTACCACAGCTGAAACACCTAGGTTCCTGGCACCTTCGTGGTCTCATGGGGAAGGCTCTTCCTACCCAAGGTTCTGGTTCTTAGTAGTAATAACCTCTGGCCTCTTGGTACCTATGTTGACCTCTAGTATCTTGCATATTATAGTCAGTGTTGGCTGCATGCAAAACCCATTCTTCCAGCGGAGCTGATCTGATCTTTAAAGGCAAAAGTATCCTTTTGCATATGGGGTTTGCATTTTCATAAGCTATTGTATATATAATTGATTGTCTTGTTTCCAGATCTGTTACCTGTAATTCTACTGCCCTAGTTAATCTTTTTAAGAAGTCCTGGAACTGTTCTGTGGGTCCCTGTTCTATTCTGATATAAGCTTCTAGGTGTTCTCCTGGCTCACGAACCTTATCCCAGGTGATTAATGCTGCTTTCCTGCATAGGGACAGTATATGGCCATCATATTCAGCCTGAGTCTGTGGGTTAGCATAAATACCCTCACCAAGAATCTTATCTAGGGGGGGCTTCATAACCATCCCTCATGCCTTGACGCTCAAGGAGCTTCTCCCCTTCCCTTTTGGTGACTTATTGCTCTAGCTAGTACTTTAAGAACAATATTGAAGAGGTATGGAGAAAGTGGGCAGCCTTGTCTTGTCCCCAATTTTAGAGGAATTGGATTGAGTTTCTCTCCATTTAATTTGATGTTGGCTGTTGGCTTGCTGTATATATTGCTTTTACTACGTTAAGGTATGTTCCTGTTATCCCTGATCTCTCCAAGACTTTTATCATGAAGGGGTGTTGGATTTTGCTAAAGGATTTTTTGGCTTCTAGTGAGATGATCATGTGGTTTTTCTTTCTCAGTCTGCTTATAATGTGGATTACATTGATAGAGTTCCATATGTTATACCATCCTTGCATCCCTGGGATAAAGCCTACTTGATCATTGTGGTTGATTTCTCTGAAGTGTTCTTGGATTCAATTTGCCAGCATTTTATTGAGTATTTTTGCATCAAGGTTAATGAGGGATATTAGTCTGTAGTTCTCTTTCTTAGTTGTGTCTTTGTGTGGCTTGGGTACCAAGGTTATTGAAGCCTTGTAAAAAGAGTTTGGTAATGACCCTTCTGCTTCTATTGTGTGGAATACTTTGAGGAGAATTGGTATTAGCTGTTCCTTGAATTTCTGGTAGAATTCTGCAGTGAAGCCATCTGGCCCTGGGGATTTTTTGGTTGGGAGACTTTTTATGACTGCTTCTATTTCATTAGGGGTTATAGGTCTATTTAAGTTGCTTATCTATTTTTGATTTAATTTTGGTAAGTGAAATCTATCCAGAAAATTGTCCATTTCCTTTATATTTTCGAATTTTGAGGAATACAGGTTTTCGATGTATGACTTGATGATTCTCTGGATTTCCTCTGTGCCTGTTGTTATGTCCCTCTTTTCATTCCTGATTTTATTCATTTGCATGTTCACTCTCTTCTGTTTGGTAAGTTTGGATAAAGGTTTGTCTATCGTGTTAATTTTCTCGAATAACCAACACTTTGTTATATTGATTCTTTGTATTGTTCTCCTAGTTTCCACTTTACTGATTTCAGCCCTCAACTTGATTATTTCCTAGTGTCTTCTCCTCCAGGGTGGGATGCATTGGCTTCTTTTTATTCTAGAGCTTTCAGTTGTGCTGTTAATTCTCTGATGTGACTGTTCTCCAATTTCTTCATATGGGCACTTAGTGCTATGAACTTTCCTCTCAGCACTGCTTTCAAAGTGTCCCATAAGTTTGGGTATATTGTGTCTACATTCTCATTGAATTCTAGGAAATCATTAATTTCTTTTTTATTTCTTCTTTGAGCCATGAATTGTGTAATTGGGTGTTGATTATTACATGATGCGTGCACTCAAAGATGATCCGTAGTCTGTAAGGCTGATTTCTTTATTCAGATAAACACCAGCCCAAACACAAGCCAGAGTATGCCCAGGGGTGGCAAGCTAACATGGCCAGAGAGAAGGAGCATCCACGTGTTCATGGCCTCCTAAGAATTCTCTCTGTGTCATCTTCGACCTCCCCTGACCACGCCCTCATGGGCATGGCCAGGCATACCTGTAAGGGCTACTAGGAGCCAGGGTTACAGTGTCTCCCTACAATTGGGTGTTATTTAATTTTCATGAGTTTGTAGGTTTTCTGCAATTTGTATTGTTGTTGAATTCTAACTTTAGGTATATACCCAAAAGACGCACATTCATACCACAAGGACATCTGTTTAACGATGTTCATAGCAGCATTATTTGTAGTAGCCAGAACCTGGATGCATCCTAGATGCCCCTTAACTGAAGAATGGATAGAAAAAATGTGGTACATTTACACAATGGAGTATTACTCAGCAGAAAAAAATGGATTTTTGAAATTCACAGGCAAATGGATGGAAGTAGAAGAAACCATCCTGAGTGAGGTAACCCAGTCACAAAAAGACAAACATGGTATGTACTCACTCTTATATGGATTTTAGACACAGAGCAAATGATTACCAGCCCACAATCCACACAGCCAGAGAAGCTAGGAAACAAGGAGTACTCTAAGAGAGACATACATGGTCCCCTAGAGAAGAGGAAAGGGACAAGATCTCCTGAGCAAATTGGGAGCATGGGGGGAGGGGAGATGGAGATAGGAGAAAGAGAAAGGGAGAAGAGGAGGGGTGAGGAGGGCATGAGGGCATAGGAAGGTTGAGTCGGGGGAAGGAGAGAGGAAAACAAGATAAGATATACCATAATAGAGGGAGACATTATAGGTTTAAAGAGAATTCTGGCACTAGGGAAATGTCTGGAGATATACAAAGATGACACCAATAACAATCTAAGCAACAGTGGAGAGGCCACCTTAAATGCCCCTCCCCTGATAATGAGATTGATGACTATCTTACATGCTACCCAATAGCCCGCATCCAGCAGCTGGTGGAAGTAGAAGCAAATACCCACAGCTAATCACTGAACTGAACTGGAATCCAGTTGCAGAGAAGGAGTGTTGAGCAAAGGTGTCCAGACCAGGCTGGTGAAACCCACAGAAACATCTGACCTGAACAGGGGGGAGCTCTTGGTCCCCAGACTGATAGCTGGGAAACCAGCATGGGACTGATCCAGACCCCAGAAACCTGGGTGTCAGTGAGGGGTCCTTGGAAACTATGGGATCTTCTATAGCAGATCAGTATTTCTCCCTAGCATAGGTGTGGACTTTGGGAGCCCATTCCACATAGAGGGATACTCCCTAAGCCTAGTCACAAGGGGGTGGGTCTAGGTCCTATCCCAAAGGATATGACAGACTCTGAATACCCCTTATGGAAGGCCTCACCCTCCCTGGGGTGCAGAAAGGGTATGGCATAGGTAGGGTGTTAGTTGGGGAGGTATTAGGGGAGGAGGGGAGGGAGGGGGAACTGGGATTGACATGTAAAACAATATTGTTTCTAATTCAAATAAAAAATGGAAAAATTAAAAAATAAAAGCATTATAGACTGGGTGTAGTAATGCATATCTTTAATCCCAGTAACCAATTGCCAGAAACAAGAAGATCACTGTGAGTTTGAGGCCAGCCAGGACTATATAGTGAAATCCTGTCTCCAAAAGAAAACACACAAACAAAAAGTAAAAACAGAGCAACAAAACAACCCTGGGTTTATACTAGTGCTCTACTGAAAAGCAAGATCCCACCAGGCAGTGGTGGCACACACCTTTAATCCAGGACTCAGGACTCAGAGGCAGTTGAATCTCTGTGAGTTCAACACCAGCCTGGTCTACAAGAGCTAGTTCCAGGACAGCCTGCAAAGCCACAAAGAAACCCTGTCTTGAAAAACCAGAAAAAGCAAAATCCCACTGAGGAGCTGGAGAGATGGCTCAGAAGCTAATAGCACTCACTAGGTGCTTTTGGTGAGGAATCAGGTTTGGTTCTTAACACTCCGTGGTGGCCCATAACCATCCCTACCTCAAGTGCCATGGGACCTAGTGCTTCTTCCCACCTTTGTGGGTATGTACATGGAACATATGCATGCATGTAGGCAAACACTGATACATTTTGAAAAGAAAAGAAATATATATATATATATATATATATATATATATCTGTATGTACACACATGCATTCATACATACATATGCTTAAAATGACAACAGGAATCTCTATTACCATTCTACAGTCCAGAAGCACTGAAGAGATCTTGAAATAAAATTTATAGTAGTCCCATGTTCCTTTTGGAGGGTTAAGAGCAAACTCTATCTTGGCCTTGATAGGCCTCTCTAGAGGCAACTTGCTTTTATTGGCAAGAATGCCATCCTCCATCTTCAGAGCCAACAGTATAGCATCTATAACTTTTTCTCTGATGCCCCCCTGTTTTCTCTATTGAGGAACCCCATGGTTAGTTTAGGAAACCAACTTGATTCAGAAAGATCTCTTCATCTTAAGATCTTTAGTCACTCTGAAAATTTCTCTTTTATGTAAGGTAACCTGCATAAAGGATTGGGGTTTTAGGACAAGTATGTCTGAGGCCATAATTCTTATAACTACACATGTATGACTTTAAACAAACATCGTGTTTGAAGGATCATTTGAATGTGGTCTGCCTTTGCTCCAAAAGATGTAGCCTTTTGCCTCATAAATACACTATGTCATTTATACTCCTCATTCATCCAGTCTCTCTACCATTTCAGATTTTCAAAAGCAGAGGGTCCAAGGACAGTGAGGCAGAGGTAACCTGGGCTAATAATTTTCATGTCATTTTGCACCGGGCATTGGTGGCACATGCCTTTAATCCCAGCACTCGGGAGGCAGAGGCAGGTGGATCTCTGAGTTCGAGGCCAGCCTGGTCTCCAGAGCAAGTGCCAGGATAGGCTCCAAAGCTACATAGAGAAACCCTGTCTCGAAAAAAATTTTTTTTCATATCATTTTGTTATTTCTGCATCTTTTAAACTCAGTGTTGTGGGTCATTACCCACATTTGTGTCTAGGACTTTTCCGAGATTCTTGGACCCAAGAGTCAACAGTGTCTCTTGAGCAAACAAAGCAACTACCTGGTTCTCAAAGGTAAACTAGGATGCACCTGTTTCTGTAGATCACAGTAGCCACTCTATCTAGGAAGGATAGAAATTGACTCCCTAGGTAAGTGTTGCATCACTTTTTAAGGTCAAATTGATGGGAAATGTGTTTCTTTTTGTGGAGGTGGGGGTATATCTCAGATTTATTAATAGGAACAAATAGAAAGACAACAGAAAGCATTTGGTGCATAAGCACTAACATTAAATTTATATATGTTGACTAACTACTTTAAATATGCATAATGGAGTAGTCAATTGATGCACAACCATGGAGAGAATTAAAAACAACTAAGGAAGGCTGAGGAGAAAGAGCACACCAATTGATTATCCATTGTCAAATGGTCAGCCCTGAAAACATACATATAGGTAAAATTATACCTACTGATCGGGCTCTCTCTATATTTGCTTACATGCACCAACAATTGATGGAAAAAGGCCATTAATACAAAAGAGAGTAAGGAGGAAGTATATATATAGGACAGCTTTGAGAGATTATATTAAATCTCAAAAAAATTAAAAAGTTTATCTGAATTGTAACTGTTTTAACAATTTTCCTTTATTTTTTATTTATTGATTTTTTTTGAAAATAGATTTTTCACACAATATATTCTAATTATGTTTTCCCTCCTCAACTGGTCTTAGATCCTCCCCATCTTCCCACCCACCCAAATCCACACCATTTCTTTCTTTCTCATTAAAATAAACAAGAATATATAAAAATATTTAATTAATTTTAATTCACTAACATAAAGTAAAATCAGAAAAGTCAGAATAGGACAAAGCAAACAAACAAACAAGTTGAAAGAAGAACCAAAACTATATGACAGATTCTGAAGACCCTATGGAAGGCCTCACCCTCCCTGGGGAGCAGAAAGAACGTGGGATAGGTAGGGTATTAGTTTGGGGGGGGTAGGGGGGAGGGAAAGGGGATTGACATGTAAAATAATCTTTCTAATTCAAATTTAAAAATCTTAAAAAAAGTACCAAAACTACAAGAAACACATACAGATGAATGGATATACATTTGCACACACAGAAATAGCATAAAAACACAATATCAGAAAGAAACAATAAGATATAACCCAAAGCCCTGTAAGCTTACATTTTTTGCAGATAAACCACTATGATTCAAAAATACCTCCAAATATACATTTTTCTTTGTTTTCAATCGGCCATCTGCTGCTGGGCATAGATCCTAGACGTAAGTGTGGTTTGTGTTACCAGCAAGACGACCAATGGAATAAAATACTTTGCCCTTGCGGGTGGATATTAATTGCTATAGCTCAGTAGTACAATTTGAGGTCAAAGACGGTGATACCTCCAGCAAATCTTCTATTAATCAAAGTTGTTTAAGCTATTGTGGGGTTTTTTTTGTATTTTCATATGAAGCTGAAGACTATCTTTTCAACACCTGTGAATAATTGTGTTGGAATTGTGACGGGTGTTACAAGAAATCTGTAGATTGCTCTATGTCGGATGGCCATTTTTCACAATATTAATCATACAGGTTCATGAGCATGGGAGACATTTCCATCTTCTGATTATTTTCATCAATGTCTCAAGGAGTTTATGATAATGCAAGTCTTGCACTGGCTTGGTTAGAGTTACCCCAAGATACTTCAAGTTTTTGAGGCTATAATAAAATGTGTTGTTTTCCTTATTTCTTTCTCAGTCCATTTGTCATTTGTATAAAGGAGGGCTACTGATTTTTTAAAGCTAATTTTGTATTCTACTGCTTAGTGTTTGTCATCTGTAGGAGTTTTCCAGTGGAATTTTTAGACTCACTTATATGTACAACCATATCATCTGAAAATAAAGATACTTTGACCTTTCCTTTTCTACTTATAGATTCTTGATCTCCTTCTGATGTCTAATTGCTTAGCTAAGCCTCTAAGTACTATACAGAATAAGAACAGAGAAAGTGGGCAGCATTATCTTGTTCCTGATTTATTGGAAATGCTTTGAATTTTTCTCCATTTAGATTGATGCTATCTGTGGGTGAGCTATAAACTGCATTTGTTATATTGACATATATCCCTTGTATCAACAGGCTTTATCAAGTCTTTTTCTGCATACAATAAGGTGATCATGTGGTTTATGTCTTTTGGTTTGTTAATCTGAAAGATGACATTTACTAGACTTTTTGCATGTTGAACTATCCCTGTATCACTATGATGAAGCCTGCTTGATCAGGTGGATTATCTTTTTGATGGGTTATTGCACTCAGTTTGCAAGTATTTTATGGAGAATATTTTCATATATATTCACAAGGAAAATTGGTTTGTAATACACTTTCTTAGTTGTGTCTTTAGGTGGTTTAGGTATAAAAGTAAATGTGGCCTTGTAGAAAGAATTACACAATATTCTATGTGTTTCTATGTTATGGACTAACTTGAGAAGTACTGGCATTAATTCCTCTATAGAAATCTGATATAATTTTGTTCTGAATCAATCTGGCCCTGTGCATTTTTTTGGTTGGTATAGCTTTAATTACTGCCTCTATTTCACTGGGGCTTGTAGGTCTGCTTAAATGCTTGTCTGACCTTTATTTGACATTGATAGGTAATACACCGCAATTAATTTAACCATTTCTTTTTTGTTTTCCAAATTAGTGGAGTACAGACTTTTTAACATATGTCCATTTTAGTCTTTGAATCTCTTCACTGAGTGTTTTATGTACCCTATTTTGACCATAATTTTATCAATTTGGATGCTCTCTGTCTTTTAGTTAATTTGGCTATGTGTTTATGAATGTTACTGACTTTTTCAAAGAAACAACACTTAGTTTCATTGATTCTTTGCATGGTTTGTTTGCTTATTTGTTTATATTTTATAGATATAAGCTCTAAGATTGATTACTTCTTGCCATCTGCTTGCTCACATGTTGTGACTTATTCAACAGAGAGGAACACTCAGACATGAGTTTAAACCAATAGAAAGTCTTTATTAGCAAGCCAGCAACTAAACTGGGTGTTAAGGACTCCAATGAAGTCCCAAGTCTCTCAAGGTCAATTTTCTTTGAAATCATGGTCTTTTTTATTTTTTTATTTAATTAGAAAGAAGATTATTTTACTTGTCAATCCCTGGTCCCTCTCCCTCGCCTCCTCCCCTGCCCCCCAAACTAACACCCTACCTATCCCATACCCTTTCTGCTCCCCAGGGAGGGTGAGGCCTTCCATAGAGGGTCTTCAGAGTCATTAGTATCCTTTGGGATAGGGCCTGGGCCCACCCCCTTGTGTCTAGGCTCAGGGATATCCCTCTATGTGGAATGGACTCCCAAAGTCCATTCCTATGCTAGGGATAAGTACTGATCCATTACATTTGGTTAAGCCATTAATTCTGGGTCTGACATACAGGCGACTGCCATTCCTGGGATTATCCCAATGCGTATGGCTACAGGAATCTGTATAAGGAGAAATATCTAGGGGATACTTTGGTGACGTTAAGCAGGTTCTCTTTCCATGGAGATCCCACACAGTGAGCTTAGATTAGTTTTGTTTCCAGTTGTTAGGGTTGGAAGTAGAACTTACTGCTTGATAAGTACCATTCCAAACATACTTTGGTAGCTTGGGGTCCAGGCACAGCCAAGTGTCCTGACTTATGTCCAGTGGGGACTGTTAATGAGTTGATACACACTTTCTAGCATGCCAATCACTGAGGGCCCAGCTTCCAATAAGCCACTGGACCTTTATTCTTTGAGGGTACCAAAGTATTTCCTAACATCAAAGCAAAAATTTTATTTTGGCCACAAAACAGATCACTGCCCATGTCCCTCTCTCTGTTTTGCTTGTTTTACTGAGAGATCTAACCAGTGACTATTTACCTAATAGATCCAGGTGGGTTGGTTTCTTTCACTAATGGGTCAGTGTTTCCTCTTCACAATCTTTGCTCTGGCTTTATCCTACTACTTTTGTCCTTTAGGTTTCTATTCAATCTGATGGGTTGTAGGATAAAAAGCACAATGAGGGCAGACAAGTTTTCTAGTCTATTCATTTGGGATCATGGATAGTATTATTGAGGAAATCTCATTGTCTTTCTCAGCCTTCACTTTCTTACATCCATTCCAACAGGCCCTTTGCCATGCTTCTGCTAGGCAGGAATATAAGGGAAAGAAAAACATGTTTCTTCCTATCATGTTGGTTCACTGGGATCCTCCTGGCAGTGTCACAGCCTCATGTTCCCTGACCTTGACAAGAAGATACTGAAGCTTATTTACTAATGCTAAGGTGTTCTCCTGATTTTTAACATTTATTATTTAATAGTTCCTTACCAAAAATCCTTTCATATTTATAATTGCATAGTTTTAAAAATATAGGAAGAATGTTAAAGTGAAAACATTGCAATGATGTTAGATAATCTCACACCAGCAAAATTCAAACAAGGAAACAAACACACACACTAGCACTAAGGCCAGCAACAACATGATAACAGGAACAAACAGGAAAGTAATACCTTTTAAACTAAAGCATCACAGATGCATATTGTGGTTGGGTTAACTATTTATTCATCTTTTGCATGTGTATATGCTATGCACTCATGTGTGTATATTCACATGTGTGAAGGTACACATCTGCATGCAGAGGCAAGTGTTTGATAACATTTCTTCCTCAATGATGATCTACAATATTGACTGAGGGTCTCTTAACTACCACAGAGCTCATTGAATCCATTACTCTAGTTAGGCAGCTTGCTCCAGGGATCATCTCTCTCTACCTCCCAAGCACTAGGGTTGTAGGTGAGTTACTATATCTACTAGTCATTTACAGAGGTGTTAGGTGTCTGAAATCTAGCCTTCATGCTTACAAGAAAGTGATCAACTACTGAGCCATCTCTCCAGTTCCTGGACAAAGGATTTTATATTGTGTCATAAAGATGTTCATGGACACATAAAGGAACAACTGTAAGAAAATAATTCATGGATAAATTATACTAATGGAGATATAGAAACAGTACATAGAACCAAACAATAATTCTGGAATGAAAATTATCTTAGTTTTAAACAAAGATGCAGATAATGGGTTGAGACAGAGGCAGAGATGGGTTAAGTAAAAGTAAAAATATTGAGTAAAACTCAATAATTTATAAACTAATTTGAAATTGATATTTTAAAAATTAGTTTGAACTGAGTTATCCTACTTGGGTAGACAATGCTGCTCCCAGAAGACCTGGGTTATTAAGTGAATATTTAACTTCCAAACATGGGATACACTACAAGATACTTATACAGGATAACACAGAGGTACCCAAAACTATAAAGGCTATTGCCATTTTTCTTGATTGGTTGTTCACCATTACTACATGGCAAGGCCCCATTGTGGAAGATATCACAAGGATTCAGAACACAGAGAAACCAATCTGGAATTGACCAGAAAACCTCCAAGCTGTTGGTAACCTTCATAATGCTGGAAGGCACTGTTCAGGCTGCTGAGAGAGAAACCATCAATAGTCTTGCACTACAACACCAGTCAGCCCCATAAGATGACCACTGGTTCAATGCTGGTATGAAGATTATGGGAGTAAACAACTGGTTTCAGATTGAGAACCCATGCCTGGTGTTAATGGCTGTGGAGATCATAGGCCCTACGGAGAAACCCAATTTATTGATTTGGTAAATGGTCATGTTGTCAGACTACCTTCTAAACATATTTGTTATACCCATGGACTAATGCTGCTCTCCACGGACTGAGAGAACAAGAGGTTTATAAAGCCAATTTCTGTTGGCATAGCTGAGGTGGCTGTTGGCAAGCATGGCTGGATGTTAACTTTTAATAAGTATATGGCACAGTTACATCACCCTGATATTTCTGTTTGAAGGAAGCCTTGTGATTACTGAAGTAGAACAACACAAGCCAGCAAAAGTTCCTGTGAAATACTGACCTCTGTTTTACCCCAAAGTTAAGTCAGGACACGGCAAATGTTTTTTCTTCCTTCAGTCTGATACCATCAGAGCTGAGTGTGTTGGAGGTAAAGAAGCCACTGCCATAGGGGCAAGGACCATAGCATCCATGCCAGGCCCTAGCTGAGGCAGGAGCTAAAGTGCTCCAGTCCATCTGTCACCCTCACCGATGGCATTTCTGTATTGCGAGTGCCTGCTTGGACAAGCAGAGCTGCAAGCTCCAACTGGCCTGAGCCAGAGACACTGGGACAAAGCAGCTCATGGACAATAGCAGCCCTCACAGGCTTCGATGTCTAGAGACACATCAGCCTTCACTGAAACATCACAGAATCATACCCCTCTGTGCCCTCTGTTTTGTCAGTGGAATCTGATGGTCCAAACTTGGCTGTTATTTGAAGAAGCTCTGTTGGGTTATCCATCTGGCAGCAGGCTGGCTAGGCTGATGGCAGAAGTGTTACAGAATCAGATACAGGCTGGACCAGGAGAAATGCCTGATGATGCATTATTTTGGGAGTTGTAAATCCACCTCTCTGGATCCCTCATAGTACAGAGTGGTTGGCAATAGGTCCTCACCTAGAGTCATCTCGTCAGCTTCTTTTTCTAGCAGGTCTGCAACTGCACTGCCCACAAACAAGCCAGCCAGAGTCCAGTGCACAAAGGCCCTCCTTTGTAATCTGTTCCATAAGATGGGCTGTCCTTGGCCATCTTTCTCCTCTGTCTTATTTTTTGAGCAAGAAGAAATGAGGTCCATGAGGTTCTACAGAGTCTCCAGGGAATGGAGGCACAGAGGGACGACTTCCCCCACAAACGGTCTCCCCCTTTTTCTTTATTATGCTTCATCACACTGCAACATGGGTGCTATATCCTTCTGAGATACATTTATCTCAGAGATAAGTCTGAGACTGGCCATAGCTACACAGTGAGAGCCTGTTTCCAACATAAATAAATACTACCCAAAACTAAAAGCATTTTTCACTGTTGAATGATACAATATTTTGCATTGCTGTTATTTTGTTTACAGTACACTGCAGTCCATGTCTCGACCCCCTCTCCTATCTCATGATAGGAAGAACTCTGTGAACAGATGTTCTGCTCTAGAGGAGTTAACAGGACTCCTTACGAACAGAACAGTATTACCAGTGGGCTTGTTTGGATCTGCCCATGATTGAAAACAATAATTTCTCCTCTCTGGTTCCAATATCAGTCTTGCTGTAACTTGACCACTCACCTCGAAGATGAATGCAGAAGAGGCTCCAAAAGCTTCCATGTGCATGCTGCAGACAGAGCCCACCAGAGCAGACCTCCTTCAAGAGGGAGAAATGGGTAGGTATCATATGCAATATAAATCAAACAGAGAGGGTTCACCAGGGTTTCACCGAGAAGCAGAACCTCCTGCCTGTTAGCCTGTCATGGAGGTTCTCTGTAGAAGTACCTGGGGGTATCTGTTATTTTACTTACTCTCTAAGAGTATATAATACTGAAATATTTCTGGGCAAGAGAAATGAACAATTAATTAATCATAAGAGCCTAAAGCATATTTTTCGTTTGGTTGTGTTGTCACCCATGAGGACTCTGCTCTGGGCATGCATTCAACCTCAGTGTGCATGCGCAGTCTTCCCTGTAAAGCTCCAACTAACTCTGCTTTCATTCTCTTCTGCTTTTTTTCTTTCCTACTCTCTGTTTCTTTTCTTCTCTGTATGGTGACTGACCATGGCAGTCAGCCATTACCCTTTTCCTCTTCTTAGTCTCCCCTCTCTGCCGGGCCTCATAATAAACTTATAGTCAATATGTCTCATGTCTCAGCATTTCTCTTTTCTTCTTTTTAAACAAAAGAATAACACTTCCGGAGAGGTGGAGTGTGGATTGAGAAATGGCAAGTAAAGACCCTAAGAAAAGACATAGACACAGAATAAAGTCAGGAGGGCAATCCAGTGAATACTGAATGTGCCAACTTTGTTCTTCAACGTTCTTAAATACACCAACCAAAAAGAGGAACATGACAAAAGACTTCTTTATCATGATACAAGGAATAAAAAGACCTTATTCCTTAACTTCCCAAACTAAATTTCTCCTTATCTGGCCTTGAAGGTTAAGAGTAACCTCACCTCTTATTATTTAGATAAGAAATCAATTACCAAGACCAAACATCCTTCAGTAAGTAGCCTAGCCTTAGACCTTTATCTCTCATGACTTTAACCTTGGAAGAGTAAGTATAGTGTTGAGCTTTCTGAACTTACAGCCAAGATAAAGTTGAGCCGTTTTTCTGGACACTGAGATCCTATGGAATACTATTTCAGTTTACAGAAAGAAAATTGTCCACTGTATTTTGAAACTGTTTCATTTTTTTATATTTATTTTTCTTCCCTCTTCCTTTAAATTATCTTTGCTTGCTTCTTTGTTTTAGTGAAAGAATTTTGGGAATCCTGGAAAACAGCTGGAGATGTTTTTTAGCTAAATTTAATATTCCCAAAGCTGTAGCCATCTTCTTTCTTTCTGCCAGTTTTCCTCTTCAGTCATTTTTCCCTGGTGATGCACAATGTCAGTTTACTTGATCACAAGCTCAGACATATATGACATGTTGCAAAACACAGGGTTGATTCATAAAACTGCTATAATACAGTCAGGTTTGAATGTAAACACAGGCATTTCCCTTTATTGGATATGTGGATAAGAGGACCAGCGCTTATGGTAAATGTATCTCATTGTAACAAAATGCTAAACTGTTTTTCTCTATTTCATCCTATGTTGGTAGTATTATTATTGAGCATACTTAATGCATCTATTACTTTGAATTTGTCATTTGGTTCAATCTTTGGATTGTTTTAATAATGTGAATATGTGTTTATTTTGAGTGTGCATTTATTGGTGGGTGCGCATGTGCACTATCGACTGGCCAAGGGGGACAGTTCTTTGCTAGAGAAAGGACGATATCCTTTCTGTATGTGATATTGACACAGTTGGTTCCCATGGTGAAGGTTCACACTACAGCCTGTGCACAATTGAATGCAAATTCATCATAGACATAAACATGAAGCCTATAAATTTAAATCTGCTTGAAGAACAAAAATATTTCTGAATGAGAACATGTCTCAGGCCAAGATTTCTTGGTTACAATACCAAAAGCTTCACTGGCACACCAGAAAAGTTCATTGGTTTTAGTGAAATGAATACTCTTTGATCTGGTCCCTGTAAAAAAGGAATTAAAAGATAAACAATGGATCATGTGCCTTTAAACCCAGCATTAGGGGAGTACATAAGACAGGAAGAGGGTCTGAGAGCTGTCATTCATTCTCCAGCCACATTGAGGGTAGGAAGGCATTCAGTCTGAGGATTCTCTGGCTGTGTTGAGGAGAGCATAACAGTCTGGTATGACAGTCTTAGCTTTCGTGGAGCCAGGGTAACCTTTCAGTCTGAAGTTGAGCTAGTGGACAGCTGCTTTGTTTTTCTGACCTTCAGCTTGAAGTTTGAACCCCAATATCAGTCTCTGGGTCTTTTATTTATCATGTTACAGTGAACTCACTCCTTATTCTTAGGTCTCTTCTAGTAAACCCTTAGAACTTTACTTGTAGATATATCCATGTTGGCTGATAGCAACACCTTTATCTCTCTTTATGAGTCATGACTGTTATTTCTTTTTCTTGCCGTATTGTCCTGGCTAGGACCTGCAGAGTCACACTAGAATGGTGAGCAGACATTCTAGCCTTGCTCTGGGTCAGTCAGGGAGAACATTCATGCTGGCTGTGGTTGGAGTTTTGTTTGGGTTTATCATAGATAATTCCTTTCAGCTTGAGGTATTTCTTTCAATTCCTTATGTGTTAAGAGTTGTTACTGCACATTTAAGTTGAATTTTGCATGTCCTTTTGCTGAATTTATTGAAATGCTCTTTTTTATTTTCTTTTTCTGTTAATCCGTTGAATTACATTTAGTTAGTTCATTATAGTTAGATGGAATTTAGGTAAATAGATGATGATGATAGATAGATAGATAGATAGATAGATAGATAGATAGATAGATAGATAGATAGACAGACAGATAATAGATAGATTATAGACAGGCAGACAGATAGATAGATGATCGATAGACAGACAGACAGACAGACAGACAGACAGACAGACAGACAGATGATAGACAGACAGATCATGGTGTAATATTGCCCATGGCAACTTGAAACTCAATATTTAGCTAAGACTGTCCTTGAACTCCTGACCCCACTTCCTCCTACCATATGGGATAGTGATGGTCCAGTGCCACCACATGCATATGGATTTTTTCTTTTCATTTTTATTATGGTCACTTCAGGCCTAGCCAAGTCTATTCTTATGGAACTAAATATTGATAACTTTATTGTTATTGGTTTATTTAAGTGTGATATTCATTCTTGTTGTGGAATATTATTTTAACTATGTAAAGGTGTGTTACATTTGTTTCTGCTGCCATTGTTAACAATGTAAAGATATGTTACATTTGTTTTTGTTACATTTGTGTAGTTATGAAAAGATGTGCTGTTGTTTTATGTTGCCTGCCTAAGGCACCTGACTGGTATAATAAAAAGCTGATCAACCAATACCCATGCAAGAAAGGAAGAAGTGGGGCTGGTGGGCAGAGAGAATGGAAGGAGAAATCTAGACTCCAGAGGAAGAAGAAAGAAGAAAGAAGAGGACGAAAAGAGAAGGACATGTCCAGGGCCAGAAGCCAGGCAGCCACTAACCAGATATGGAGACAGAAGAAAAGATATGAAGAAAGAATGAAAGGCAAAAGGCTGAGGCAAAAAAATGTAGAAAAAGAGAAACAGGATAATTTAAGGAAAAAAAACAAGGCCAAGCATTCATAACTAAAAATAAGTCTCAGTGTCATGATTTGGAGCTTGGAGGTGGCCCAAAAGAAAAAGCCTGGAACGCTTTCTGTTTCTTGCTTTCACTGGCTCTATAAATGAGAAAGAATCCATTACAGAAATTGTTTCCCTTCCTCTAGGCTTCTGTGGACCAAGAACATCATTATGGACCAGGGTGTTCTGTGAAGGGGTTTGCACTGGGGAAGTACAAAACAAATCTTCAGATGATCTTGGGATAAATTTGTCTTTTTCCCTAAAAGGTTCTGGATTCATGGCTTTGATACTTATATTTTCAGATGAAAAGCTCCAAAATCGATATTGCAAAAGTGTCTTCTCTGAAGGTACCACTAAGCTTCATTGCTGCTATATGTTTATCATGGTTGTCACCATTTCTGGGTTTTGTGTTGGGTTCTTAGGTAAGTGACTTATTCTCCAAATTATACAGCATTCTATCCACATTTAAATTGTCATCTATACTTATTAACCACTGTGAGCCAGGTGCTGTGTGAAGAGGGCTCTAGAGAAAACACACTGGAAATTCCTGTTCTCTGGGAACTTAGGGTCTTGTAGAGAGATGCAGAGAAGAGACAGCACAGGCTGTGGTGTACACAGGACGTCAGGCTCAGAATCCTAGAAAAATGACATTCAGAGATGCAGGAGACTTATGTCCACCTGTGGGAACTATTCTACACAGAGAACAAAGAGGAAAAATGCAAAGGCGAAGCCTCATGGAGGCTGCTGCAGCTAAAAAGAAGTGAGAGCATGAAGAGTAAAAGGTTGGGGAAGGTACAGACGCCCCATCCCCCACCCATGACCCATCTTCAATCATGGTCTAAAATTATTAACTAGAAAGTTCTAGAAGTATGTCACTCCTAAGCTTTTAGTTGTAGACTATTTGAATAATGTGATAAAATTGTGTACAGCTTTTCTAGCTGTAGCTGGAGTAAATGTACCATGATATTGTCTTATAAAATCAACTTTTATGCCATCAATGAATAAGACACAAATGTAAACAGGACAAACATTTGCCAACAAGTCTTAGTCAGTGTAACCTAAGCTATTACATAGCTCTGAAAAGAGACAGATAAAAAGAAGGGCAGTCACCCTCAGTGCCCATTGCATTTTCCCTTTCACTGAAGCCTCATGGTACTGGACAGGAGAACAGGAACAGCTTCTACAAATTGGCCTCCACCAAAAAAATGGGAAGGGAGTCACTTCTGGGATTTAATATTTCTTACCAAATCACGTGTTTCTTGCCATTTGGTAGACATTCTAAAGCATAACATATGCATTCTAACCTGTTAAAGGCAGCTGAAGAATTCCAGGAATCAGCAAGAGAGGGATGAGCAGTCATCACTACACTTTGAGTTATAGCTTAGAAATGATTTCCTTACAGGGTTCAGTGTCTTTAGTCCCAGCACTCAGGAGGCACAGCCAAGAAGGTTACTTCAAACTCCAGATAGGCCCAGTCCACATTGTGACATTTAGAGCAGACTGGGGGACATACCAAGATTCGTTCTCAAAACATAAAATACAGAGAAAACAAGAAATAAACATCTCTTTAGAACCCCACTGGAAGGTTCTGAATTGGGATTCATCCTCCCAGGAGGGATCTCCTAGTGACCAGTTATGAAAGCACAGTCCAAGCACACACCTCACCTCTGAAATTTGGGTGGCTAGCCAAAGCAACCAGACATGAAATGTTTCTTTATTATATTTCATTCCACTGTTTACATTTTAGTGAGACCAGTAACTGAGAGATGTGGACCTTGCTATGCCACCTGCCCAAGAGACTGGATTGGATTTGGAAGTAAATGTTTTTATTTTTCTAAAGACATGATAAACTGGACATTCAGCCAGACCTCTTGCATGGAACTAGAAGCCCAACTAGTTCTATTTGAGAGCCTGGAGGAGCTGGTAAGAAATGGTCAGGACTTGGTTTGTTGTTTATCCTATTGAATATGTACTGCCTTGAGATAGAGATTGTAAAGGTGAAGCATCAGAAGGATTCCAAACCAGGCATCAGGGGACTTGGAAACATGTTAGTGTGTGCCATTTACTGATGTTATTGCTACTGGCTGGAGCCCTGAGACCTTCCAGAGACAGGTTCTTATGTAGTGTTCACAGTCAGCCTTCAAGGCCACACAATCTACTGAGATCCATGCTGACCATATGCAGGTGTTACAAACTGAATATGACAACTGTCAATACCTACAAGACCAGGCCTCACAAGGGACTTTCCCAGCCACGGAGGGAAGGGTGGTCATCAAGTTACTTTGGATTACAGATGTAAAATTATCCACTGAAAAGTGAGGGTTAGTGTGACGCCAAGGTCAATGACCGTCAGTACACCCTGCTGCCATGCTGAGAGGAGACTGTAGGTCAGAGGCATTCAAGGATCATCTAAAGCTGAGAGACACATGTATTTGCTTTCCATGTTTTATGGCAGAATTTCCTGAAGAGATACAAGGGACCTTCTGACCACTGGATCGGCCTTCACAGAGAGTCACCAGAACATCCTTGGATGTGGACAGACAACAGTGAATATAACAACTTGTATGTTTTCAGAACATTTTTCCTTCTACTGTGATCATTTGATGGGAAGTGTGTGAGTTATGTCTATAAGAGAAGAATGACTGTGTCATAAGAAGGGAACTGTACTGGAAAGGAAGAAACATAAACCCTTTGGCTGGAGGTGTGGTTAGGACACAGGGTATGTGCCTACATGCAAAGTCAATTCACAGCAAAATTCACTTCCCCACAAATTCAAATCCTTTGGATGTTCTCCCATTTATCTGTCATCATTTTCAAACCATTTATTTACTGTGATTTCACTCGATCATACTGATGGCATCTGGGATTGCTGTTGTCTGCTCTATCACCAACTTAAAACTTTTCCCTGGTGATAAATGCCCTTACAAGATGTAGACTTAATTGCAGATGGTCAGTGAGGACTCTGAAGTCCCAGTAAGACACAGCAGACAGGCAAGTCTGAGACTTCTCAGTCCATTCTTTGCACAGCTGCACTTGTTCACAGAAGCAGAGACTCCAGGGGCATTAGGGACCTCCTCTAAAGTCTGTAATCAAAGAGCACCCCAAGACTCTTAGATGTGAGCATAACAGTGTCATATGGAGCATTACGGCTGGATGGTGAATCACAGACTAAGTCATCACCATCATTTAAGCCCTTTCAACAATTTACAAAATAATTCAAGAGAGAGTTGGAATTCACCTCAGTGAGGCCACATATGGGAGCAGTTCATCTGAACATGGCAACAAGCACTAGTCAAATGTTTTTTGCACACATTACAGAGTGCAACATGGATCAATGACAAAGGTGTGGTTTTCAAATAGACTCTGATAATGTAAAAGATGCTAGGCGCTAAAATAGTGCATGTGATTCCTGACGGCCTCTGCCTTTCTTTGATTCATTGTGCAAACAAGAAGTGGAGATGGGTGATATTTCATTGCAGGAGGAAATGTGATTGGAGATTATGAAGAACATTGCACCTGGTTTGAATTCCAGATTGTTAGCAACTAGGCTTTGACCTGCCTGTGTGATGCTACCTTATGTTACTGATAACTTTTATTTGAAGGGTTTGAATCTTATCTGAGTTTTTGTTGTAGAGTTCAAGGCCTTTGCAAAACTTGCTTATGAGAGTACTTAGAAAACCAGTAAGTATTGTGACTGAAAATTGCTTTAGTAAGTCCTTCAAGGGACTCCAGAGAAGAGGTTTTGGTGTTTGATAATTGACTTGCTAAGTTGCAAAGGATACAACAGTAGAAAAGGTCTTTTGAGAAGGGCAGTCAGTTCACCAGAAGCTGACTCACCCTGCTGCTTTGCTAATCTAAAATTCACCCTAGAATGACCCTACTTTTGCCATGGACCCGCAGGAAACGACACTTTCAGTGGAATGTTATGCAGACCCCTGTAGAAATCTTTTGTTTGTTTGTTTTGTTTTGTTTCAGGGTTCCCACCCAAGGAGCAGGAGAGTGTGCCTACCTGAGTGACAGAGGGATCAGCAGTGGCAGGGACTATACGCACAGGAAGTGGATTTGCAGCAAGTCCAACAGCTACACTTTACAGTGCCCAGTGACCAGTACTTTTAAATCCAGGCTAGAGAATGTTTCAAAACATCCATGAGAAAGCTGTATCATATTACCTACAGGTGCCGCTTCATTCTTGATCTTCACAAATCATTATGAAAACCCATTCACAATGTACGCTAACTTCAAGGCAAAAACTATCCTTGAGGACTATTCATGTGTGTGCTTGGGAGACAATGAATGGTTTTAAACTAAGTAGGTGTTCAGGTATGAGTTGGTACTCATATCTTGAAACCTAAACCACAATCAATCAGTATTAGTGACCTCCACTTTTATGACCAGTAACGATTTTTTTCATTACTTCTTACTTTGAATGAGTAGGACAAAAAAAAAAAATGTGGGGTGACTGAAAGTTGTGGAATGATTCAAAAAATCACAAGAAACATGATACTTAGACTGTACCCTCCAAATATTTTTGGAAACACAATTAACATTCTTTTACAAACTCAATGACCAATATGCAAGGATATCTAGCTAAGTTAAAACACATATTTTATATTCTGTAATGTAACTCATCAAGAATGTTTCTCAAAATTGTTTTGGACTTTACTTGTCAAGTAATGGTTTTTAATTACATTAGACTATGGCCATGTTATAAGCAATGCCATTTTATTTTCTTAATTTAATTTTTTGATAATTCATACACTAGTATATCACTTAAACTCCCCTTTTGATTCCTTTAGGATCAAGAAACAATTTATTACTAAAACTTCTTAGTATTTGATGCCTTATCTTGCAATAGTTTTCATATTGTTGAGTTGGAACAAAAAATATTACAGTTTCTCTTGTATCACTAATGGCCCTGCATTGATGACTCCACAAAGAAACAAAATAGCAGGACACTTTTATTAGTTCTGTCACCCGACTTCCTTGCTATATAGATGGAACCAGTTACACTTGCCTGGCAAGCATGTTCTATTAATCCTTAGCACCATACACATTTATAACATTTTATTTTGTAAGAAGGTGTCTATGTAATATACAGATGGCTAGAATTATAGTTGTGCATCACCACATAGGACATGCCATTGCTCTCTATTCAAGTATATGTTCAGGGCTGGCAACATGGCTCAGAAGATAAAGACACTTGTCACTAAACCTGACAACTTGAGTTCTACGTCTGGATTCACATGGTGGAAGGACAAGTTGTCCTCTGACCTCCACGCTTGAGCTATACATATGCAGATAAAATTAGTAAATAATAAGGTAAGCCATATATGTTTTGACTCTGTGTTTTTATTTTCAGATAAATGCAAGCATATCTCATTTAGGAAAATAATTTTCTCAGTGTTCTGCTCCAACTTTATTTAGCCCTTTTTACTTTGCAGTCCATTTTACTTCCAGAAAATTAATAGGAATGTCTTGTGTGTAATTCACTTCTGTATTTTCAGAGACCAGAACAGTGTGTGAAACACATGAGTATTCAAATCATCTGTGTAAGGAAGGTAAGGTCTCAGGATAGTGGCTGTGAGGCTTCTCACTGGGTTGTATTCAGTTAAGGCCTTTATGCAGAAAGGATTTTTTTCTACAAATATTCAGAATAACAAATGTCTTTATATCATTAAACTGGGTGTGGTTGTTGTGAGACAGACTTTCCTGGTGTGATGCAAGACACACATGTACTCATCTAAGAAAGGTAACATATGGTAGAGCAAAGTACAGATATCACCAATATCTATCTTGTTGCACCAATGACTTTTATTGGGGTTACTTAGAGAAATATGGGTGAGGTATTACTAACCAGAGTAGAAATGACTCAAAGACAGATGCATCACATAAACAAAACCAAACCCAGCATGGGTGTTGCTCACAAAACCTAGAAGCCTGGGACACATTGCAAAACCTACAGATGTAGGGAGCCGTCCCTGCATTCTCCATTACAATGATGGTGCCTGCAGGCACTGAATGTAAATTATTGCGCAGGCGCTGGGTAATTTTCCATTTCCTTGATCTCTGCCTATTCCGTGGCGTCATATGGCCTGATGAGCTGAAGCCAATCATAGGGTGACACGTCCCAGGCGGCGGCTGCCAGCCTTTATTAGGGGATGGGATTCTTGGCTCGGGGTCTCCGCTCTGGTAAGCTTATGCTCTCCTCTCAAGATGCATTAAAGCTTTCCTGCAGAAGGATCCGAATGTCCTGTGTGGTTCTTGCTGGCGAGACTATCGCACGGGACATACAGACAGTTCAGTTACTTTTTTTTTTCTGGGAAGAGACTCATATACTATGATCAAGTCAATTTTCAGTAGAGATATTGGTATCTTGCTTACAATGTCTGAGGATGAGTCTATGACCATCTTGTTGAGGAGAGTGGCAACAGGAAGGTAGGCATGACACTGGGGCAGTGGCTAAAGAACTTACAAAGGAGAAGACAACCACAGAGCAAGAGAATTAACTGGGAATGGGGTGGGCTTATTACATTCTCCAATTCCAGTGACACACCACCTCCAACAAGGCCACAGCTCCACCAATAATTTATATATTCTCTAACAAGGCGATATCACTTGATTCTTCTGCAAATTTCCAACAACCGAGGATCAAACATTCAAATATTTGAACTCATGGTGGCTGTTCTCATTCAGACAACCATAGAGTCCTTTGGTGGTGGCACAGTTGCTCTATCAGTCTTCCTAATAATTCAGCTTGTCTCTGCTTCCTCCTGATAACTGGGCTTGTCTGACTGTGACTCTCAGCAGTCCTTACTACATCAACACTCTTGGGAAGGGAGTTGTCTAGTGAATTGGTAAGTTTCTGGAATGTCATCGGTATTTTGAGTTGTATATTTCCTGCCTTCCTAGCTTCCCTGCAGCATGTAAAGATTCAGGGAAATTGCAACATTGCAATATTAATTCAAGAAAAGAAATTTGTTGATATTCTGACCTGACTGATTAGTATTTATGTAAAAACTTTCTTTCAATGATACACTAAGAAAGTTTAGATTACTCTATTTTTAAGCCAGTATCTTGATTAAATTTTGTAGTCCCAGTCACAGGGTTTCTTCATATGTAAAATGAAGGGAAGTGTTACTGACAAGCTTGTCCTTGAATGTATTTTACCACTCTCAGTAAAGCTGTAAGGTGTTTGTCTTCCAATATTGCAGCTGGAGATGAAAATGAAAATAAGAGCTATGGTCTTCACTAGGCTGTAACTCCTAATGACACTGATGCCACCCACAGGTGACAGCTGTTCAAACCATCTTGTCACAGTCACTACAACTCACCAGTAATTGAAGGAAATGAAATGTGAGTTTCCTGTGCTCCTGGCTGGTGGTACACAGTATGTATGCTTCTGTCCTGCAAGGCAACAGCAGTGAGATACAGCACCTGGGCACCCTTAGGGTCACAATATTCTTTCTTGCCAGCATTGTTTAGATGGAGCTATTGGATAATTTTCAGGAAATATACAAAGTCATACAATAGAAGTTTTATAGGCTGTGTATAGTGATGCATGCCTTTAATCTCAGCTCCAGAGGAGGAGAAGCAGGAATATTTCTGTGAGTTAGAGGCTGGTCTGGACTGCATAACAAGTTCCAGGCCATCTAGTGTTACACACAGAGACGCTGTCTACAAAAGAGAAACCTCATCAACAAAACAAACTCAGATTTACATAAGCTCTTTCACTTAAAAGCAAAATCTCACTGAGGGACTGGAGACATGGTTCCGCGGCTAATAACACCAGCGGCTGTTACAGAGGACCCACATGTGGCTCCCAACACCCCATGGTGGCTGACAACAATCCCTAAACCAAATTCCAGGGGATCCAATGCCATCTTCAGACCTCTGCAGGCACTAGATATGCAAATGCTGCACATACATGCATGCACTTCACACACACGCAAAATGAAGAAATAAATCTTAAAAATACACAAATAGGCATAGAAAAATAACAACATAAATCTCTGTTACAGTTCTGAAGGCCAAAGGTTCAGAGAGACCTTACTGGACTAAAATTTACTTTTCCTCTGATGCCCTTTCTTCTCTATTGTGGAACCGCATGATCAGGTTAGACCACCTACTTGATTCAGAAAAATCTCTCCATTTCATGGTCTTTAATCACATCTGAAAAGTCAGGTTTACTATTTAATTTAACTCATATGCAAGATTGTGGCATTAGGAGAAAGATAATTTTGGGAACATTGCTCTCCTAACTACATGTCTGTATGGTTTACAGGAGTGTGTGGCCTGGAGCTGCTCTGAGGTCAAATACGAAACTCTGTTGAGGTACAAACTGCCAGGATGTCTCTGAGAGAAGGGCGAGCAACACTGCCAAAGGGAGTTGAAATGCTTATTGGATGGTTTAAGTTGGGAAGGAGACTGCCTGGAGAGCATTTAGGGTGAAGGGAGCTTGTGGTAAACAGAAAAAAAAAATAAGGTTACCACTTGGGTTAAATTCCCAACCTGAAGATTGTGCAACTTTTATTTCCCTGAAGGATCCTGTTGCATCTTGGCCAGGGACTTGGGTGAGCCTAAAATCCTGCCCTTTCACTTATTTTAGGCAGCATCGATGGTCACTTCTAGCAACTTTCTGCTATTCACTCGGAGAGCCGAAAGTCTTGCATTGACTCTTCCAAGTGTTAGAGTTGCCTCTCCCTCAAGGAGAGCCTAAAGGCAGATATGGTCTGGAAGAAGGACATGTTTGGAATTGATTAAAAGTGTGTAGTATGCCTCATTTACCGCATTTTAAATGCATTTGAGCTAAGAGGATGCAGATGGCAGTAAAAGATGTTGCTCTCATTAGGTGGTTTTTGAGAGGCATGCAGAGGAAGCAGGTAGTGTGATGAAGGCTAGGTTAAGTGAGAAGTCTCAGGGAGGCATTGGGGCATCCTTCCAGGATGCTTACTCAAGGATGATCTGAGATTTCGCTGGATCTGGGTGCCATCAATGCTATAGCTCCATGGACTTCAGTTAGGAGATCAAAAAACCAGTCTGTGAAATATGGAGAGATCAAAGAATTTTTATGTTTACAACTTGGTGTATATTATGCAGACCCACAGTGCTTTTTACCTTCAACAACCACAGATGTCTAGGGGGCATGTGATTGAGAAGGTAAAAATGTTCTTTAGATTTAGTAGCTTGAAGGATTGAGCATAACCCCTGACCTTTTATGGTTAAATGGTACTAGAATTTCCAGGAAGGACATCCTGCTTAGTGTGGTTGATGTGTGATACACCATGGTTGTATTTGGTCATTTGTGAGACAGAGTTATTTTGCTAGGTTCTGTGCCTCTTTTAGTTAGGCTGAATACAATCTGAACTACTCAACTGATCCATGAAAGAGAAAATTAGGTTAATTGCTTAGAGAACCCAGAGAAAGGACAAAAAGTGTAGTTGAAGATGTTACCACCACAATTTACCATTTTTTAGTAACAAAACATCAAAACACCAAGCATGTGAAGGAGTAGAAAATAAAGACACATAGAGGGGCAAGAGGATGGTGAAAGGAGAGAGCAGCAGCCTTGTAGTAAGCATTTTTGCATTGGAGTAGTGTGAAGACAAGGGAGATCTGAACTTTAAGAGGCTCTGAGGGAGTGGATGATTACTTACCTCCCAGTGAGGTGGAGTTTGGTTGTGCTGGCTTGGCCTTTGAGCTGTGAGAGATGAAACCAGTTGATAATTCTTTGGAGCTTTGTGACTGTCGGGTTGTGAATATTGTCACGTGAGATCCAGTCCAGAGGGTCAAAGGGTGTTTGGGAATGAGATTATTTGAGGTATACCTGATCTCCAGGGTTTAGAGATGGATTAGTAAGATTTGCTATCCACTGATTGAGAAGCTGTCTGAGCAGGTAGAAGGAGCTATTTACTTAAGGGTATAGACTCTAGGGGAGGAAGATAACCCAGCAGGTAGGGGCATCCACACATGAACTCAGGGGGGCTGAGGAGAAAAGGAAAGAGGAGAACCATCTTTTCCTGGTTAGAGGAAAAAAATAGACACAGACGCAGTGAGTTGTAATGATGGCATTATTTTTTATTTTATTTTATTTTATTTTTGCCATCTTCCAGGGTGTTTGGCATCAGTAGATGAAAAGAAGGCATAAGAGTCTGGATCGAGCTGTATAGAGTAGAAAGTATCCTCTAAACCTAGGATAGAGAAAGGGGAGGTAGACGAGGAGATGTGACATAGAATCACGGATGGGTTGGGACCAACAGGATCTCTGTGAGCTACATTTCACTCTGGTCTACATAGAGAGTTGGAGGACAATAGGGATGCACACATAAACCCTCAACACACACAAACACACACACACACACACACACACACACACACACAGAGAGAGAGAGAGAGAGAGAGAGAGAGAGAGAGAGAGAGAGAGAGAGGTGGAACCTTTAAGGGAAACTGACAAGCTCAGAAATTGGTAGAACAAACAAAACAAAACAAAACAAAAAAAAAAACAACAACAAAAATGGGACATATTGAACCAAGACTCAGTTCCTGGAAAACTATCAGAGAAAGAGCTAAAGGAAATGGGTTATTACATGGCTTAACACATTTACAGATGAAAAAGATGTGGTGATGGGTGTTATCCTTCTGTATATATGTTTCTCTTATTGGTTAATGAATAAAACACTGTTTGCCCAATAGAGGCAGGAAGACAGGCAGAGCAAGGAGATGAGGAGAATTCTGGGATAGGTAGACAGGGAAGCACTGGAAAGAGAAGCCATGGAAAGACCAGGAGGATAAGACACACCAGGCGTACTCTGGTAAGATAAGGTCACATAAAAACACATAGATTAGTAGTTATGGTTAATAATTAAGATAGAGCTAGGAAATAAGAAGCCACAGCCATTGGCCAACACTTTAGTAATTAAAGCATCTGTGTGTTTATTTTCGGCTGAAAAGAGGGCAGCGGGACCTGGTGGGAAAAGACATCTCCAACAATAATAGGATCTTTACAGCCTGGTCTCCTGAGGTACTGCCATCCCCATTGTTTACTTAGAGATTTTGAAAACAGATGACAGTGGAAATACTACAGCTCACTGACATTGGGTGCCTTTCCAGAGTCTGTGAGGTTATCTCTTCGACTTGGAAAGATGAAAACAGGTAAATGGTAATCACCAGCCCTGTTACCTATCAGTGGGAGAGATTTCACTTGGGTTTCCCAGAAAATAGACTGTAACATCTGAATCCACCTCTCAGCTCACCAGATCCTGGACAGCTGATATGAGCAACACAACAAATGAAACTGAGCAGCTGCCAAGATGAGGCAGCAAGCACCTATGCGGCTTTTGTGTTAGTTTACCAAAGTCCAAATATTGTCAGTTCTGAGATGTACTGGGCATTGGTACATACCCCTCCCTTGTTTTCAGGGGTGAAGTTCAGATGACCTGGCACTCAAATGTTTGCTAATGGCTTCAACATATTTCTTGATATGAGTCTTAATAGAGAAGAAGATTCGAAAGTTTGAAATGACAACACTCCCACACCCAGATACTCCCTTTGCTGTCACAACCCTTCTACCTTATATGCCTATGTTACTATTACTTTAGTTGTAAGGTGTTTGTTGGAATAGTCTGATCCTGACTCAGCTTTCAGGAAAGAAAAATAATATAGTGGTGACAACTGTAGGAAAAAAATGCAGGTATGACGAGGGAGTCACCCTACCTGTCTCACTGGGCATATAAATAAGACCCATGGTGTACTATGCTCCTGAGTATTCCCCAAATTCAGAACACTGAATTCTGAACCAGTGTGAGCTAGTAGCTGGTCTGCTGAGTAAGCTGCTCTCTATATCTTTCCCTTTATGTGTTTCCTCAACATACAGATCAGAGTGACAAGTGTACTCACTGTCAAATCTGAGCTAAAAAACTAACCAATCACAGTCGTAGGCTTCCACTATATAAGTAGCTGTTCAGGTTCAACAAAGCAGAGGTTGTTCCCTTAAAATGTCTCCAGAGGGGTTCATCTCTGACCCACTGGAATTTCAACCTTATGGGGGACATGGGTAATGACAGTAAGAAAACATCTGTAATCCCAGTGTGCTCTTATAGGGAGAGGGGAGTCAGAGTCAGGACAACCATTAGAAGTTCTTGGGTCAGTTATTGTGGCTAGTGAAGAATCAAAATGACACTTTCAAACAAGGTACAAAAGTGAGAGGATGCCCGCTCATGGTCATCCTCTGACCTCCACCTATGTGTAGTATAAGGATATAGATATGATAGAGTAAAAGAGTACATTATTGAATCTACTCTGTAAAGAAAAAAGAGAAGAGTATCAAAGTCAATTGCACACACCTGAAGAGAACACCAGACCCATACACACCAGGAAAGGAAGTGACACCAACTGTACCCACTGGAACAAGAGATGGGAAGACGACAATATAAGAACACATCCTATTTAGTTCTGCACCCCACTTTTTAATTTCATTGTTTGGTGTTTTGGTGGCTAGCTTCTTGAGCTCCTTATATATTTTGGAAATCAGTCCTCTGTCAGATGTGGGATCGGTGAAGATCTACAGAGGAATCTAAAATGGCTGAAAGACACTTAACAAAGTGCTCAAAATCCTTGGCCATCAGAGAAACGCAACTCAAAACA
This sequence comes from Cricetulus griseus, assembly GCF_003668045.3. NCBI lineage: Eukaryota > Metazoa > Chordata > Mammalia > Rodentia > Cricetidae > Cricetulus > Cricetulus griseus. Next base: position 17,169,880 of record NC_048601.1, read on the forward strand.
ACTCTGAGATACCATCTCACGCCTGTCAGAGTGGCTAAAATAAAAAATACCAATGACAATCTATGCTGGAGAGGATGTGGAGAAAAAGGAACACTCCTCCATTGCTGGTGGGAGTGCGAACTTGTAAGACCACTCTGGAAATCAGTATGGCAGTTGCTCAGAAAAATGGGAATCAAGATCCAGCCATTCCTCTCTTGGGTATATACCCAAATAGGGCATGTACTTACAACAAGGACATTTGTTCAACCATGTTCATAGCAGCATTGTTTGTAATAGCCAGAACCTGGAAACAACCTCGATGCCCCTCTACTGAAGAATGGATTGAGAAAATGTGGCACATCTATACAATGGAGTACTACTCAGCAGAAAAAAGCAACGGAATCTTGAAATTCACAGGCAAATGGATGGAACTAGAGGAAACCATCCTGAATGAGGTAACCCAGTCATAAAAAGACAAACAAGGTATGTACTCACTGATATATGAATTTTAGACATAGAGCAAAAGATTACCATTATATAACGCTCTTCACCAAAGAAACTAAGAATCATGAAGGACTCTAAGGGATAAATGGTCCCCAGGAATGGAAGTGGCATGAACTCCCGAACTAATTGGGGGCATAAGGGTGGGGGGGAAAGGAGCTGCTACAATAAGAGCAAGAGAAGAGGAGAAGAGGAGAGGAAACATAGGGGCAGAAACATTGAGTTGGGGGAAGAATAGAGGAAAGAGAGCAAGATGAGAGATACGATATCAGAGGGAGCCACTGTAGGCCCGAGAAGGGATCAGGAACCAGGGAGATCTCCAGAGACCTACAAGGATGACACGATCTGACAATCCAGGCAATGGTGGAGAGGATAACCTAAAAACCCTCCCCCTAAAATGAGATTGATGACTTCTCTTTATGCCATCCTAGAGCCCTCACCCAGTGGCTGATGGAAACAGAGACAGACATCCACAGATATACAATGAGCCGAAATCGGGAATTTAGTTGAAGAGAGGGAGGAATGAAGAACGAAGGGGTCTGTACTAGGATGGAGAAACCCACAGGAACAGGTGACCTGAACAAGGGAGAGCACATCGACCCCAGATGCTGTCGGGGAGGCCAGTACAGGACTGATCCAGACCCCTGAACATGGATGTCAATAAGGAGGCCTCTGCACTCCAGGGAGCCTCTGGTGGTGGATTAGTATTTTTCCCTGGTGCAAGAAGGGACTTTGAGAGCCCATCCCATACGAAGCGTTACACTCTGGCCCTGGACACATGGGGAAGGGCCCAGGATCAGCATAGGAAGACTTGGTGGACTTTGCAGAGCCCCCGTTGAGGGCCCTACCCTGCCTGGGGAGTGGTGGGTGGATGGGGTGGGGGGTGGGGGGGGGGAGGAAGTTTGGGGGTGAGGGGAGGGAAAGGGAGAAGGGACTTGAAATAAGCTTGTTCCCTAACTAGAACTAATAAAATAAAAAAATAATAAAAAAAGAACACATCCAACAACAGCAAAACCAATATGACACCACCAGAGTCTAGGGACTCTACACCAGCAAGACATGAACATCCCAACACAGAAGAAGCAGAAGAGAGCAACCTTAAAAACAACTTCATGCAGATGATAGAGAACCTAAGAGAGGAAATCAGAAAATCCTTCAGAGAAATGGAAGAAAAAGATGCAAGAAATCAAGGAAAGCCATAAAAGCCAAGAAAATACAATTAAACAGCTGAAGGAAACAGTTGAGGACCTGAAAACTGAATTAGAGACAATAAAGAAAACACAAACTGAGGGAATGCTGGAAGTGGAGAAGCTGAGTAAACAATCAGGAACCACAGATGCAAGCATAACCAACAGATTACAAGAGATGGAAGACAGAATCTCAGACACTGAAGATAAACTAGAGGAAATAAATTCGTCAAGCAGAGAAAATCTGAAGTCTAACAAATCCATAAAACAAAATATCCAGGAAATTTGGGACACCGTGAAAAGACCAAACCTAAGGATAATAGGTATAAAAGAAGGTCAAGAAACCCAACTCAAAGGTGCAGAAAACCTATTCAACAAAATAATAGATGAAAACTTTCCCAACCTAAAGAAAGACATGCCAATGAAAGTACAAGAAGCCTACAGAACACCAAATAGAGTGGACCAAAAAAGAAATTCCCCTTGTCACATAATAATTAAAATATAAAACGTACAGAATAAAGAAAAAATATTAAGAGCATCAAGGGAAAAAGGCCAAGTAACATATAAAGGCAAACCTATCAGAATTACACCAGACTTCTCAATGGAAACTCTGAAAGCTAGAAGGACAAGGATAGATATTCTACCAACAGTAAGAGACCCCAGATGTCAGTCCAGACTACTATACCCAACAAAGCTTTCAATCACTATAAATGGAGAAAACAAAATATTCCACAACAAAACCATATTTAAACAATATGTAACCACTAATCCAGCCCTACAGAAAGTACTGGAAGGAAAACTCCAACCTAAGGAAATTAACTACACTCGCATAAACATAGGCGATAGATAATTCCATTCTACAAAAACAAAAAATAAAAGGCACGGTAAATCCACATACAATACCAGTACCAACAACAAACCAAAACAAGCAAGAATAAGCACTCAATGGACCTTAATTTCCCTCAATATTAATGGTCTTAACTCGCCTATAAAAAAGACACAGGCTAACAGATTGGATAGAAGAAAGAATCCATCCTTCTGCTGCATACAAGAAACACACCTTGAATTCAAAGACAGACATTACCTCAGAGTAAAGGGTTGGGATAAGATACTCCAATCAAATGGACCCAAGAAACGAGCTGGGGTAGCTATCCTCATATCTAAGAAATTAGACTTCAAACTAAAATCAATCAAAAGAGATGAAAGAGGTCATTTCATGTTCTCCACAAGGAAAATACATCAGGAAGAAGTCTCAATTCTGAACATCTATGACCCAAAAACAAAGGCACCAACATTTGTAAAAGAAACATTATTAAAACTCAAATCACAAATAATGCCTCACACAGTTATAGTGGGAGACTTCAACACCCTACTCTCACCACTGGACAGGACCACCAGACAGAAACTTAACAAAGAGACAAAGGAACCAATGGAAGTTATGACCCAATTGGGATTAACAGACATTTATAGAACTTTCTATCCAAACACAAAAGAATATACCTTCTTTTCAGCATCACATGGAACCTTCTCAAAAATCGACCACATTCTCGGCAAAATAGCAAATCTCAACAAGTACAAAAAAATCAGAATAATCTCCTGTGTCTTATCAGACCACCATGCTTTAAAGATAGAAATCAAAAACAAATAAAAAAAAACAAATGCAAAAAACGTACCAACTCATGGAAATTGAACAACATACAATTGTACCATTCCTGGGTCAAGGAAGAAATAAAGAAAGAAATTAAAGACTTCCTAGAATTCAATGAAAATGTTGACACAACATACCCAAACTTATGGGACACTTTGAAAGCAGTACTAAGAGGAAAGTTCATAGCTCTAAGTGCTCACATGAAGAAACTAGAGAATAGCCACACCAGAGATCTAACATCACAGCTGAAAGCTCTAGAAAAAATGGAAGCAAATTCACCCCGGAGGAGCAGACGCCAGGAAATAATCAAACTGAGGGCAGAAATCAATAAAGTCAAAACAAAGAAAACAATTCAAAGAATCAATATAACAAAGAGTTGGTTCTTCGAGAAAACCAACAAGATAGACAAACTGTTATCCAAATTAACCAAAAGGCAGAGAGAGATCATGCAAATTAACAAAATCAGAAATGAAAAGGGGAACATAACAATGGACACTGAGGAAATCCAGAGAATCTTCAGGTCATACTTTGAAAACCTGTACTTGACAAAATTGGAAAATTTAAAGGAAATGGACAATTTTCTGGACAGTTTTCACTTACCAAAATCGAATCAAGAACAGATAAGCAACTGAAACAGACCTATAACCTCTAAGGAAATAGAAAGCAGTCATCAAAAAAAAACCGGGGCCAGATGGATTCACTGCAGAATTCTACCAGAAATCCAAAGACGTGCTAACATCAATACTCCTCAAATTGTTCCACAAAATAGAAGCAGAAGAGACATTGCCAAACTCTTTTTACAAGGCTACAATAACCTTGATACCCAAGCCACACAAAGATACAAATAAGAAAGAGAACTACAGACCAATATCCCTCATGAACATTGATGCAAAAATTCTCAATAAAATCCCAGCAAATTGAATACAAGATCATATCAGAGAAATCATCCACCATGATCAAGTAGGCTTCATCCCAAGGATGCAAGGATGGTTCAACATACGAAAATCCATCAATGTAATCCACTATATAAACAGACTGAGGAAAAATAAACACATGATCATATCACTAGATACCGAAAAAAAACTTTGACAAAATCCAACACCCCTTCATGATAAAGGTCTTGGAGAAATCAGAGATAAGAGGAACGTACCTCAACATAATAAAAGCAATACACAGCAAGCCAACAGCCAACATCAAATTAAACGGAGAGAAACTCGATCCAATTCCTCTAAAATCGGGGACAAGACAAAGCTGTCCACTCTCTCCATATCTCTTCAATATTGTCCTTGAAGTTCTAGCTAGAGCAATAAGACAACAAAAGGAGATCAAGGGAATACAAATCGGAAAGGAAGAAGTCAAACTCTCACTATTTGCAGACGATATGATAGTCTACATTAGTGAACGGAAAAATTCTACCAGGCAACTCCTACAGCTGATAAACACCTTCAGCAAAGTAGCAGGATACAAGATTCACTCAAAAAAATTCATAGCCATACTATACACTGATGACACATTGGTGGATAAAGAATCAGAGAAACATCACCCTTTACAATTGCCACAAACAACATAAAATACCTTGTGGTAACACTAACAAAAAATGTGAAAGACCTGTACTGTAAGAATTTTGAGTCTCTAAAGAAAGAAATTAAATAAGGTACCAGAAAATGGAAAGACCTCCCATTGGATAGGTAGGATCAACATAGTAAAAATGACAATTTTGCCAAAAGCAATCTACAGATTCAATGCAATCCCCATCAAAATCCCAACACAATTCTTCACAGACCTTGAAAGAACAATTCTCAATTTTATATGGAGAAACAAAAGACCCAGGATAGCCAAAACATCCCTATACAATAAAGGAATTTCTGGAGGCATCAGCATCCCTGACTTCAATCTCTATTACAGAGCTATAGTCCTGAAAACAGCTTGGTATTGGCACAAAAATAGACTGGTAGACCAATGAATAGAATTGAAAACACTGATATTACACCACACACCTATGAACACCTGATTTTTGACAAATAATCCAAATTTATACGATAGAACAAAGAGAACATCTTCAACAAATGGTGCTGGCATAACTGGTTGCAGACATGTAGAAGACTGCAGTTAGACCCAACCCTATTGCCTTGCACAAAACTTAAGTCAAAATGGATCAAAGATCTCAACATAAATCCAGCTACACTGAACCTGTTAGAAGACAAAGTGGGAAATATCCTTGAATTAATTGGTACAGGAGACTGCTTCGTGAACATTACACCAGTAGCACAGACACTGAGGTCAACAACTGATAAATGGAACCTTCTGAAACGGAGAAGCTTCTGTAAGGCAAAGGACACAGTCAGCAAGACAAAACTGCAGCCCATAGACTGGGAAAAGTTATTCACCAACCTCACATCTGACAGAGGGCTGATCTCCAAAATATACAAAGAACTCAAGAAGCTAGTCTCCAAAGCACCAAACAATCCAATTTAAAAAGTGGGGTACAGAACTAAATAGACAATTCTCAATAGAGGAATCTAAAATGGCTGAAAGACACATAAGAAAGTGTTCAACATCCTTAGCCATCAGGGAAATGCAAATCAAAACAACTCTGAGATACCATCTTACTCCTGTAAGAATGGCCAAAATCAAAAACACCAATGACAGTTCATGTTGGAGATGATGTGGAGAAAGGGGAACGCTTCTCCACTGCTGGTGGGAGTGCCAACTTGTACAGCCACTTTGGAAATCAGTATGGCTACTCCTCAAGAAAATGGGAATCAGTCTACCACAAGATCCAGCAATTCCACTCTTAGACATATACCCAAAAGAAGCACATACATACAACAAGGACATCTTTTCAACCATGTTCATAGCAGCACCCTTTGTAATAGCCAGAGACTGGAAACAGCCTAGATGTCCCTCAATCGAAGAATGGGTAGAGAAAATGTGGTACATTTACACAATGGAGAAAAAAAACAATGGAATCTTGAAATTTACAGGAAAATGGATGGATCAAGAAGAAACCATTCTGAGCGAGGTAACCCAATCTCAAAAAGACAAACATGATATGTACTCACTCATAAGCAGATTTTAGACATAGAGTAAGGATTACCAGCCTACAATCCACACTGCCAAAGAAGCTAATAAACATGGAGGTCCCTAAGAGAGACATACATGGTCCCCTGGAGAAGGGGAGAGGTTCAAGATCTGCTGAGCAAATTGGGAGCACAGGAAGAGGGGGGAGGGAGCTAGGAGAATGAGAAGGGGATAAAAAGAGGGATGCCGAGACATGAGGGAGCAGAAAATATGAGTCAGGGGAAGAATATACGATAACAAGAATGGAGATGTCATAATAGACGGAGACATTTTTGGTTTACAGAGAAATCAGGCACTAGGGAAATGTCTGGAGATCTACAAAGATGGTACCAGCTAACAATCTAAGCAACAGAGGAGAGGCTACCTTAAATGCCCTCCTCTGATTATGAGATTGAAGACTGACTTATATGCCTTCATCCAGCAACTGGTGGAAGTAGAAGCAGACACCTGTAGGGAGCCGTCCCTGCATTCTCCATTACAATGATGGTGCCTGCAGGCACTGAATGTAAATCATTTCGCAGGCGCTGGGTAATTTCCATTTCTTTGATCTCTGCCTATCCCGTGGCTCATTTGGCCTGAGGAGCTGAAGCCATTCATAGGGTAACACGTCCCAGGCGACTGCTGCCAGCCTTTATTAAGGAACGGGATTCTTGGCTCGGGGTCTCCGCTCTGGTAAGCTTATGCTCTCCCCTCTCAAGATGCATTAAAGCTTTCCTGCAGAAGGATCCGAGTGTCCTGTGTGTTTCTTGCCGGCGAGAACATAGCGTGCGGGACAGACACCCATAACTAATCACTGATCTGAACTGGAACCCAGATGCAGAGAAGGACCAGTGATGAGCACGCTGGTGAAACACACAGAAACAGCTGACCTGAACATCAGGGAAATCTTGCTCCCCAGTCTGATAGCTGGAATACCAGCATGGGACTGATCCAGACCCAAGGAACATGGGTTTCTGTGAGGAAACCTCAGAAATCTATGGGACCTCCTGTAGAAGCCCAGTATTTATCCCTAGCATAGGTGTGGACTTTGGGAGCCCATTCCATATATAGCAATACTCCCTGAGCCAAGACACATGGGGGTGGGCCTAGGCCCTATCCCAAAGGATACGAAAGACTCTGATGACCCCCTATGGAAGGCCTCACTATCCAGGGGAGCAGAAAAGATATGTGACAGATAAGGTTTTAGTTGGGGGGTCGGGTAGGGGAGGACGGGTGGGAGAAGGGAAATGGGATTGTCACTTAAAACAATCCTGTTTCTAATTCAAATAAAAAAAGTTGGAAAAAAAGAAAAAAGAGAAGATATAGATATAAGTTAAAATGTAGACTATTGTATCTACTTCTAAAAAGTATAGGTATGATGAGATACGAGGGAGGTTATTGAATCCACATTTAAAAACAACTAATAGTTTTAAATATTTTATATTGGATCAGACTTCTGTATATTGTATACAATACTGTATATTGATACAAATTTAAGTTTAAGTTGTTAGGATATAGTATATTTACATTTCTAATATCATTAAAGGTTTTGTACCTATACAGTTCTTTTATCAATGTAATGAAAATTTCTCGTGCTTGACAGTTATTATTGTCAACTGTGTAAGCTAACAAGGAAATATAGGTAAGTAATTAGTAAATCAGGAACTCATTTATTGTCCCACAGCAAACATCTTTTAAAGCAAAAGAATGCAGAGCAGGAAAACAACCGGCCAATGGTTTCAAAGGTCAGGCTATATCATGAGCCTAGGAATCCTATGCTTTACCTAGTGAACATGAGCTGTCCATGCAGTGACCTCATCTGGTTTGATCTTGGCTACCAACCACAATTATTTTGTGAACATCTCAGGACTCACTCTCCTGACTTCCCCTTGGTGCCTTCTTTAACTGGCTCATGTTCCCTTCATATTTTCTTTGAATTTGCCAAATGCAAATGAACTAAACATTGTTGACTAACTTATTGCCTGTATATATTGTAAATACTTATTGTACATATAGTACATGGTTTTTCTTATGTTAGTTGTGGACTTTTTCTTTTTATATTAGACCAAGAAAGGACATTGCAGTGATATATTATTTGCAATTTACTGAAGCTTGCTTGAGATTCCAGAAAGCAAAGTCATCAACAAGCCACAGAAGCCAGGCACACACCTTTAATACTATCAGCCAGAAGCTAGGAGATGGTGGTACACAACTTTAATCCTAGGATCCAGTATGAAGTGGTAAACAAATCTCTCAGAATTCAAGGCTGCCCAGGTATACATGAGACTGAATCAGTCTAGAGAAGTAGGAGATCAAACTAATTTAATCCCAGCAACCAGAAGCTAGGAGGTGGTGGTACACAACCTTAAATTTAGGACTCAGGATTAAGAGGTAGATAGATCTCTCTGAGTTCAAGGCCACCATAAGATTGAAACCATCTAAAAGAAAAACAGACCACATACATTTAATCCCAATGCTAGAGGGATATAAAAGATAGAAGCAGGGTCTTCAGTATTTAGTATCAGTCATCCATTCTCCATCTACACTGAACATATGAACACTCAGTCTCCTGCCATGCTGAGGAGAGTTCATGAGTCAGCCCTTTCAGCCTGAGGTAGAGGGAAGGATTAGTGGCCAGTGCTTAGCTTTTCTGAGCTTCAGCTCTAAGCTTGAACCCAAATATCTGTCTCTGGGTTTTTTACTTTTTCATGTTACACATGTGTGCCTACATTCAAGACTCAAGAACTAACATACACACACAAACAAACACAAACACACCTCCACTCACATAATACACACACACACACACACACACACACACACACACACACACACACACCACACCACACAAACACACACACACACACAACAACAACAACAACACAATGCATTTGTTGTATTACACCAGTAAGATAGGCTTAGCTGTAGGAAACAGTTTAAACCATACTCTTTATTATCAGAATATTTAATTAACTCAACATGACCCTGCAGTGATTTTCACCATGGGGTCAAAGGATTACCTTTCCAGATTGTCTAGCAAAAACACTTTTATGACTGATGCTGACAATACAGACTGTGATTGGTTGAAAGCATAAGCCTCCAAGGAGCAAAAGTCAAGGTTGTGATTAATCTAAGCAAAGGGTGACTGTTCAGAAACCAATGGCCATGAGCACAACTTAAGTTACTCAGGAATATTGCTGTGCCTCATCAAGTCTGCTGGATGCCCCCTCCTGTGCTGCCTCCCTGGCTATTGCAACATCAGTCCTCAAAAGAGGCTTCCCCATAATGGCTTTTTCTTGCATTCTCTAAGCTAATCAGGCTGAGCTGGTAATACCAGGGGAGAATCAGCAGGGATAGCTGAGAGCAGGGGTGACAGCACAGGCCACAGAATGGCAGAGGCAGAATGGCAGAGACAGGGACAGCTGAGTGTGGTGAGGCCATGCTGTGTCCACAGCAAGGCAGCTGATGATTGACAGCTGTTGATTGGCAGCAGCTGATCAGTTTGTGAGCCTCCAGAGCAGGAGGGAGAAGGCGGGAAGGAGAAAAAGGACAAGGGGTGCAGAGCTGATGCTGAAGAAGGAGAAAGAGCTGTAAGGAGCAAGTGAAGAGAAACAGCAGGCCCTTGTTGCCAAAGAGATTCAGAGAGCTCCCAAGTCTTCACAGACAAGGGTCTCAGACGTGGGGTCGGGAGCTGTAACACAGGCTTCTGCTAAGCACTAAGAGGACAAGAGTCCTGGGAACTGAACCCTTGAGGGCTGAAGCTCAAGAGCATTGAGGTCTGCACTAGGACTGAACACTTGAGGGCCCAGTGGCTGCTGATTGTCCACATTGGCTGTGGCTCACTTCTACAAACAGAAATGGAAGAACTTTCCATTCGAGTGGAAGAAGCAAACCTCAGGCAGCTGGTCTCTGACATCTCCACACACAATGCACACTACACGGAATTACAAGAAAGCTTGCTTGAGGACTTTCCATGGACGTGTCTCTGATATTTCTTTACCACAAACTACATCAGAATCTGGGGAAGACAAATCTGTAAATTGACAAAGAAATTACATTAGAATAACAATTTAAGATAAGTAAAATATTCTCATATGGAAAGCTATTCATACTCCAATAATTCAGAGGCAGCTTCAATAAAATAATACCCATAGCAGCTTGAATTAAGATAAAAAAGCACAATGGTGGAGGGAGTAAATGAGTCTTCAGTGGTTAGCAGAGACATGAAAGACAGTAAAGACAAGAGAGAGGAGAACGACATTAGAAATGGTGACTATGAAGTTGATCCTGCCAGCCAAGTTAAAGCAGCAAAAGGGGTACTTATTGAAAGAATTAAGAGACGCTGTGAGTATAAAGTTGATATCCCTGAAGGACAGACAGCAGGGAAAGAAGATGAGCTTTAAACAGCAACTTTCTGGAAATGTCAAATAAGTCTGAGAAATCCATGGCACCCCCCACAGCCTGGTGAAATTCCTCATTTTCTGTATGTGGTGTGATTGAGTTAAGACCAGTGGAACCGTCAGAAATGATTTACTCTGTCTCAGCCACCTCAATGGCTAGAAATAAATGTCTTGTGTGGGTTCCCTCTGGAAAGACAGTGAGTAAGCCATGTTCTTCTGTCTGTACAGGTCTCGGACACCTGTATTAATGAAGTCATCACACCTCTAAGCAACTTACTAATCACTGCAACAAAATTTGCATCCCACCTTGATCCTTCTACAAACCCTGATTGCCTGATTAAAACTTCAGTGGTTGTGCAGAAGCAGGGATATTGCAGGTCCGGAGCCCAGTTACAATTCATCTTCAAAATGATAGCCACTCGCTGAATACCTCTTTGTCTGATTTGACATACCTACATCGGACAGGTAAAACATGTTTGGAAAGTGTTGACAGATTCTTAGCTTCTACCAACCAAAATGTAAAGAATACCACCAAATAGTATGTGAGACCTATAGCAGAGGTTTCCCCATGCTGCTGTAACCTGCCCATCTGATGTTTCCACCATATTTGAAATGTGTCTTGATTTATGGCACTCTTTGTTCTATTAGTATAAAAACTTTGGATCATGGCATTTGGGGAAACTTAATCTGTGTTACTGGGCCATGGCATTCATGATTGGCTCTAAAATAAACTATCTCTCATCCCTTTTATGGGAGACCTGTTTTTCATACTGACAAATGGGTAGTTAAAACAATCTTAGGAGAGTGAACAGCATCCTATACAATGACAGACACTATACATTTCCCACCAGGATTACAGATAGTTCTTGATAATAAAGTTTAAGTAGAATACAACCAATAAAGACAAAACACATCTGAAATTATTGCCTTAAAAAAGGGATATAAAATAGGAAAACATAAAAGTGGCTAGGCTGTTATGTGACAGGCAGAAAGATGGAGGGAAGGAAAAGAAGAAAGAAGGGAGGGAAGGGGGGAGACAGGGGCTGGAAGGGAGAGACATGAAGGTAGGAGGGGATTCAAAAGACAACCACACACATTAAAGTTTTTTTAATGTGAATTTTGCCTGCAGGTATGTCTGTATACCGCTTGGTGTCTGGTGCCCATAGAGACCAGAAGAGAGTGTCAGAGCCCCCTGGAACTAGGGTTACAGATGGTTGAGAGCTACTATATATGTCCTGGAATGCAAACCCATGTCCTATGGAAGAGAAGCCTGTACTGAGAATCACTGATCCATCTCTCCAATATTTGTTTATGAAATTTTATTCAACCATCTGCTATGGATCACTTGGGCTCCTTCTACATTTGGGATTTTGTGAGCAATGGTGTGGGACTACAATAAAAAAGATTAGACATTATCTTACTGGACTCTGGTATTTGGTGGGCACTTTTTGATGCCACTTTACATAGTGCAAGGGGATGAAAAGGCAGAGGCATGAATGTTCTGTCCCACATATCAGGGCTCAGTAAAAAGTAAAAGGGTCCTAAGTTGTTTCAACCCTTATATAATACACTGAACCATATGTGAGTCATGACTAAATCACTTCACAAAAGAAAAATGGTGCCACCACTGTGAATTATATGGTGAGTCCTCAAATAAGGGAATAGGGTAAGAAGGGAGGGAGAGAGAAAGGGAAACAAAGAAAGAAAGAAAATTGATTGGCATGGTACCTACAAACCTACTTCTAGACATACGACCCTAAGTATTGAAAGTGGGGCCTCTGTTCTGTCCCCTCCAAAATTAATCTTGAAATTAGGTGCCATGTTGTAGTAATTAGAGTTGAGGAGATCTCTATGAAGCAATCTACTACTGATGGTTTGCCAAATGGACATGAAGATAAATGCTTTCTAAGTACTTATTTATCTATGTAGAAGAGTCACCTGTCAGCCTTAGTCAGACAAGTATCTTCAGAAAATAGATGTTTGTCAAAGTGGTGAGTCAAGATGGTCCAAATATTGAGAATAAGTCAGTGTTGAGTGTAGAGACTCAAAGCCATCATCAATGTCACCAGCACCCTGCGAACTCAGACTTCCATGTCTCTTTGGGTGTACAGCTCTCATCCCCAAGTCTGAAACCTTTGTCATGAAGACTAGATAGTCTTACAACAAAGACCCACTTATTCTCTTCATTTGTTCCTTATAGCCCTTTATCCTTCTACAACCTCAGATCAGCACCCAGTCCTCTTTCTCCTTCTCCCTCCTACCCTGGCTGCTAGCAAACTGATCAGTTGCTATTCCACAGCTGTCAACCATCAGCTGCTTTGCTGTGTTCATTGCTGGCTGCCTACAATCAGTTTCCCTGTCTCTGGTGTTCTCTGGCCTGGGCCATCACCTTTGCTCTCAGCTGTCCCTGCTGCTACTTCCCTAGTGTAATCAGCTCAGCCTGAACTGCTTAGTGTACACAATAAAAGGCCACTTAGGAGAGGGCTTTGGACAGGCCTGAGAAGGAACAATGACTGTTTCCTTCAGCAGACTTGGTGAGACAGAGCAACCTTACATGGTCACAGAGCCGTGTGTGAGTCAGTGTGGAGAGCTCAGCCTCATACAAGACATCTAATGTCACCTACTCGTGAGTCAAGAGAATACTGACAAATATGGGCAGAGGGACTGACTGTAAGAGCTGAAGGGCAGGGAGGACTGATGTTGGATGCTGTCTTCTGGTCATGGTGTGGTCTCTCTCCCCCATCTTTGGGATTACAATTACTCTTTCTTGCAAAGAGATTTTAAACATTTAGTGTCACCAGGAGCAAGAACATCTGACTCCAGAAGTTTATTATTTTAATCTATGGATACTTTCCTCTCTGCCTTCCTGTCAGGGTCTTATCTGACTTTACGTTTTTTTTTTTTTTTTTTTTTTTTTTTAGGGATGAAAGGATTTATTTTGACTTCAGGGTCTCAAGGGGTAGAGTCCATCATGGTAAGGAAGCAGAGAAATCATACTTTGTCTGCTCACAGGAAATAGAGAGAGGACTGGAAATGGTTCCATATGCTTTCCAAACAGCACCACAAACTGGGGACCAGGTATTCAAATACAGGAGCCTATAGGGGACATTTTTCATTCAAACCACCACACACTTCACCAACTGAACTCTCTTCCTGCTCCCACTTTTGTAAGTTATAGTCTACAAAAATGTATTCCAAGCTGGGATTTATTTATTGTGTTTTGGTCCTTGGAAGATTTTAGTATGAATTAGTTTGTAAAGGTCCTTGAATGGTGGCTAGACAGAATAATTAGGAAACTTGTTTTAGGAGTGCTAGAATTTTTCTGGAAGAATATTAACAGAGACAAAGACTGTTTTGAAAGGGAAACCATCTTGTTTGTATTTCCATGAGCCAGGCACATCCATTTCTTTAAATGTTTTCCTTAACTGTCATTCTTCCTTTTCACCTACAAACCAGCCATAATTGTCTTCATCGTTCTTCATATTTGAGAGGCCATATTTGATGAAATTACTGAAATTTTCATAATCCATGTGATGATATTTCCAGAAGAGATAGTTCAGTTCAATTAGCCTTGTGTTGTGGCACTTTCCTACCTACCAGGTCTAGTTCTGGTTAGGCAAGGACTTCTGTGACAGTGAGAAAAGACATTTAAATTTTGCCAGGTGTTGGTAGCTCAGGCCTTTAATCCCAGCAGTCAGGAGGCAGAAGCAGGCAGGTCTCTGTGAGTTTGAAGCCAGCCTGGTCTATGTAACCAGTGCCAGGATAGGCTCCAAAGCTACACAGAGAAACCCTGTCTCGAAAAATAAAAATCAACTCCAGAGTGTGGTAGTGCAGGCCTGCAAGCCCAGCAGAGACAGTTCAAAGGTGGAGTCAGGAAGAGCAGGCATTAAAGGTTGCACTCAGCTAGTTTGTGGGTTTGAGGCTAACCTTGACTAGATGAGACTCAGTCTCAAAACCACAATAATAAACAAAAAGACAAATGGAATAACACTAGGGATTTGGCTTATCTCTGAAAGCATTGAGGTGGTTTGGTAAAGTTATAAATTAAAAGGTTTTCATTCCACTTGCCTTCTGGGCTAACCCCAGTCCTCACCATACATTTCCCCAGGAAGTTGCATAGTTTGGCTAGCTGAACATCACTTTCATGTGAAACCAGACTCAGAAATTCTGATCATCTGAGGAAAACAAGCTTTATCTGTGCAGCAGTTTGCCCTGTCTACACATTTTCCGAGCGGCTCCCTCCCAGACACAGGACGAAACTCCACAAAAAAGCCACACCTTCCCAGCAGCTGAAATCAAGCTCTAGTGATATTATGCTTTCAAAAATTGCAATGGGGCTAAAAGCTCAAATGTGAATTTTCTGATTTCTTGCTAAGCAGGAAGCTTTTATGGGGCTCAGTTTAAATTGAGAGGCAGAGTTTAGACTCTTTTATTACTTAAGAGACTGAGAAATTAGCAAGTCTGAAGAAGCAAATCTTTTCTGATTACTGAACTATTACAAATGCCCCTGGCCAAAGATAACCTCTCTCCAGAGGGAAATATTCATTGGAAACTTCTGCTTACTGATGGAAGCAGTGCAGATACCCACAGCTAAACACTAATCTGAACTCCTGGAACCCAGTTGCAGAGAGGGAGGAGTGATAAGCAATGGGGTTAAGACTAGGCTGGTGAAACCCACAGAAACAGCTGACCTGAACCAGGAGGAGCTCAGGGACCCCAGACTAATGGCTGAGAGACCAGAATGGAACTGATCCAGACCCCCTGAATGTGGGTGTCAGTGAGGAGGCCTCGGTAATCTATGGGACCTTGGGTAGTAGACCAGTATTTATCCCTGGTACACAAATGTACTTTGGGAGCCCATTCCACATGGAGGGATGTTCTCTCAGTCTGGACACATGGGAGAGGGCCTATGCCCTGCCTGGGATGATATGACAGACTCTGGAGATCCCCTATGGAGGGACTCACCCTCCCTGGGGCACAGAGGAGAGATGGGATGGGGGTGTGGGGGGAGGGAAGGGAGAGGGAGCTGGGATTGATATGTGAAGCAAGCTTGTTACCAATTTAAAAAGAATAATAGAGATAGGAGGAGATGAATAACTGCTCAAAAGCACAGAAAATATATTCAACAGAATCATAGAAGGAAACTTTCCCAACCTAAAGAGGGAAATTCATATGAAGATACAAGAAGCTTACAGAACACCATGACAAAACCAGGTTTAGACAATACCTAACCACAAATCCAGCCCTGCAAAGAGCATTAGAAGGAAAACTCCAACCCAAGGAGGTTAGATGTACCCAAGAAAGCAAATCAATAAATATCCCACACCAGCAAATCTTAAAGAAAGGACTCATAAAAACACACCACCACCACCAAAATATAACATGACTCAACAATCACTGGTCATTGATATTCCTTAATATCAACAGACTCAACTCGCCTATAAAAACACACAGGCTAACAAAACGTATATGCAAACAGGATCCATCCTTCTGCTGGTACAAGTAACACACCTCAACTCCAAAGACAGATATTTCCTCAGAGAAAAGGGATGGGAAAAAGAATTTCCAATCAAAAAGACCTAAAAAGCAAGCTGGTGTAGCTATCCCTATATGTAACAAAATAGATTTCAAACTAACAGTAATCAAAAGAGATGATGAAGAACATTTAATATACATCACAGGAAAAATTCAGCAAGAAGTCTCAATCCTGAATATATATATATATATATATATATATATAATACAAGAGCACCAACATTCATAAGAGAAACATCACCAAAGCTTAAACCTCACACACTAATATTGGGAGACTTTAACATTCTACTTGCACCAGTGGACAGGTCAGCCAGACAAAAAATTAACAAAAAACTAAGGAATCTAACAGATGTTATGACTCAAATGGGCTTAATAGACATCTATAGGACATTCCACCCAAACACAAAAGAATAAACCTTCTTCTCATCACCCCATGGAACCTTCTCTAAAATTGACCAAATAGTCAGTTACAAAGCAAATCTCAGAAGATACATAAAAATTGGAACAACCCTCTATATTATCAGATCACCAAGGCTTAAAGTTAGAATTCAACAACAACACAAACTCTAGAAAGTCAACAAATTCATGGAAACTGAATAATGCCCAACCTAACCACCCCTTGGTCAAGGAAAAAATGAAGAAAGAAATAAAAAAACTAGTGAAGAGTGCAAAGTGCAGAATGCAGAAATGAGCTGCTTCGGCCCCTGCCTTGGTCCCAACTTCCACCTGCCCACTCTAGGAACTCCGGCCCTGGGGTGTGCATGCAGATTGAATCGGCCCCTGAGGACCAAGCAACCCAGAGTTGATGATATCTCTACCCTAGTTCCCCTCTCACACACCTGATGAGTGAGTGCCTAAAACCCGGCTGCACCCACCTTGAGACCCATCAGAGTATTGGAGCCAATTGCACACCCCTGGAGAAAACCTTGGGCCCATACACACGAGGAAAGGAAAAGACACCACCTACACCCACTGGAAGCAAAGATGGAAAGACGACAATATAAGAACACATCCAACAACAGGAAAACCAACATAACACCACCAGAATCTAGGGACTCTATACCAGCAAGACATGAACATCCCAACACAGATGAAGCAGAAGAGAGTAACATTAAAAACAACTTCATGCAGATGATAGAGACCCTAACAGAGGAAATCAGACAATCCTCCAGAGAAATGGAAGAAAAGACGAACCAAAAGATGCAAGAAAACAAGGAAAGCCAAGAAAATACAATTAAACAGCTGAAGGAAACAGTTCAGGACCTGAAAACTGAAATAGAGACAATAAAGAAAACACAAACTGAGGGAATGCTGGAAGTGGAAAAGCTGAGTAAACAATCAGGAACCACAGATGCGAACATAACCAATAGAATACAAGAGATGGAAGACAGAATCTCAGACGCTGAAGATAAACTCAAGGAAATAAATTCATCAAGCAAAGAAAATCTTAAGTCCAAAAAATCCTTAAGAGAAAATATCCAGGAAATATGGGACACCATGAAAAGACCAAACCTAAGGATAACAGGTATAGAAGAAGGCAAAGAAACCCAACTCAAAGGTGCAGAAAACCTATTCAACAAAATAATAGATGAAAACTTTCCCAACCTAAAGAAAGACATGCCAATGAAAGTATAAGAAGCCTACAGAGCACCAGATAGAGTGGACCACAAAATAAAGTCCCCTCATCACATAATAATTAAAACACCAAGTGTACAGAATAAAGAAAGAATATTAAGAGCAACAAAGGAAAAAGGCCAAGTAACATATAAAGGCAAACCTATCAGAATTACACCAGACTTCTCAATGGAATCTCTGAAATCCAGAGGATGTGGATAGATATTCTACCAACTCTAAGAGACCACAGATGCCAGCCCAGACTACTATACCCAGCAAAGCTTTCAATCACTATAAGTGGAGAAAACAAGATATTCCATGACAAAACCATACTTAAACAATATGTAACTACTAATCCAGCCTACAGAAAGTACTGGAAGGAAAAATCCAACCTAAGGAAATTAACTACAATCACAAAAACATAGGTAATAGATAATCCCATTTTACCAAAACCCAAAAGAAAAAGCAGGGTAAATCCACATACAATATCACTACCAACAACAAATCAGAAACTAGCAAGAATAAGCACTCAATGGTCCTTAATTTTCCTCAATATTAATGGTCTTAAATCGCCTATAAAAAGACACAGGCTAACAGAGTGGATATGAAGACAGAATCCATCCTTCTGGTGCATACAAGAAACACACCTCGACTTCAAAGACAGACATTACCTCAGAGTAAAGGGTTGGGATAAGATACTCCAATCAAATGGACACAAGAAATGAGTGAGATGAGGTAGATATCCTTGTATCTAACAAATTAGACTTCAAACTAAAATCAATCAAAAGGGATGAAGAAGGCCATTCATTTCATATTCATCACAGGGAAAACCCATCAGGATGAAATCTCAATTCTAAACATCTATGCCCCAAATACAAAGGCACAACATTCGTAAAAGAAACATTATTAAAACTCAAATCACAAATAATGCCTCACACAGTTATAGTAGGAGACATCAACATCCCACTCTCACCACTGGACAGGACCACCAGACAGAAACTTAACAAAGAGATAAAGGAACTAACAGAAGTTATGACCCAATTGAGATTAGCATTCATCTATAGAACTTTCCATCCAAACACACACACAAAAAAATACCTTCTTTTCAGCATCACATGGGACCTTCTCTAAAATCGACCACATACAGAGTTAAACAAAAAATTCTCACCAGAAGAACCTCAAATGGCAGAACGACATTTAAGGAAGTGCTCAACACCCTTAATCATCAGGGAAATGCAAATCTAAATGACATCTTATGCCTATCAGAATGGCTAAGGTCAAAAGTAATGAGTCTGGGGAACACTCCTCCACTGCTGGTGGGTGTGTAAACTTGTACAGCCATTTGAAAATCAGTATGAAACTTTTTAAGAAAATTGGGATTCAATCTACCTCAAGACTCAGGGATACCACTCTTGGGCATTTACCCAAAGGAAGCTCAATCATACCACATGCTCATAGCAGCATTATTCATAATATCCAGTACATGGAAACAACATACATGCCCCTCAACCAAAGAATGGATAAGGACACTGTGGTACATTTACACAATAGAGCAGTAAAAATGATGACCTCATGACATTTGTAGGGAAGTGGATGGCATTAGAAAAAAATCCCAATTGAGGTAACACAGACTCAGAAAGATAAACATAAGTGGAATTAGATATAAAGCAAAGGATAACCAAAGTCTACAGCTCCAGAGAAGCTAGGTAACAGTGAGGACCCTAAGAGGAACACATGGATCACTCTTGGAATGAGAAATTAGATGATATCTACAGGGTAAACGGGGAGCAGGGAGGTGGTAAGGGGGAAGGGAGGGGATGAGAACAGGAGGGAATGAGATGGACTAGGTGGGGAGGGCTGCAGTGGAAGAGCAATGAAAAGCTATATTAATGGAGAGAGCAACTATGGGCTTAGGGTAACTCCCAAAATCCACAAGGAGAAAACCAACTAAGACTCCTAACAATAGTAGAGAAGATGTGAACTGGCCTACCCCTATAACCAGACTGATGAATACCCCAACTATCATAGAGCCCTCATCCAGTAATTAATAGAAACAGATGAAGAAATTCTCAACCAAGAACCAGACTGAGCTCTGGAAACCCAGGCGAAGAAAGGGAAGGGGAACATGTGAGCAAGGGAGGTCAAGATCATAAAGGAGAAATCTACAGACAGCTGAACCAAGCTCATGGAAACTCATGGACTCTAGACCTATAACTGTGGAAACTCCACGGGAGTGAACTAGGCCCTTTTTTTCTGTGGGAGACAGTTGCAAACCTTGGACTATCAGAGGGACCCCTGGCAGTGGGACCAGATACAAACCTGATTCATGAGCTAGCTTGTTGGAGCACATTCCTTAGGGTGAGATGCCATGCTTAGACTAGGCAGTAAGACCATAATATAATCCTGGTATATGAGCTAGCTTTTTGGATCCCATTCTCTATGGTGGGATGTCTTTTTTTTCATAATTTATGTTTCAATTTAAATTAGAAACAAGCTTCTTTTACATGTCAATCTCAGTTGCCTCTCCTCCTCCCCTGCCTCCCCACCGACCCCCTATCCCAACCCTTTTCTGCTCCCTGGGAAGGATGAGGGCTTCCATGGGGGAATCTTCAAGGTCTGTCATATCAGGGTCTAGGCCCTCTCCAGTGTGTCTAGGCTGAGAGAGTATCCCCCTATTTGGAGAGGGCTCCCAAAGTTCATTTGTGTGCTAGGGGTAAATACTGATCCACTACCAGAGGCCCCATAGATTAATCAGAACTCCAAACTGACTTCCTCCTTCAGGGCATCTGGAACAGTCCTATGCTGGTTTCCCAGCCATCAGTCTGGGGTCCATGAGCTCCCCTTTGTTCAGGTCAGCTGTTTCTGTGGGTTTCACCCCTTTTCTCATCACTCCTCCCTCTCTGCAACTGGAATCCAGAGTTCAGCTCAGTGTTTAGCTGTGGGTGTCGGTTTCTACTTCCATCAGTTACTGAATGAAGGCACTAGGGTGGCATACAAGGTAGTCATCAATCTCATTATAGGGTAAAAGCATTTAAGGTAGCCTCTCAACTATTGCTTAGATTGTTAATTGTGGTCAACCTTGTAGGTCTCTGGACCTTTCCCTAGTGTCAGAATTCTCTTTAAACCAATAATGGCTCCCTCTATGATGGTATCCCCTTTCTTGCTCTCCTCCATTCCTCTCCTGACTAGATCTTCCTGCTCCCTCATGTCCTCTTCTCCCCTCCCTTCTCCCCTTCTCTTTCTTCTAACTCCCTCTCCCCTTCCCTATGATCCCCATTAGCTTAAGAGATCTTGTCCTTTTCCCCTGCCATCTTAAGTCTTAATGATGGGAGAGGGGACTGGCCCTGCCCTAACCTATTGTACCAAACTGTGTTGAGTCCTCTTGGGGGAGCCCTTATCTGTGAGGAGAGTGGACTGGGTGTAGGTTAGTGCGAGGTGAGGGAATATGGGAAGTGGGGAAGGGTTGGGAGGAGGGGTGGGAGGGAGAACTGTGGTTGTAATGTAAAATGAAATAAAAAATTTAAAAACGGAAAAACAAAACTGGTGTACAGAGAAAGGTGGAAAGGATGTGACTCTTAGAGTATTCTGTACTTGTAGTGTCCTGTGGACATGGACTGGTCCAGACCATGGCCACAGCCTACTCCTTAATTATATAATTCTATTTGCTGAGAGGTGACATATTCAGGACTGATAAGGAGTGGTTAATGAGTCACCCAGATGGGCTGTGAGCTTGTAAAGTGCTTATTAGGAACAGCATTCAGAACACAAGGGATTTTGTCCCTGTCCTCCTGAACTCTGTTGAGTCTCTTCCTCTTAGCCCAGAAATGAGTGCTGTAAAGATTGAAGAGGCTTCCATGGGCTTGCTAACACCTGATCTCATTACTACAGACAGCCTGCAAGATGTAGAAATAGGTATGTATGTTAATCAAATTTGATTCAAAATAAAAGACAGAGATAAGACTCACCTGGGACCCACAGAGGAGCTGAAAAACCAGCCTGTTAGTCTGTCACAGAGCGTCTCTGCAGAAGTGGAGATTGGAGGAGGCTCTGTTATATTAGCTACTCTGCCAGAGTACATAATATTCAAGTATTTTTAGGCAAGATAAATGAATAATGAATTAATTACAAAAGCCTGGAATAAGATTCTTGTTTTTTTTTTGTAGGTTGGTATGGGACACATTTGTTTAATTTACTTTGGTGTGTATGGCCAAACTTAGGGACCTTTGGGAAAAGCAGGCTGAGGATCATTTAACCAGCATAAGATATGGGCAGGTGCAAGCATGGTGTCCAGGGTTCCTTTTTCAATCATTTTCTCCAGTGCTGAATAACATTGATTTCCTTTGGTACAAGCTTAGAGATATTTGAGCTGAAAATGGAATTTATTTTGCCAATTGAAATATTTTCCTGCAACATCGTAAACACTTTCATTATTTTTAGAGCCATTTTAATACTCATAGAATTTTATGTGTAGATATATCCATGTTTTCTGAATACCAAGACTTTTATCTCTATGAAGCCTGATTGTTTTTATTATTCTTGCCCTATTGTCCTGGCTAGCACCTCCAGAGTCACACTAGAATATTGAATAGACACCCTTACCCATTTCTTGGTCACTGTTACCTTTTCTTGCAGGATCTTGAAGTAGATGTTCTGATATTTATATATTCAGGTAAAAAGCTCCAAGGAAAATGTCTGAGAATCATCTTCACTGAGTCTCCTGTTAAGCTTTACTGCTGTTATGGCGTGATCATGGTCCTCTCTGCAGCTGTAATTTCACTTTCTGTTGCTTTGTCATCATCAGGTGAGTGACTTGTTCTACAAATTGTGCAGCATTTTCTACACCTGTATGTTGTCAGCAAACGCTTCATTACCACTGTGAGTCAGGCACTGTGTGAAGGGCTGGAGAGAAAACAGACTGGAAATTCCTGTTCTCTGGGAACTTAGGGTCTAGCAGGAAGAATGCTTGAAGGACAGCACAGGCTGTGGTGTGCACAGGAGGCCAGTCTCAGCATCCCTGGGAAGATGGCATTCAGCAACATCTAAATGGAGATGCAGGAGACATATGTCCACCTGGAAGAACAATTCAACACAGAGAAAAAGGAGAGAAAAACTTGGAAGAGACTGTCAAGGAGATTGCTACAGCTAAGGGAAGTGAGAACACTGAAGACTAATAAGGTAGAGGAAGGTATAGAAGCCCCACCCATGACCCATGGTTTCAGTTAGCATCTTCAACCATGGTCTGACAATATTCAATAGAAAGTTCCAGCAGATGTGATTTCTAAGGTTTTAGATGTAGACTGTTCTGAATACTGTGTTAAAATATTGTACAACTTGGCTGCATACCTGAAGGAAATTTGTCCATTAAAATGATAGATAGATAGATAGATAGATAGATAGATAGATATAGATATAGATATAGATAGATATAAATATAGATATGGATATAGATATATTGGTTTTCTTAGACGGGGTCTCTGTATGTTGTGCTGGCTGTCTTGAAATTCACTATATAGCCGGATGTTTGTGGTGCACACCTTTAATCCCAGCACTTGGGAGGCAGAGGCAGGCGGATCTCTGTGAGTTCAAGGCCAGCCTGGTCTACAGAGAGAGTGCCAGGATAGGCTCCAAAGCTACACAGAGAAACCCTGTATTGAAAAACCAAAAAAAAAAAAAGAAAGAAAGAAAGAAAGAAAGAAAGAAAGAAAAAATGAAAGAAAAGAAACTCACTATATGGACCAACTGGCCTTGAACTTGAGAATCTAACTGTTTCTTCCTCCCAATTGCTGGCATTAAAGGTGTGCACTACTATAGTGGGAAATTATTAATATGGAGCCAAGTAGAAATATAAGGGTATTTAATAGGGAAAAGCCTTACTTACAGAGCAACCTAGCCAGCCGGCACGGCAGCAGTCTGTCCAGCAAGTACAAAAGTAAAACCGAAAGAGAAACACTGTCCCCTAAAAGTCTCACTCTACGTCACCCTGACCACGCCCTCGAAAGCGTGGTCAGGCACACCCGTAGCCAGCCCCTAAGTAGGCGTGGCTACAGCTCCCCCTACACATTACCACCACCCAACATTTTATAAAATCAACTTTAGTCATGCCAAGGAATAATACACACATGTCTAAACAGGACAAGCATCTACAACAAGTCTTAGTCAGCGTAACCTAAACTATTATATACTCCGAAGATTCAGATAAAAAGAAGGGACAGTCACTGATACTGCCCATTGCATTTGTCTCTTTCATTGAAGCCTCATGGTAGTGGATACATGAACTGGAACAACCACAAGAAATTCTCATCCACTAAAAATGACTGGGGAGTCTTTTGGGGTATTTAATATTTCTAATCAAATCATTTGTTTCTAGGACTCAGTAGAGCATTGAAACAGCAGCAGTTTCCTTCTGACCTGCTGAAGGAAGAAAAAGGTGAAGGGATGAAAGAAAATGTCTCTTATTCTTCTAAGCTGTGCTCTGAACCCTTGCTGCATTCAGAACTTCTCACCCACATATTTATGCACGCGTGCACACACACACACACACAGACACACACACACACACAGACATACACACACACATGCACACACACACATGTGCACACACACACACCACTTTATTGTAATAGAGTCATAAGTGAACACATCACACAGCTCCATTAGCATAGCCACTCCAACATTTGTCAAGTCCCAAACTCTATGAATCTCCTGGAACTTCCAACCAGTTAAAATAGACTTTTCTGAAGCCAGGGAGATTTGGTTATGGCTTTAGACCTTCACTGTCAATCACATTTTTATTCACTTATCTGCCACAGAAAAGAAAGAAAATATGGAGAGTTAAAACTAGGAAAGCAATGTTATTTATAACTTTTATTTGCAACTTGTGGGCCCTTGGAAGCACCCTTCCTTCCTATCACCTTACATCTCTCCTTGTTCTCATTCCTATGTGTTACACCAGGCCCATGCTCACAGTGGTTTACACTGTACACCGTAGGCTGGGATTGCTTGTGAGAGAGTACATAAGTCTCTTTCTTTCTGAGTTTGTGTGACCTCACTCAATATAATACTTTCCAAGGCCACACACTTTCCTGCAAATTTTGTTTTTCATTTACAGCTGAAAAACATTCTGTTTTGTACATGTAGCACACTTTCACTATCTGTTCATCAGTAGATGGACATCTAGGTCAGGACCATTTCCTAACTATTGTAAATAAGGAAACAATAACCATGGATGTACAAGTATCTCTGTGGTAGGATGTGGAATTCTCTTCTTACATACTCAAGAGTAACAGACTGGGTCACATGGCAAGTTTATTTTTACATTTTCTGAGGAACGTCCATACTGGCTGTATCAGTTTACCACCAGTAACTAAGTGTGCCTATGTCTGCACATGCTTCTAAACAAGGTGTCTTTAGACTCACAGAGATCTGGCTGCCTCTGCCTCCCAAGTACTAGCATTAAAATCAAGCCTGAACACTACCCAGCATTGTTTGTCAGATATCTTAATGACAGTTAATCTGACTGACTCTAATAAGAACCAGCATGTGATTGTATACATTTCATGTGTGTGTGATAGAGTATTGGGAGCCCGTGATTATAATTCTCACATTTAAGAGCTATTTTGAACCTGCCATGCTTTGCAGGCTGGAATTTCTCTATAATTAAACCTAGACAAGTGAGGAGTTTACTTTCTCTAGTCAAAATAAAAGGCAGACGTGAAGGAGGATTATGGGAAAGGAATCTACAGGATTCCAGGACACAGGCACATTTATTTGTAAGGAGCTGATGGCCTAGAAATCATTTGCTCAAAGGGTACAGTGTCTTTTGTCCTAGCACTCAGGAGCCACAGCCAGCAAGATTACTACAAGATCCAGAAAAGTCCTGGCCACAGTGTGAGATCTGTTTCATGGGGACATAGAGAGATTCTGTTACAAAACACAAAGAAGAGAAACAAACCACTTCATTAGAGCTCACTGGAAGGCCCTGGATTGGGGACCACCATGCTAGGAGGCTTCTCCTAGAGATCAGTTATGAAAGTGTAGTCCAAGTACATCCCACCATTGAGATTTAGATGCTAGCCAAAGGGACCAGACATGGAAATGTTCTTATTATATATCATAACCACTGCTTACATTTTAGAAAGACTGGTCACTGACAACTATGCCACCTGCCCAAGAGACTGGATTGGATTAGGAAGTAAATGTTTTTATTTTTCTGAAGACATGAGAAACTGGGCATTCAGCCAGACCGCCTGTTTGGAACTAGAGGCCCATCTAGCTGTATTTGAGAGCCTAGAGGAGCTGGTAAGAAATGGTCAGGATTGGTTTGTTGTTTGTTTTATTGAATGTGTATTGCCATGAGATGGAGACCTTAAAGCTGAAGCGTGAGGAAGAGCCCACTCCAGGCAGATGGGGTGTGTGGGGCATATGGGGAGCACATTAATACACACCATTTGCTAATGTTACTGCTTCTGGGTGGAGACATGAGACATTCCAGAGTCATGCTCTCATGTAGTGTTCATAGTAAAACATGAAAGGGGAAACATACAATCTACTATGTTACCTGGTGGTCATGTACTTCTTCCTCTGAGAATTTACATGTTGTATACAAAACCTGGTATCTGTTAAAAAAAAAAAAAACTCCAAGGACAATCTTAATCAGCTGCAGTGGGATGCTGGTCATCAGTGTACTTAGGTTTATGCATGTAAAATGCATCCACTGAGAACTGAGGGTTATCATGGAACCAAAATCAACGACCCTCAGCTGTAGGTTGGACACACTCAATGGTCATCTGAAGCTGAGAGACACATTTTTTTTCTGCTTTTTTACGGCAGAATTTCCTGAGGAGATACAAGGGGGCTTCTGACCATTGGATCGGCCTTCACAGAGAGTCATCAGAACACACTTGGATGTGGACAGACAACACTGAATATAACAACTTGTATGTTTTCAGAATGCTTTCTTTCTACTGTGCTCATCTCTCTCTCTCTCTCTCTCTCTCTCTCTCTCTCTCTCTCTCTCCCTCTCTCTCTCTCTCTCTCTCTCTCTCTCTCTCTCTCTCTCTCTGTGTGTGTGTGTGTGTGTGTGTGTGTATAAGAGATTAATGGCTGTGTCATTTGAAACCACTATACTGTGAAGGAAGCAACCTAAACCTTCCAAGTGGAGTTGGAGCTCAGAGGCAGGTTGTGTACTTATATGCAGAGGCAATTCCCAGCAAACTCCACATCCTTAAAATTTTAAATCCTTTGGATGTTCTCCCACTTATTGGTTATCATTTCCAAAGTGTTTACTTAGTGTGCTTTCACTTGAATCTCTAGCATGATGATGGCATCTGGGGTAGATGTGGTCTGCTCCATCACCAATTGAAAACACTTATCAGATGTAGACAGAGCCTAGGATGGGCAGTGATGGCTCCGAAACCCCTGGAAGCCACTGCAGAACTCCCAGTGTAGGAATTGCCCATTCGCTGTGTGCATAGCTGCACCTGTCACAGAAGCAAAGACTCCTGGGGCATTGGGAACCTCCTCTAAGTCTCATCAAGGAACACTGACACAACTCTTTGTAACATGAAAAATAAAAGACCCAGAGACAGATATTGAGGTTCAAATTTCAAGCTGATGATCAGAGAAGCAAAGCAGAGGCCACTAGATTCTTACTTCTATCTCAGACTGAATGGGCTGACCCTGTCTCCAAGAGCTCTCAGTTTGTAACTCTCCTCAGCGTGGCTGGAGAATGAATGCCTATCTTTAGTGTGACTGGAGAATAAATGTCTATATTTTCAGTGTGACTGGAGAATGAATGCCTTCTGCTGACTACTGCAGACCCTGCTTCTATCTTTTATAACCCTCTAGTTCTGGAATTAAAGGGATGGGCAGCCTTGAACTCAGAAAAATCTGTTTACCTCTTAATCCTGAGTAGTAGGATTAAAGGTGTGTAGTACCACCTCCTAGCTTCTGGCTGCTGAGATTAAAAGTGTGTGCCTGGCTTCTATGGCTTGTGGTTGCCTTTGCATTCTGAATCCTCAGGTAAGATTTAATAAATCATAAATAGTATATCACTATAGCTCTTGGAAATGAGAAGAGCCATTTAGAATGGAGCCATTCACTGGAACCATAAACACAGACCCAGTCATGTGATCCTTAAAGATCTTTCAGAATTTTACTAAGAATTGGGATTTTTCCCACCTTTATACATGTGTAAAATGCTTCAGGATAGGATTAAAAATCACCCTCTGTGAAGTCTCACATGGCAGCAGGCCATTTGAACATGGCAGCAAGGACCAGTCAAAAGCATTGTACACACTTTACAGGGTCAACACTGACAAATTCTAAAGATGTGTTTCTCAAATTGAAATCTGAGCATGTAAAAGGTGGTAGGTGCAAAACTAGTTCAGGTGTTTGAATATAATGTTGGTCTATACAGAAGTTTTTCATTTGTTTCTTGGTTTGCTTCAGGGTTCCCATCCGAGGAAAAGGAGAATGTGGCTACCTGAGTGACATGGGGATCAGCAGTGCAAGGGAGCATGCACCCAGGAAGTGGATTTGTAGCAAGTTCAACAAACATGTTTCACAGGTCCAAAGATTTTAAATCGAGTATAGGGATTGTACCAAAGCATTGGTGACAAACAGATACTCTGTGACCTGTTATCTACAGTTGCTGCTCCAATCTGATCTGCTAAAATTATCATCAAAATCCATCAATAATATGTGTTGACACAGAAGTAGAAAACTCACTTAGAGCATCACAGATGCAGGAACTTGGGAGAACACAGATGATTGTAAATTAAATAGGTGTTTGGGTATGAGCTAGTACTCATATATAAACCTAAAGTACAGTCATATTCATATTAGTAAGATCCACCTTTATGACCCTACCTGAATTTTTTTCCATTGGTCCTTGCTTTAAAGTCATGGAAACTAAAAATGTAGGGTGACAGAAATCATGGGAATGATTCGATAATCGTAAGTGATCTGCTGTCTGCAAATTCTTCGCAAATATTGCCATCACTCTGTTGGCAAAATTCAATGACTAATGTAAAGGGCAATATAGACAGGATTAAAACCAATGCTGAACACTCTGACTCAATACCATTGTCAAAAAATGTTTACACTTTACTTTTTAAAACTTAAATGGACTAAGGATATGTGATAAGCAAATGTCATTTTATTTTCCTAATTTAACTTTTTTGACAGTTTCATATATAAGTATGCCATTTGAATTTTATTCTTTATTAGGCTCTTTTCAGATCAGGAGACAGTTAATTACTGAACCTTTTTCAAAGCAACCATTTAAAAGTGTCTGACTTTAGGAGCAAAACATTTAAAACTTTTTGATCATATGCTACACTGTACTGATGAGTCCCAAAAAGGATGAAATAACAGGTCACAGGTATCTCTTCTGTTAACTCTGTCTTCCTACTTGATTGGCATTTGAATTGAACCTTCTCACTGATGCTGGGCAAACACTGTACTACTGATGTTTATTACCAACGCTTTCTGTAAATTTAGTTTTGTGGAAAGGCTGTTTTATAATCCTAATCTGGAGACAGCTGAAATAGAGCTATGCATTACTACAGAAGATGTACATTTATTCTTTATTAAAGTATTTGTTCATGGCCAGTAATGTGTCTCTGTAGGTAAAGGCACCCGCCACTAAGTCTTATAACCTGAGTTTAACACCAGGTTGGAAACTGAAAACTATCCACACTAACTTGTCCTGTGACCTTCAAACTTGTGCTATGTGTATAAGACTGCTTATTTTGAGTTTGTATTTTTTCTTTCGTTCTTTCAATTGTTTGGTTCTTTGTTTGTTTGTTTTTCAAGACAGGATTCCTCTGTGTAGCCTTGGATGCCCTGAACCTTCTTTATAAACCATTTGGTTTTGAACTCAGATCTGCTTGCCTCTGCCGCCTAAGTGCTGGGTTTATAGGCATGTGACCCTACCAGTCAGCCTAGACTGTGTTTTAATTTCTTAGATAAATACAAGCATATTCCATTCAGGAAAATACTTTTCTCAGTGAAGCTCCTTCTTCATTTAGCCCTTTTTGATTTGCAATCCATTTTATTCCCAGTAAACAAGTAAGATAGTCCTATATGTAATTCACTTTTGTATTCTCAGAAAACAGCATACTCTGTCAAACACAGAAGTGTTCAAGTCATGTATGTAAAGAAGGTATGTCCTCATGACAGTTACTGTGGAATTCCATGTTAGGTTACATATATTATTAGTTGCAGCTAGGCCCCAGCACACATGAGAAGAAACAACAGCTCTGTACCATGCCCTGTGTCTGGGGATGGCAGGATTTAACCAAGCATCTCCAGTGACTCCACCAGATGGTTGGACCCACTATAGTGACTGAGTACAGGCTGGTGAGATGGAAAAGGGAGAGGAACAGAATGGTTCATGAACTGGGAAAATAGGCAGATCTGAAGAGGTGAGGACAGTAAGGAACAGGCTGATATGAATGGCCTGCTAGCCACCCCAGTGCAAGGCGATGCATGGCCCTGGGCTATTGCCAAGGGCTATGTCTTGATCAGAGGTGGTGGTTACTTAGAGAAATATGGGTGAGCTGTTAGTAACCAGCACAGAAATGACTCAAAGACAGATGCAATACATCACCAAAACCCATGGGTGATGCTCACAAAAACTAGAACCATGGGACACTGCAAAGCCTTCAGGAAGTCCAGTTATTTTCTTCTGTTTTGTTTTTTTTTGGGGGGGGGTAGGGGAAGTGGGAAGAGATTCCATGACCAAGTCAAATTTCAGTAGAGAGTTAATTGGGATTTGGTTACAGTTTCAGAGGATGAGTCTATGACCATCTAGGTAAGGAGTGTAGCAACAGGCAGACGGGCATGATATTGGAGCAGAGTCTGAAGAGCTTACAAGATGAGAAAACAATCACAGAGCAAGAGAGTTAACTGGGATTGGGGTAGGCTTAATAAGCCCCCCAACTCCAGTGACACACCACATCCAACAAGGCCACAGCCCTTTCAATAATTTATACATACTCTAACAAGTTGATACCACTTGATCCTTCTGCAAATTTCTATCAACTGAGGATCAAACATTCAAATATATGAGCCTGTGGGGGCCTTTGTCATTTAGACAACCATAGTTCCTTTGATGGTGGCACAGTTGCTCCATCATCCTTCCAAATAATTCTGTTATCTCTGCTTCCTCCAGACAACTGGGCTTGTCTGACTGTGACTCTCGGCAGTCCTTACTACATAAACACTCTTGGGAAGGGAGTTGTCTAGTGAATCTGGTCAGGTTCAGGGCTGTTTTGAGTTGTTTACTTTCTAGCTTTATAGCTTCCCTGCAGGATGTAATGATTCAAGGAAACTTCAACATTGCAAATGTTAATCCAAG